>NW_006921774.1:6410679-6411729 GCF_000298275.1 Orycteropus afer afer
TTCCTTACCATTTAGAAGTTCTATAACTACACAGTATTTTCCCTGTCTTTGGTTTGTAGTTGTCCTCATTTGCAAATTGATGTCTCTGGTTCCCTGTTTACAATCTTGTAAGCTTATTTTACTTTGGATATGTCCATAGCTATGGTTTCTGGGTTACGTCATCTTGTGTCAGTTGTTGTTTGCTGTTTCTGGTTCTTTGTTCAAAGGACTGCCTTTAGTATCTCTTGTAAGGTTGGTCTGGTTTTAACAAATTCCTTTAATTTCTGCTTATCTGGAAATCTCCTAATTTCACCATTATATTTGAAGGACAATTTTGCCAGGTATATAATTCTCAGTTGAAAATTTTTCTCTTTCAGGGTTTTATATATACCATCCCATTGCTTTCTCGCTTGCATGGTTTCTGCTGAAAAATCAGAGCTTATTCTTACTGGTTGTCCTTTGTAAGTAACTTTTTGTTTTTCCCATGCTGCTTTCAAGATTCTTTCCTTGTCTTTGATTTTGATGAATTTGTTGATGATATGTCTTGGTGATTTTCTTGTGGGGTCTATCCTGTTTGGGCTTCGTTGGACTTCCTGAATGGATATATTCTCATCTTTCATCATATCAGGGAATTTCTCCTCCAACAAATCTTAGACAATTTTCTCAGTGGTTTTATTTGTCTCTTCCTGTTCTGCTATTCCAATGACATGTAAGTTATTCCTTTTGATGGTATCCCACATGAACCTTAGGCTATCTTCGTTTTGTTTTGATCTTTTTTCTGATTGATCCCTTTCCAAAGATGTATTTAGGTATTTGTCTTCAATCTCATTAATTCTGTCTTCCATTGCATCAATTCTACTCCTTTGCCCTTCCAATGTGTGAACTATTTCTGACAATTTAGCATCAGTCTCTTGGATTTCTATCTGTAGATTTTGAATCATTTCTAATTTTTCATTATTTTGTCATTTTGTTCTTGTATTTTCTTCTAAAATTCTTCTAGGGTTTTGTCTGTGTTTTCCTTGATCTGTCTCTCAATCCTTTGAAGATACCTAAATATAATTCTTTTGAATT
>NW_006921774.1:6415794-6416387 GCF_000298275.1 Orycteropus afer afer
TGGGAGTGTGAGACCTCTCACTTTGTTTTTCTTCTTGAGAAGTGCTCTGCTTATTCAAGGTTTCTTTCCTTTCCATATAAAATTAATAATTAGTTTTTCCACTTCCTTAAAAAAAATTGTTGAAATCTGGATCGGGATTGCAATAGATTGCTTTAGGTAGTATTGACATTTTCACAATATGTTTAGTCTACCTATACATGAACAAGGCAGGTTCTTCCATTTATGTAGTACACTTGTTGTCTCTTGTAGCAGTGTTTTATAGTTTTCTCTGTATAGGTCTTTTGTGTCTCAGGTGAGGTCTCTTCCTAGATATTTTATCTTTTTCGTAGCTATAGTGAATGGAATGTTGGGCAATCCTACTTCCGTAGTGATAACTGCCTTGGAAACCCAAGGAGGGGTCGCTAGGAGTTGGGGCTGACTCGATAGCAAATAAGAACAACAACAACATAGTGAATGGTATGGTTTCCCTTATTTCTTTATCAGAGGAGTCCTTGCTGCTGTAGAGAAATCCAACTGATTTTTGTATGTTGATCTTATATCCTGCCACTTTGCTGAACCTCTCTATTAGTTCCAGTAGTCTTTTTATTGAGTCC
>NW_006921774.1:6417582-6420098 GCF_000298275.1 Orycteropus afer afer
GTTGTTCTATTTCTAGTTGTTAGAGTTGATATGTTAGAGTGTTGATTTTGTTTCTTTCCTCTTCTTTGATGTATGCATTTATTGCTATAAACTGTCCTCTGAGTACTGCTTTTGCTGTGTCCCATAGGTTTTGGTAGGATGTATCTTCATTCTCATTAGTTTGTAGGAATTTTTTGATTTCAGTTTTTATCTGTTCTGTAACCCAACAGTTTTTAAGCAGAGAGTTGTTCAACTTCCATATGTTTGATGCTTTTTCCTTGCTCTTCTTATTATTAATTTCTAGTTTCATAGCATTGTGGTCAGAGAAGATGTTCTGCAGTATTTCAGTGCTTTTGAATTTGTTGAGGCTTGTTTTGTGTCCTAGCATATGGTCTATTCTGGAGAAGGGTCCATGTGCACTGGAAAATAATGTGAGTTGTGTTTTTGTTGGGTGAAGTGCCCTATATATGTCTATGAGTTCGAGTTGGTTGATTGTATTGTTAAGTTATTCTGTATCTTTGTTAAGTTTTTTTCTCATTGACCTGTGTCTCCTTGAAAGTAGTGTGATAAAGTTTCCTACTACTAATGTAGAGTCATCTATCATTCCTTTTTATTCAGTTAATATTTGCTTCATGTATTTTGGAGCAATTTCATTGGGTGCATAAATATTTATTATTGTAACCTCTTCTTTGTCGATTGACCCTTTCAGCATCATATAATGCCTATCCTTGTCACTTAAGATGTTTTTCACCTTAATGTCTATTTTATCAGAAATCATAATCACTACCCCTGCCCTTTTTTTGGTTTCCATTGGCTTGGTATATTCTTTTCCATCCTTTAACTCTTAATTTGTTTTTCATTTTGTGTCTAAGGTGTGTCTCTTGTAAACAGCATATCAATGGGTCTTCTTTTCTTATTCAGTCTGCCAATCTCTTTCTCTTGATAGGTGCATTTAGTCCATTCACATTGAGTATAATTAATTATAGGTATGAGTTGAGTGGTGTCATTCTATTGTGTTTTTTTTTTGTCATGTCATTGGTGATTCCTTGGTCTGTGTATATTTCCGTACTGAGTTCAGTTTGTTGACTAATGCTTTCTCCATTTTCTTCTTTATAGTTGGTTTTGTGTTTATTAAGCCCATATGTTTTCCTTTCTTCTGTATTTTCTTAGAAGAATTGTTACCCTTCTCTGTGGTTACCTTGGAATATATTCTTGTCTCTACATTTTTAGAACAGTGCATGCTGCAAAGACATTGTCATATTCTCCTCTCCATTTGAGGGTCTGTACCTAGAAATATTATTCCCTCTGATAGGTTATTTGCTGTTGTTGTGTGCTGCTTGAGTTCCTTGGTTTTTAAGGTAGAATGTTTTATGGTCTTATTCTGAGTATCTATTTCTGATTTGGTTTTAGAGTTGATGTCACATATCCTGGTTTTGCTGATCTCTGTTGTGGGATCTCTATTGGTAGGACTTCCTTAAGCATTTCTTACAGGGTTGGTCTGGTTTTCACAGTCTCTTAATTTTTGTTTATCTGAGAATGCTTAGATTTCACCCTCATATTTGATGGATAATTTGGCTGGATTAGGATTCTTGGTTGGAAGATTTTTTTCCTTCAGAGTTTTATGTATGCCGTCCCATTGCCTTCTAGTCTGCATGGTTTCTGCTGAGTAATCAGAGCTCAGCCTAACTGTTTGATTATTATAAGTAATATTTGTTTTTCCCAGGCAGCTCTCAAAATTTTTTCTTTGTCTTTGGTTTTGGAAAGTTTCTTTACAATATGCCTCAGTGTTTTTCTTTTGGGCTCTACCTTGTATGGAGTTCTATGAGCTTCTTGGACAAATATCTTTTCTTCCTTCATGATGTGGGAGAAGTTTTCTGTTAGCAGGTCTTCCACAATTTTCAGGTGGTCTTTTTCACCTCTTCTTGTTCTGGAATTCCAAGGAGTCTTATATTGTTTCGTCTCATGTCACTGCATGTAATTCTTAAATTCTCTTCATTTCTCTTAAATCTTTGTTCTGATTTTTCTTCATACAGGCCTGTGTCCAGGGATTTGTCTTCTAATTGGGATATGTGTTCTTCAGCCAGTTCTAATCTACTCTTTTGAGCTTCTACTGTGTTGTGTAGTTCTGACATTTTGGTGCTAATGCTTTGCATATGAATAGACATCTTCTCCATTTCTAACTGCTGTTTTGTATGAGTTCTGATTGTGCATTAATCTTAATATTCTGTTCCTCAATGATTTTCCTGAATTTCTCCAAGGAACTGTCTGTGTTCTCCTTGTTTCTTTTTGGGGTTTCCTTAGGTTCTTGTATAGCTTTATAAATATACCTTCCAAATTCCTTCTCAGATAATTCTTTGCCTCCTCTTCCTCCATGTATAAAGAGACTTTTGTTTGTGGTTTTGCTTCTAATGCCTTGTCCTTTACTATTATTATTTTTTTAAATTGTGATTTGGGTGAAGATTTACAGAGCAAATTCACTTTCCATACAGCAGTTTACATATACTTTGTCTCATGACATTGACCACAGTTTACCACAA
>NW_006921774.1:6421178-6424530 GCF_000298275.1 Orycteropus afer afer
TAATACAATATTTTTCCTTTTGTGATTGACTTATTTCACTCAGCATAATGTCCTCCAAGTTCATCCATGTTATGCGGTGTTTTGCAGATTCTACATTATTATTTAGCATTGCATAGTATTCCGTTGTGTGTATGTACCATAGTTTGGTTATTCATTCCTCAGTTGATGGACACCTAGGTTGTTTCCGTCTTTTGACTATTGTATAGTCTATTTCAATCTCATTAATTCAGTCTTCCATTGCATCAATTCTACTCCTTTACCCTTCCAATGTGTGATCTATTTCTGACAATTTAGTATTAATCGTCTGGATTTCTATCTGTATATTTAGAATCATTTCTAATTTTTCATTGATTTTGTCACTTTGTTCTTGTATTTTCTTCCAAAATTTTTCTGAGTTTTTTTCTGTTTTCTTTGGTCTGTCTCTCAATCCTTTGAAGATACCTAAATATAATTCTTTTGAATTCCTTATCAGAGAGTTCCAATGCCGCTTCTTCCTCAGCGATGTGTTCTAGGTCTATATCCTGTGCCCTTGTTTCTACCACTTTATCCTGCTTCTTTGTGTGGACTGTGATGGTCTGTTGTCTCCGAGGCACTGTGGCATTGTTGTATTTAGATTTCTGTTAACTGTGAAGAGCAGTCAAGGGGGATTCTGGCTCTTCTGGGTAGTTTTAGTTTTTTATTGTTGGCCCATTGGTTGAGAAGGAGGTAGTGGCTCTAGCTCAGTAAGTGAAGTTGCAGGAGGTGTGGGTGTTGTTGTGTCTTATGGGGACTATTGTCTCCCATTCAATTAGACACAAATTACAATTGAATAACCTTCAAAAAACTAAAAGCACAGGGACAAAAAACACACCATGTAATCACACAGGAAAAGTAACCCGAAAAAGAAAAAAGGGAAAAAGAAAAGAAAAAAGAAGAAAACCTGCAATATCTGGGGATAGGGCATTAAGAAAAAAAAAGTAGAGAAGGAGAATGATGAATTAAAAAAAAAAAATGGGAAAAATGCAAAAAGAAAAGGAAGGAGTAGGGTTAACCATGAGAAAAAAGGGGGGAAACATACCTTAAAAAAAGAAAAATTTCAACCAGGAACAGGGAAGAGAAAAATTGCTGAAAACTAAGACCTGGGAGGGGAAGATTATGAATAGTAAAAAGGACAAAAATATTAATAATAATAGTTGTTTTAAAACAGACAAATACAAGCCAACTAATCACCAGAAAAAAAGAAAGTGAAAAAGAAAAATATAAAAATAAAAAAAGATAGAGAAAAAAAAAAAAAAAATCAGTGGAGGGCAGGGCTGGGCACCCAGGCTCTGTCTGATCATACAGACTGTGATGGATTTCCTGTGGGCCCAGAAGGTAGGTGGGAGTGGGGGATGGCCGCACTTCTGTTCACCAAGCTAGTGTGAGGTATAAGAGTAACAAGAGGAATGCCGTACCTTTTCAGTCTTGAAGGTCTGGAGGGTCCTTGAGGTTGCTGGAAAGAAGAACATGTTCTTACGCCCCAGGAATCTGCGAGAGTGCTCTCCCTGTTTTTTTATTTTATTTTATTATTATTATTATTTTTTATTTGAGGTTGCCTGTTGTTTCCTAGACATTTTGAGGTTGTGTTTAACTGCTGGTTATGTGTTGATTTGTTTTGTCTTGGTTTTATGGTTTAATATTTTGAAAAGGTGAAGCTGGCGATTGTTTTGTTGTGTTTTTACTTATTGATTCAGGTATGCTGGGTTGCTCTGCAGTTTTCTTTGTGATGGTGGAATCACTGTTTGGAATGTGGATATGTGTTTCTATTTAGAGGGTTTAGAGTTTGAAGTGGGAGGTTTTATGGTAATTGGCTGAATATGGTTTCTTCTATTGAATGAGTGAATTTATTGGCAGAGAAGGTGGGAGCAGAGGAAGAAAAGCTTGGTGTTCCTAGGGTTGGTTTCTAAGGCTTTGTGCAGCCTGCTACTGATGATGTGGTACTGTTATTGTCAAGCCCGCGGTTCAATTTCAGGCAAGATACCTGTTGTTAGGGTGTTGCCACTTTCTGCCAGGCTCAGGCATACTCAAAGACCCTGCTTCCAAGGACCCTCAGCACCAAAATCGATCCAAGGCAAATTCCTGGGTCCGCACTCAGCCTCAGATTTCTGTTCCACAAAACAAGTCCTGGCCTTGTTTTGGCTGAAGATATTGAGGTTCTCCACCACATCTTTCCACAGATGTAGTTGATCTGATTTCTGTGTATTACATATGGCGAAGTCCATGTGTGTAACTGCCATTTATGTTGTTGAAAATAGGTATCTGCTATGAATAATTTGTTGGTCTTACAGAATTGTGTCATGTGATCTCCAGTGCCATTTCTATTACCAAGACCATATTTTCCAACTACTGATAATTCTTCTTTGTTTGAACTTTTGCATTCTAATAACCAATAATAATCAACATAATTTGATTGCATGTTTGGTCAATTTCAGACTACAGAGTTGGTAGAAATCTTCAATTTCCTCATCTTTGGCTTTGGTGGTTTGTGTGTAAATTTGAATAATAGTAGTAATAACTATTCTTCCTTGGAGTTGTATGGATATTATGCTATCACTGACAGCATTGGACTTCAGGATAGATCTTGATGCATTCTTTATGATGACAAATGCCATGCCATTCCTCTCTAATTTGTCTACCCTGGCATAGCAGATCATATGGTTGTCTGAATCAAAATGGCCAAAACCAGTGTATTTCAGCTGTGCATTGATATGCTAGGATATCAATCTTTATGCATTCTGTTTCATTTTTGACAATAAGAAGCTCTCATGGCATAGTGGCTAGGGAATTTGACTGCTAACCAGAGGCTGGTGGTTAAACCCACCAGCTACTCCTTAGAAGGAAGATTGGGAAATCTACTTCTGTAGTGATACTGCTTCATAAATGCAAGGAGGGGTCGTTATGAGTTGGATCCGACTCAATAGCAGCAAGTTTGGTTTTTGGTTTGGTTTAGAACTTCATACATTCCATGTTTCAATTATTAATGGATGTTTGTAACTCTTTCTTTCCATTTTGAGTTTTGTCATACCAGCAAATGGAGGTCCTGAAAGCTTTATTCATTCACATCATTAAAGTCATCTTCACTCTGAGGAGGTAGCTCTTCCTCAGTCATATTTTAGTGCCTTCCAACCTGAGGGGCTCATCTTCTGTCACTATACTGGACAATGTTTCAGGACTATTCATAAAGTTTTCCAGTAGTATATCAGACAGTGTTTCACTGCTATTCATAAAGTTTTCACTGGCCAATTATTTGAGAAGTGAATGACCCCTTCCTTCTTCTCTGAGTGTGTCATAGTCTGGAAGCTCTGTCCACCATGTGTGACCTTGCTGGTATTTG
>NW_006921774.1:6424816-6453508 GCF_000298275.1 Orycteropus afer afer
GGCTGACTCGATGGCAAATAACAACAACAATATATATATAAAATCTCTTTTGATATTTAAAGGTGATTATTATATTGTGTCTTATTCTTGTAGTATATGTGGTAGAGAAAAAAAAAAAAAAAACAGCCACTCAGAGGAGAAAGATGAGGCAGTCTGCTTCTGTTAATATTTATAGCTTCAGAAACGCTATTGGACAGTTATTCTCTGTCCTAAAGTGTTGTTGAGTGAGAACTAACTCAATGGCAGTAGTTTGGTTTTGTTTTAATTTGTCATAGTATCAGAAATAGTGGTCTGGTTAGGTTCTTTATTACTAACAAAACTTGAACACAAGATAGCCTCAGAGCTAGGTTCATGTTCAGGCCCTGTGATTCAACATAGCTCTAAATCTCTCCTAACACCTTGCAACTTCATCTGTTGTTGTTGTTATGTGCCCTGGAGTCGGACCCGACTCTTAGAGACCCTTCCTTGGGTTTCTGAGGTGGTATCCCTGTGAAAGTAGATTGCCCAACCTTCCTTCTGAGGAGTGGCTAGTGGGTTTGAACTGCCAGCCTTCTGGTTAGCAGTCAAATGCCTTAGGCACTACACTACCAGAGCTCCTTGCAACATAAATTAGGGATGTGGAAACCAAGGCCTGAGATTTCAGGTTGATAAAATGTGTATGTTTCACCAATTAGATCCAGCCAAACAGATATTTTGAAAGAAAGCTAATGTTAGAGCCAAGACTTTGAGGTTAGACATATCTGAGTTTGATTCCTGATTTCCTGCATTTTCTAATTGTGTGAATGTTCTCAGAGTATTTCACCTCTTTGAAACTATAGCTTTATGTATAAAATGGTATATTCATGCTTACCTCATTGTTATTATAAGGATTACTTCTGACTGAAAATATAATGTGCTTACCACAGTGTCCAGCACAAAGTAGTGACTCAAAATTGTCACTATTAGAAGCATTTTTGGATCATATGAGATGTATCCAAGTAAGTATATCATGAATATATGTGAGTGGTAAGGTCATGCAATGAGAGGAAAGTCTATGCTTTCTTGCTTAATAGTGAATATTCTGGATCTGTGCTTTGAGATTAGATTTAAAGCCTAAGGAAGAAGTGATTATTCATCAATCCTTAGCTTTCATGAGATCTCAGGGAGGGATATTGTGCAATGTTTGGTTTAATCAATCTTTCAGGCTCTTTGAACTTAAATCATCCCTAGATTGAGGGACATATTATATATCCAGTGACCTCATCGTCAGGTTGTGATGCATTGAACAGGTCTGACAATCAGCTTTGCTATGTGACCTAAGTTGAAAAAGATTGGCTCTTTTTTCTTTTGTGGAAAATGTCTACAGAAATGAGTGTTCTTGCTACTGTCCTCAAAAATTGAACTGCAGTGATGTGGATAAATAATTTAGTGGTATAATTTCTTTTATGTGATATAGTCTGAAATGATTTTCCAAGGGTATTTCAATGTGGTCTGTTCATATCAGTATGACTAAAGAGGTGAAGTGTTGTACCAGTCATTGATGCAGCATATCTCCATTCTTTTTGCCATACCTTTCAGAGCAGAAGAAATTCTAGATTAAGCATATATGAGTGCATTGGATAATGCTTTCCTTGGGAAATCATTTTCCAATTCCTAACTTCAAATAAACTAATTTTTAGTCAATCAAAGAAATTTTTCAAGTGGAAAGATCTTATTTATGAAATACAGGATATAGTAATAACCTGTTCTTGTGCTGCTTAGGGGAACTCTGGTGGCATCGTGCCTAAGACAGTTGACTGTTAACCAGAAGGCTGGTGGTTCAAACCCACTAGCCACTCCTCAGAAGGAAGATTAGGCAATCTCTTTCCCTAGAGAAACTGCTTCAGAAACCCAAGGAGGGGTTGCTATGAGTCAGGATAGACTTGAGGGCAGTGAGGATTTGTGTGTGTGTGTGTGTGTGTGTGTGTGTGAGTGTGCTGCTTAGAGGGTAATTGAAAACATGTAAAATAGAATTATTTTTTTGGCCTCCTAGATTGGAATATTGTGTGTGTTTATCTGTGGGTAATTTTCTTTTATTTGTCATTTTATTGGATAAATGGAGTCTTCCTCTGCTTCCAGACTTTAAAATAAATAAATAAATAAATAAATAAATAAAAATACTGAGCATCTAGTGTATGCCAAATACTGAAGAAATAGATATTTATGAGACCTTGTCCCTTCCCTGAAGGAGGTTATCAAGAGGGGCATTGTCCCCAGTAAAGCTCAGGGCTGGAAGACACAAAATGTACAGAAGGAAGATTTTTAGGGCTTCACAGGGAGGTATTAATTGAAGCTAATCTGAAGGAATAATCTGGAATTTATCAGAAATAGTCAAGGGAGGGGAAGGTTATTTCAATAAGAAGGAATAGGTATAAAAGCAAGAGGGACAAGGGACCTTAATGAGCTTAGGGAACACAAAGTAGTAGTTCATCTTGGTTAGAATTAGGGGGATGTGCAGCTAACAGAAAACCTGATAATGGACAACTCTTCAATTTAGTACTGGTCTTTTATACCTCAGACAACTCGAAGCCAGTCACAGAGTGACATGATCAGATTGATGTTTGGAAAAAAACATCAGTGTGGCAGAGTACTGGGAGAGTTTTCAAATAATTTAACTAGGATTTCAAAACTATAAACCACTGTATAGATACAAGTTATAAACATTATCATCAATATTTTGGGGATGAGAGAGACAAAAAAATGAAAAAAAATGCAGATTCCTCTTCCTGGCAGGGCTTGGGACTTACTGATTATTGATAAGTCCTGCAGAGCCAGATTGGTGACCACACATGGTTTCTTACTCTCAGTGTGGCTCATAGTGCCAGAGAGAGAATATCCAAGGATGATCCCTAAGTTGACTCTGTGTAGTATGCTGCAATTGGATGGTTAAAACCTGAAGCAGTCTGGAGGAAAATCAGGACTTGAGATCAGAACCAACACATATGAGTGAGTATATCAAGGAGATATGCTTGTTGCTGTTGAGTCAGTTCCAACTCATGGTGACCCTGTATGTGTCAGAGTAGAATTGTGCTCAAAGGGTTTTAAAAGCTATGAAATGGATTGCCAGTCCTTTCTTTGGAGATACTTCTAAGTGAGTTTGAACCTCCCAACCTTTTGGTTAGTAGCTGAGCACTTAAGTGTTTGTGCCATTCAGGGTTCATCCACAGAGATTAGTGTAAGAAATAGAATTGGAACTGGCAGGAACAATAGGAAGTATGGACAAATTCAAGAGAGAAAAGTCAAGTCTGACAGTCAGTTACTACATTATTTTTTTTATTCCAGCATATATTTCTTGAGAAGTGTTGTTTAAATGGGCCAGATTCCTGTGGGCAGACTGAATGAGAGGTAATGAGAGTAAGAGCTTGAAACACAGGCAGTGGAGGTCAGAAAGGGGAGAACAAACTCCAGAGATGTTAAGGAGATATAATGGATAATTAGATGAGAGTGAAGAGTGGTGCTACTTCTTTTTAGATTGAGGAAATTAGAAAAACAAAAAGAGGACTAGATTGAGGAAGCAGGTAATAAGTGTAGCTTGAGGGATGTTCATCACTTAGAAGAAACTATCTAGTTAGGAATTAGACATGTGGGACTAGAGCTCAGGGAAAAGAAAGTTTAATATTAAGTATGTAGACAAGAGAAGAATGGCACCTAGGGTGTAAATCATGGCCCCCTGCTATATTCCTCTGAGTCATTCATAAATTCATTCACCTGCTCTTCTATGAATTATAATTCAGCAGATCTATCATTAAGGTTAATTTAGAAAACACAGATGGAGCAAACATAAGGGTAAAATATTGACCAATAACCTGCAGATGTATATCTAACTTGCTCAGTACCATTTAGAAAAGGATGCTTTGATAGAAAGAGACATATGCAGTTCAGGTGAAGCAATCTTCCTTAACTATCCTGTGGGTAAGGACTTGGGAAAATTATCTTTACAGTCTTCTGTGTTGGTAGAAGCTTCTGACAGCCTGTGATTCTCTACACAGATGCCAACCACCAACCAAGAGTGGTTCAACCTAGTATTTATTGTACAGGAGAGGGCCAGTGCCCCACTCAGATTATACAGATTGCCTCTGGGATGGTATGATTCAGACCAAAACATACTGAAATATAATAGAGATTCAAGCAAATGTTTAACTGAACTTTTCCAGAGTAATGGAGGCAGCCTAGAAGTTAAAACTTTAACTTATTTTCTAACACAGAAAAACACTACTCTTTCAAGTCCTCAGTCGGTGATTCATATAGGATTCTGAGCCTTCTCTCTATTTATAGCTACTAAATCCCAGGTCTTTCTCCTGCAATCCCTCAGTTCTTCTTCAAAGGCTGATCAACTTCTGTCCCCCTTCCGCCCCGAGAAACGTCTTCATTCCCAGCACAGAAAGAGATGTTAACCTGCCTTGGACACCTTATGAATGTTAGTCCTCAAATGTCAGCTGTCATGTGAATGGAAATTTCCTATTGTGTAGATTTGACATACTCTGAAGGGCAAAGTGTTGGTTCACCTGGGGAAGATAGGGATTTCAAATCACCTCTAGTCACTCCACTGGGGAGATGTGAGACTAGCTTCCTCTTGCTCTACTCAAGAGCAGATATTTTACTTAAAGTAACATTTATGTTCTCCTGAAGATAGTGTTCTTACAAATGAGGATGACATATTACTTCTTACCATGATTACCATGATTATGGTCACATAAGCATGGCATTAATTGTACCAAGGAATACTTCAGTCCTAAATCTGTTACCATTGGAAGTCTGTCTCATTAAGTGATAGTGACTCTGTCTTTATTACTTCTAGATGGTGACACTTGAACCAGGTACATTATTTCTAATCCCTAATCTCTCTTCTGAATAAAAGGCACGGGAGGGCACTCAATTTATGCTATTTTATTTATATCTCCAAAAATGATTTAGGGTAGCCACTATTTTGCTTGTCCATGACTTCTCTTTTCTCTTCTAGATATGATGACAGGGAGACAATTGGGTATCTCCATAGCTCTGAGTAATACACTTTACCATGTAAATAGAGAAAATGAAGTGGGCTGTCAACACAGACTGTTAAAAAGGTAGGACATGTTGCTGTGTGATTCCAATTGTGTGCTGTTGAGTTGATTCCAACTCATGGTGACCCTATATGACAGAATAAAACTGCCCCATAGGGTGTTCTATGCTGAATCCTTATGGGAGCAGATGCATTTTAAAAACAAAATGTCATACTTTTCTCACTAAAAGGGACCAGTGGTCCTTTGAGAAATAGCTGATTTTGAGGAAGCAAAAATACAAGATGAATATGGAATATCTTGTGCCAGAAAGTAAGTTAAAAAACTGATAGAGTCATGTCAGAAGAATCCAAAAGTCAACTTCAATGTAGTTCCTCTGGGCAAACCTGAGCATCAAAAGTAATAATAATAGTAGATTGTAATCCACAGAAAGAATCCACAAGTCCATATTAACAATAGATAAATGAAATGCATTTATGAATAAATGGTGGAGAAGTCCTTGCAGTAGGATTGTATAGTCTTAATAAAAGACTAATGAATGTATGACAGAGATTTAAAAAAAAAAAAATCATCTTGCAAACAGAGTAATTGAATCAGGCAAGATTCATTATTTGGTGGTAAAATTAACAGATAAGATTTGATAAAGAACAGGATGCTTATATAGTCTCAAAGTATATCTTTAAATGTTACGATTATCATGAAAGGAAAATTATTATTATTATTTATTATTCCAAAGGGAAAATAGTACCTTTAGAGTGGAAAAACCTGGTAGACACTACCTTAACCAAGTAATCAGAGTTAATATGATTACTAATGGAACAAACCTCTGTAATACTCCTACTGACATGACACATTGAGAAAAACACAGCATCACTTATGTAGTATCCCTGCCAAAAATGCATTTCCTGAGGAAATATCAAACATTCCCAATTGCTACTCTACAAAATAAAAGGCCTTTAAAAAAGTCAAGGTTTTGATAGAAAGGGTGAGGAACTGATGCATGTGACTGAAAACGTAGGAGAGTTTACAAATAAATGTAGGGTATGATCTTGGATTGGCTCCTGGACTGGGAAAACATAAAGCATAAAGAACTTTATTCAGACAGTTGGTGTAAATTCATGAGCTCTACTTCCTAATTTTACTGCGATTTTGTTAGAATATATCTTTGTTTTTAAGAAATACATTTTGAAGTATTTAGAGATAATGTTGAATGATGTTTGCAACTTAACTCTTCTGTCTGTATATGTGTGTATAAATACTGATAGAAATGATTAAACAAATGTGACAAAAAGTTACAATTTGTTGAATTTTCTGATGAGCATAAACTCACTGCCGTAGAATTGATTCTGACTCATAGTGACCCCCATTGTGTTCATGAGGTGATAAATCTTAATGTAGATTGTCCCATCTTCCTTCCATGGAGTGGCTGGTGGGTTTGAACCACAAACCTTCTGGTTAGCAGTCAAAAGTCTTAGTCCCTGTACCACCAGGGCTCCTTCTGCTGGACATAGGAAGGTTCTTCGTACTTGCAACTTTTCTGTATGTTTGAAAATACATAAAAAATTTTGAAAAGTTGCAAAATAAAGTTATGGGAAATGCAACATTTTTTCAAAATCTACAATTCCACATTAGCGTGTAATACATATAGGGAACAGCATGAAGGCACACATGGCCTTGAAGGAGGCATTTAGTAATGGTGTTATATCTGATGGGTAATTTCACTTCTCCTGGGCTCAGGTTCTTCTCTTAGAGTAATGGAGGTAGTGATCTCTACCTTATTAACCTCACAGTGATGTTGTAAGTTTCAATTTAGAAAATATTTGTAAGAAGTTCTTCAACGTGTTGACAAGATAGAAAAATATATTATTATTATTATTCATAGTTGCAAGACAGAGAAAATATGGCAATAAATTATGTTTGATTAAATCAATATATTTTTGCTTCTCACAGTCATGTGTTTTTATTTGAAGAAGTAATATACCTGAAAATGAATAAAAACAAGAACAATCTTGTTTTTAAATCAGGGAAAATTTGCCCTGGAGATCAGTTCCTAGACCCAGCAAGTTATCACAGGTAGCTATTGTGATTGAGGGTAGAAGAGAAAGTATTCCTGGTTAGTTACATCCTTAAACTCAAGGCAGACTTGATAGAATATGTTGTGCCTGTTTATAGAGGTATAAGTTGTGCATGTGAGTGTGTGTGAATGCAGGATTCAGGGAGGAGTTGGTTGTAAAGGAACTGGATGGTCTCTAATTCAGACACAACAGAATCAAGTAAGACTATAAAAGGATATAGTTGTGAAAGAAGTCATGCAATCAGACTTGAAACTATGAAAGGCATAAACATTTATAAACTCAAGAGCCAGAGGATTAGATATGAACTCCTGACCAATGGTAGACAAACCCTTTTTTCTATTTTCTTAGTGCTGATTTTGAGAAAAGACTGAGTTTCCACCAAGGAGTTTTTGAAGTGATCTGACCTAGCAAAAAACAAGACAGGTCTGTAATATTATCTTGAGTCATGTTTGTCTTGAACTGGTCAAATGTTTTGTAATTATTTCAGAGTACAAACTTATCCCCCATATTCCAAATGTTACTGGTATTTTAGCACTTCTGTTTGGTATATGTCTATATCAAAGGTGAGAGTAGTATACAGATAAAAACAGATAAAGCTAGATTATTGTTAGCAATATGCTTTTCCCTTTGTGTCTTGAAGAACTAGTGAAATAATGGGGAATAAAGACCATTATAACAACTGTTAAGACAAGGTTCCTTAGATATCTGTTTGATATCTCTTAGACACTTCCAAATCCACATGTCAAAACTCATTGCACCATATTCTAACCCAATATCCAATTCCAAACAAGCTCTAGTTAATAAATGGCTCATTCCAATGAACGGAATTGCAATCCATGAAGGTATTTGCCAGCTCAGGTAATTGTGAAGTAACCATTTAGAGTGTCAGGGGTAAGGAGGCTGGGGGGGGAAAGTATGGTTATTTATAATAATGTCTACTATAAGAAAAATCTTTATCTGGACTTCCAACTGTCTACTTTTTCCCTAATGTCAATATTTCATCATATTTTGTGTGGAAAACACTGATAGAATCTTACATGTACTCCCCTCCTTTATTTCTTTATTTTTTTTTTTTTTTTTTTAACTCAAAACCATTGTGTATACCATTAGAAAAATATTCTTTAGTTTAGATTAGCTCTGATTCTGACATTACTGGTCCAAAAAAATCATTGATTTACAATCTTTAAAATAAATCCAAATTCCTTTGCCTTTGAATTAAATTTCTCCCATGTCTGGGTCCAATCTTCTCTTCTTTAACCATTTTAATTCTTCCTATTTAGTATGTAGTTTGGCTCCCATGGAGTCAAAATACAACCTTGATTATATCCCACCTGAATTTAGAGATCATCTGAAGAGTAGATTTGATGCATTGAACATGAGTGACTGAACACCAGGTGAGTTGAGAGATGACATCAAGAACATCACACTTGGAGAAAGGGAAAGGCTGTTAAAAAGACAAAATAGAAAGAAAAGACCAAAATCAATCAGAAGAGACTCTGAAACTTGCTTTTGAATGGAGAATAGCTAAAACAAATGGAAGAAATAACAAAATAAAAGAGATGAACAGAAGATTTCAAAGGGCAGCTTGAGAAGACAAAATAAAGTATTATAATGAAATGTGTAAAGACCTGGAGTTGGAAAATCAAAAGGGAAGAGTACACATGGAAAGAACTGAAGAAAAAAATTCAAGCCTCAAATTGCAATATTGAAAGATGCGGTGGGTATGTGGTGGTTATGTTTTTGTGTCAACTTGGCTGGGCCTGGTTGAGTGGCTGGGCAGCTGGTGGTAGTTATTCCCCATGATGAGACTGGCAATCAGCTCCATGGTGGGATCTACCACAAGCAGCTGAGTAGCTGCCTTTGCGATGTGGTCTGCTTCCTGTATATAAGGAGAAGCCTTGGGAATGGTCTCTAGCCTGTGGCATGCTTGGACCCTGCATGTAGCTGTGTGGTTGCTCAGCAGCCTGCTATGCTCTGCCGACCTTGGGACTTAAAATGGATTTAAGTTAATGGCCTGCTGTGTGGTTTGGTAACATCGGGACTGTGCCTTTTTACTTGACAACCTTGGGGCTTCTCAGCCTCAGCAGCCAGGAGCTGTCTGAGTGAAGAAACGCCTCTAGCTCCAGTGGGCCAGGAGTAGGAGACAGAGCTGGAGCCCAAGGTTGAGGGACTTTCACCTAGCCCCTAGAGCCTGGCACTTTGAACTTGGACTTAAAGCCTCCAAATTGTAGGATTAAGCTCTTGTTTGTTAAGGCCATCCCATTTGTGGTATATTTCTTGTCAAAGCGGCACTAGGTAACCAGAACAGGATAAAATATTGAATGTTCCAGGAAGCATCAAAAGAAGATGGAAGGAATGCAGAGAGTCAGTGTGCCAAAAAGAATTGGTTGATGGTCATCTATTTCAGGAGGTGACATATGATCAAGTGCCAATGCTACTGAAGGAAGAAGTCAAAGCTGCACTGAAGGAATTGGTGAAAAACAAGCCTCCAGGAATTGACAGAATACTCATTAAGATGTTTCAACAAACAGATGCAGCATTGGAGGTGCTTACTCATCTATGCCAAGAAATTTAGAAGACAGCTACCTGGGCAACTGACTGGAAGACATCAGTATTTGTGCCCATTCCTAAGAAAAGTCCAACAGAATATGGAAATTTTCGATCAGTATCATTAAAATCACATGCAAGTAAAATTTTACTGAAGATGACTCAAAAATGGTTGCAACAATATATTGACAGGAAACTTCCAGAAATTCAAGGTGGATTCAGAAGAGGATGTGGAATGAGGTATATTATTGCTTTTGTCAGATGGATTTTGGCTAAAAGCAAAGAATACCAGAAAGATGTCTACCTGTGTTTTATTGACTGTGCAAAGGCATTTGATTGTGTGGATCATAATAATTTATGGATAACATTTCAAAGAATGGGAATTCCAGAACATATAATTGTGCTCATGAAAAACCTATACAGAGACCAAGAGGCTATCATTTGACAGAACAAGGGGATATTCCATGGTTTAAAATCAGGAAGGGTGTGCATCAGGGTTGTATCCTCTCACCATACTTATTCTATCTGTATACTAAGAAAATAATCTGAGAAGCTGGACTATATGAAGAAGAACATGGCATCAGCATTGGAGGAAGAACCATTAACATACAATATACAGATGACACTAGCTTACTTGCTGAAAATTAAGATGACTTGAAGCACTTAAAGATGAAAATGAAGATGACTTGATCAAAGACTACAGTCTTTAGTATGGATTACACCTGAACAAAAATCCTCACAGCTGGACCAATAATGCAAAAGTCCTCTTTAACGTGTTAAGAAGCAAAGATGTCATTTTGAAAACTAAGGTGCCCCTAACCCAATCCATGGTGTTTTCAACAGCCTCATATGCACGTGAAAGCTGGACAGTGAATAAGGAAGACTGAAGAAGAATTGATGTGTTTGAATTGTGCTGTTGGTGAAGAATGCTGAAAATACCATGGATTGCCAGAACAAATAAATCTGTCCTAGAAGAAGTGCAGCGGGAATGCTCCTTAGAAGCAAGGATGGCCATACTTAATCCCACCTACTTTGGTCATGTGGTCAGAAGGGACCATTCCCTCAGAAAGATATCATACTTGGTAAAGTAGAGGATAGGTGGGAAAGGGGAGGACCCTCAAGAAGATGGATTGACACAGTGGCTGCAACGATGGGCTCAAGTACAGCAAGGATTGTGAGAATGGCAGGACTGGGCAGTCTTTAGTTCTGTTGTACATAGGGTTGCTATAAGTGAGAGTGGCACTGATTTGATGGTGCCTAACAACAACAACAATTGGCCATTTGTATATCTTCTTTGCTGAAATGCCTATGTAATTTCTTGCTCCTTTAAAAATTGGATCATTGTCTCAGTATTGAATTGTAAGAGTTCTTTGAATATTTTTTTCAGATATGTGATTTGCAAATATTTTCTTCCAGTTTGTGATTTGTACTTTCACTTTCTTGATGGCATCTTTTGAAAATAAAAAGGTTTGTTTTTTCATGATATAAAATTTATATCAAATGTATTTTTTGCTCTTAGAATAGAAAAATATGTGGCTTTAGGGAATAACTGGATGGAACTCTAAAATATAAAAATTGTCTCTTTCCATTTTAAATGCAATTTTACTTATTCAAATTAAATTATTCAGTCAAACTGAAACTAACTGGCTTTGTTGGAAATGTCAGTTTCATTAATAATCTAAGAAATTACTTTGGATGCAGTAATTCTTTTGAATGAGATTTTTCCTATAATATCTTTTCCCACAATATATCTACCCTGACAGTATTCTTTAAGTATGTTCTCTCTGCACATTATTACTTCCTTTTTAAGGCTTATGAATTGGACAATATCACCATTCCTTCCTCTGCCTAAACCATTCTATTCCATCCTAATGTTCTGATTAATTCCCAGGTAGCTTCACTTTCTCTGGGTTTATATGACTTGGAATTACTTTTTACCAATTTTTTTCTCATACTCTACAGAAAAAGCAACACAACACAATGCACTGCTGTGGAGTCAGATCCAACTCATAGATACCCCTCTTTGGGTTTCTGAGGCGGTATCACTACGGAAGTGGATTGCCCAATCTTCCTTCTGAGGAGTGGGTGGTGGGTTTGAACCACCAGCCTTCTGGTTAGCAGTAAAATGCCTTAGGTGCTATACCACCAGAGCAGGCAAGGTCCAATCCACCACTAATCATGAGGATGGCACAGGACTGGGCAACATTTTGTCCCATTTCTCATGGGGTCATCATGAGTTAGGGACCAACTCTATGACAGCTAACAAGTGGGAAAAGTGGTGGTTTACTTTATAATATCAGGAGCTCTGGTAGCATAGTGCCTAAGGCACTTGACTGCTAACCAGAAGGCTGGAGGTTCAAACCCATCAGCCACTCCTTGGAAGGAAGGTTGGGCAATCTACTTCTGTAGTGATACTGCCTCAGCAACCCAAGGAGGGGTAGCTATGAGTCGGGTCCGACTTGACGGCACATAACAGCAACAACAACAACATACCATTGTCTACCTACCATGTGCTAAGCATTGTAATACATATTTTATATATTTTTAAAGCATTAAATCAGTTAACTATGAAGTGAATATTATTATCTGCATTTCATAAAGCACATTAATTTCTGTAAATTATCATCTCTTTAACCTTAGTCAAGAAATTGTAATGACTATAAAACCTACAATTTTCAACTCCATTTGTTATTAACAGCCACCATTTGGGCACAATTTTACTTATTTTATGACTAAATTAATTTGGAAGATTTGAAGAAAAATAAAATTAACATATAATAGATTTTGAACATATTGTTTACTTAATATATCCTAGTTTTTCTGTTGAATTTAGGCACTCAAATCACTATTCCAAGGACACTGTGATCATATCTTAAATATGGGACACATTTTTCATAGCAGTTAAAAAAAAGTCATAAGTAAGGTGCTCTGTGATTATCATTCTATAGTGATTGCATAATTTTATAAAATAATTAAATGGTCTAATCTTGAAATGCTAATCTCATTTTAGAATGCTTTGTAATGTGTGCAATTGTTGAAGTGAAAGTGAAAAAATAGATGCTGACAGCATTAATAGACATATTTTTAGAATCTCTAATAGATTAATACTGATGGTCTCATCAATCTGTTCGAGTGTCCTTGGCATTTATGGTTCTCACTTATGGGTGGTATTTATAACTGTCTTAACAAGCAATTTCAGCCAAACCTTCTTTCACGTCATAAGTACAGGGAGTTAATCATATAGAAAATGATGTAAGAAGTGAAGCATAATTTCACATAATAAATTAAAATTTCTTTTTAATACAAAACTCATCATTTTATTCTGTATGAAATAATACAACTTTGACACAAGATACTGAAATACAGCTAAGAAATGCCTACACTTTAAAGACCAGTTATTGGAGGAGGTTAGGATTTATCTTTTTAATCTGAAGATCTTTTTTTCACATGAGGTTCTTTGAATGGTTTTCTTTCACTAACTACAATGGTCCATGATGTCTTCCTTTATCATCACTTCCAGTGGCCATTAGCACTAGCGACCTCTGGATAAGTACTTTGTAGGAGTCTATGGCTCAATTCAAGCAATAGTTTAGAATTTCTGGTAGTATAGTGCCTAAGGCACTGGACTGCTAACCGAGGGCTGGTGGTTCAAACCCACCAGCCACTCCTTGGAAGGCAGTTGGGCAATCTACTTCTGTAGTGATACTGCCTCAGAAACCCAAGGAGGGGTCGCTATGAGTCAGGTCCGACTTGACGGCACATAACAACAGCAACAACAGTGTGATCTATGGATCTGTCCTCTATACTTTGACAAGGTGGGGTAGGGGGTAATGAAGACTAAAATATAAGGTGAACCTGTTGACATTTTCCATGTCCTGTGTCCCTGGAAAAATCTGCTTTGTCTGGGAAAGGGCATTTTCTTCTCTACATTTTGATTTGGCCTTTGGAAGTTGGCTATAACAACATGTTTCTTATTTTAAGGATTCTTTTTATTATTATTATTACAACTAGGAAAAATCCTCCATAATATATTCAATGGATTGACCATCAAAGTTATGGAAAGCTATAATAATTAAATAAAAATCAATTTTAAAATGAAAACTTCCTTGGATATTGAGTCTTCTTCTTCTAATAAGTCCTGTAGTATATTTATTCTAAATTCCTGAGATGATCAATTATTTACTGTATGTTACTGTTGTTAGGTTCATCAAGTTGATTTTTGATTCATGGTGACCATACCTGACCATACCTGAGTAGAATTTCTTCATAGGGTTTTCTAGCCTGTAATTTTTTTTTTTTTTTTTTTGGCAGGGGTAGATTTCCAAGTCTTTCTCCTGTAGAGCCATTGTGTGAGTTCTAACTGCCAAGCTTTCAGTTAGTAGCCAAGAGCTTTATGGTTTTTCCACTAGGACTCTCTTTGCCATGCCAAGGTGGTTATTTCATACCTAGTCAGATGGCTAGCATGAGTAACCACCTAATTTAGTGGAATAACATTTTTCAGCCTAATGAACATACGAGTCTATGCTTTAGTATATATACTGACAAACACAATTATCTTTCCAAGACAATTGCTCCATTCTCATACCTACTGTGGTAATCACTAATGATATTCTCTAAATATTTCTAGCTATCCTAACCTCAGGTGGTGGATTTCTCTTTCTGGCCTCCTGTGATTGAATGGGTCCTATAATTATTTGTGGCCGATTTGATGTGACCTAGAATAATATGTGTCCTTTCTGGGCAGAAGTTTTGCTCTACAGTGGGACATTCTCAAGAGCTCTCTTTTTCCCTTAGCACAGTAACCAGAGATGTTTAAGATAGTGATTTCCTCATCAGACTAGGTCCGTGGGTGATTGTGATGAGTAAAATCTGCCCTGTCAAATTATGACGGGCTGGTATAATGAGCACAAAATAGACCTTGTTGTTTTAAGCTATGAAATCTGGGCTTATTTGTTATTTGTTAACCTATCCTGTTCTGCCTGGTACATTTCCCCACCCGTCACCATTTACTGAAAAACGTTCAGTGGGTACAGAATGATGTATGCATTCCTTGGCATTCAAGGTCTGCTACAGTATGGTTTTATTCTACTTTTCTCTTCTCAAGTGATTCATGCACCTTGTATTTCAGTAGAACTGGACTATACATACTGCCTTTCAATGTCAAAGACTGAGCCTTGAACATCTCACTGCTTTTCAACTGTGTGAATTTTCCTTTTTTGAATTCCTGTAATTGTCTTGCTGTTGCTTTTGCTGTAGTTTGTGGCACTAGTTATTCTACTGTTTACTTTGCGTATTTGTGAAATGGTCATTCTATTCCCAGATAAATAATAATCTGTGTTTGGGTAGGATCTATGACTTACTCATATATATTCTTTGTAGAAATTACCTCTATTCCTAGCTATAAGAGATATTCAATGAGTGTTTACTGTATTTGTCTTCTGCTTGAAAGTATCACTTAGTAAAATCAGTAGGCTTTTATTTTTATTTTTTAAAACTTATCTCCATTAACCAAAAGTGCTTAGTAATAGAATTTTAAACTGAAGAAAGAAGTAGAGATCATCTATGAATTAACTCTTCCTCTAGTTTTCTTCTGATTCACTTTTTTTATATCTGTCTATTTGACTGCTCACCGGAAGGCCGGCGGTTCAAACCCACCAGCCACTCCTCGGAAGGAAGGTTGGGCAATCCTACTTCTGTAGTGATACTGCCTTGGAAACCCAAGGAGGGGTCGCTATGAGTCGGGGCCGACTCCATGGCAAAAACAACAACAACAACAACAACAATGGTTAAAGGAGCTCTGGTGGTATAGTGCATAAGGGATTTGGCTTTTTAACCAGAAGATGAGCAGTTTTAGTCCACCAGCCACTCCCCTGAAAGATGGGGTGATCTACTTCTTCTGTGAAGATTTACAGCCTTGGTATCTCAATGGGTGGGGGTCACTATGAGTCAGAATTGACTCGAAGGCAGTGAGTTTGGTTTGGGTTTTTGGATCTATGGTGAAGGCATTTGAGTGTTAACCAAAAGGTTGGTGATTCAAACTCACCAGCTGCTCCACAGAAGAACGATGAGGCAGTCTGCTTCCGTAAAGATTTACAGCTTTGAGAAACCAGTGGGAGTTACTATGAGTCAGAATCGACTGATGACAGTGAGTTTGTGAGTTCTTTTGGTATCTATATAGGTATGTATGCATCTATCTACCTATTGTTATCTTAATCAACTATCTGCAACTTTATCAAAGTAATATATGTATATTTTCAAAAGGTACATTAGGACTTATTAGCTACAGTCTCTTCTGAAATTATGATGCATTTTCAATTCTCCTCCCTTGAAATAAATACTTTAAAGCACTTCTATTTTCATTTTATTTGCTTGGGGGATTTCTGCTATATTTCAAAATAAAATACACACATAGTCATTAAGTGATATTAACTATTGACTTCTTGATAAATATTTTATTCATTACACGCATCTGAGACCTGGTCCCCATATATGAATATTCATATTTTTAGTTTTTCTATGGATTAACTTTGTATTTTTATATCATTAAAATTCATTTCTTGCTTTATCATTTATAGACAATATCTCTTGACACCCCATTTGGGAAAATGAGCATGTTAGAATCTTTTTCTAACTCACATCTTCCAACTCCTTTTCATCTTTACTAGAATTCTAAGCTTTACATTTTCTTTGTAACCTTAATTAAGTCTAAATGGTCACATTCTAAAAGTTTAAAATCAATGAAGTGCATTTCTTTTATTGACTAAATCAGACTGTTCACTGCAGAGCCCAAGTTCTATGGCTTAATTTGTTTCTTGTTCCGCAGTTGGTTTGTTTTTGTCCTGCTTTTCCAACTGCCTTTTTAAAAAGTCTAGTACATTTGCTTTTATGTAATAGTCGTTTTTTTTTTTTTTTCAACATCTCAGTAATATTTTCCAATTTAGGAATTCCACTTTTTGTAGGAGACCTCACTTCTGATGTTATCCTACTCTTAGGGTGTACTGACTGTTTTTCAAAGCATGCCTTCCTTCCCTTAATTTCTCTGCCTGGGTTGGATCTGGAATCTCATTCTTTCTCTTTCTTGGCTTATGTCCTCATTTTACTGGAGCGTCTCTTTAAATAACTTTCTAATAAAGATTTTTCAAGAGGTAAATTTTCTGAATCCTTTTATGTTTGAAAGTGGCTTTATTCTGTATTCAGTATTGATTCATAATTTGTTTTGTATAGCATCCTAAACTAAAACTTATTTTTCTTTAGGACAAGAAGGCATTGCTGGTGATAAATTATATGCCAGCATGATGATTCATTTCCTAGGCAAGCTGTTTGCTTCTCACTCAACCATACACATAAAATTTTAGGATCTTCCCTTTATAGTTGGTGCTCTGAAATTTTATAAACATATCCAGGAATGACTTTTTCTTTTAAATCATGATTTGTACTTGGTGGGCACCTTTAATTTTTTCCCTTAATTTTGGCAAAATCTGTTCTATAGGACCTCTGGTAGCATAGTGTCTAAGGTATTTGACTGCTAACCAGAAAGCTGACAGTTCAAACCCACCAGCCACTCCTCAGAAGGAAGGTTGGGCAATCTATTTCTGTAGTGATACCGCCTCGGAAATCCAAGGAGGGGTCGCTATGAATTGGATCTGACTTGAAGGCAGTGTGTTTGTTTGTTTGTTTGTTTGTTGGTATATTCTATTTATATTTGTTAATTTCCTTCCATCCATTTTCTCTGTTCTTCATTTCTCAAATATTGGTGCTCTTGTTCTAAACTTCTGTGTTGATGCTATTTTTGCTTATTTTTTGGTGTTTTTATTCTGCATTTTAGCTTTTGTGACTATACATGTGTATATACATACTTCTATTAAATAAGTTTTACTTAGCTATCTTTTATTTTATTTTACATAATTTTTCTTTTTTTCTCATTAATTTTTTTTAAAAAATAGCAATTTGTCACTACTTTCTTATTTTATGAATATAGTAGCTTTTGGAATATATATGTGGTGGATGGTTTATTGTGCCACCTCAAACCCCTCCAATACAAAGGCAGTCACTCCTCCTCTCATTCCTTGCTGCTCCAAGTGTTATCTGCTGTGTCCCTTCCCAGGGTATATAAAAGCCCTTTCCTCAGGTTGGCTAGAATCCAATAACTGATCAGTAAAGTTTTAGGAGTGTGGAGGTATAAAGGGCTGACCTTAGTCCAATTTTTAAACATTTCTGAAGTGCCATCCCAGCTCCTGAGCACCATGTGGATTGTCTGAGGTTTCTGCTGCAATTGCATCACACGTCAACTTCTTCTCCCCAGTCCTGCTTCCTTCAGTTCCTTACCCTCATAGCCACTGAATTGATTTGGACTCGGTGACCCTATCGGACAAAGTAAGATTGCCTCTTAGATTTCCAAGGCTGTAAATTTTTATGGAAGTAGACTGCCTCATCTTTTTTCCTAAGAGTGGCTAATACATTTGAACTACCAACCTCTTGGTTAACAGCCGAGAGCTTAACCACTGTATTCCCAGGGCTCTTTTCACTGTCTTACTCTCTTCAATTTGGAGCATACAAATGTCTCTAGAATATGTTTACAATGGATCCTGACTTAAAACATTAGTTGTTGTTGTTACGTGCCATCAAGTTGGCCTGACTCATAGCGACGTTAGTAAGGACACTAATTAGAAGTTTTTTTTATTAGTTTTTGTTTTGCCCTATTTTCTGAATTACATGTGTTTCTTTCACAGTCACTTTCTGTGTGTTTGTGTGTGTATTTAAACTCTGGAGAACCACCATACGTACCCTACTTCTGTTTAGACAGCTTGTTCAGTGTTTACAAAAAAGATATCTCTCCCCCCCCCTTGCTTTTGGGTAAACATGTGGCTGTTTTCATTTTATGCTTAGGATGTTGGTAGAGTTGAGGTACATTTCTCAGAACTTCAATTAGCCACTCTTTCTAGCTCTTTTCCCTCCCCTGGTTTCCATCTGTCATCCCTGTGGTTTTCATGCACACAGCCCTCTCAGAGTTTTGCCCATTGGTCTTCATATTCTCGCAGACATAGCATCTACAGGTGTTTTAAACTGTGGCTTGGGTTGCTTTATTTTACCAGCCAATACTTAATTTACTTTCCCTGTTCCAGATATACTGGTCTGTCAGTTTGTCATACAGTGGTGGCTTGCATGTTGTTGTGAAGCTGGAGGCTATGCCACTGGAATTTCAAATACTAGCAGGGTCATGATGGTGGACAGGTTTCAGGAGACCTTCCAGACTAAGATACACTCAGAAGGAAAGGGCCATCCACTTTTCAAAGAATTTTCTAGTGAAAACATTATCAACAGCAGTGAAACACTGACTGATACATTACTGGAAAACTTTATGAATAGCTCTGAAACATTATACAACATACTGCCAGCAGATGAGCCCCTCTGGTTGGAAGGCACTCAAAATATGACTGGAGAAGAGCTGACTGCTCAGACTAGAGCTGACCTTAATGTTGTGGATGGAGTAAAGCTTTTAATACCTCCATTTGCTTATGGGGCACAACTCAAAATGGGAAGAAGCTTCAAAGACCTATTAATAATCAGAACATAGAATGTATGAAGTGTGAATCTAGGAAAATTGGAAGTTGTAAAAAATGAAATGGAATGCATAAAGATTGATATCCCAAGCATTTGTGAGTTGAAATGGACTGGTTTTGGCCATTTTCAATCAGACAACCATATGGTCTACTATGCCAGAATGACAAACTGAAGAGGAATGGCATGGCATTCATTATCACAAAGAATGTTTCAAGATCTATCCTGATGTAAAATGCTGTTAGTGATAAGATAATATCCATATGCTTACAAGGAAAACCAGTTAATACTACTATTATTCAAATTTACACAGCAACCACTAAAGCCAAAGATGAGGAAATTTAAGATTTTGCCAACTTCTGCAGTCTGAAATTGACCAAACATGCAATAAAGATATATTGATTTTTACTGGTGATTGGAATGTGAAAGATGGAAGCAAAGAAGAATCACTAGTAATTGGAAAATATGGCCTTGGTGATGGAAGTAATGCTGGAGATGGCATAATAGAATTTTGTAAAACCAATGACTTATTCATTGTAAATGCTTTTTTTCAACAACATAAATGATGGCTATCATTTATGTGAACCTCAAAAGATGGGATACACAGCAATCAAAGTGACTACATCTGTGCAAAGAGGCAATTTGTTGTTGTTGTTGTGTGCCGTCGAGTCGGCAGAGAAACTCAATATCATGAGCCAAAACAAGGCCAGGAGCTGACTGTGGAAGAGACCATCAAACTGCTCATATGCAAGTTCATGTTGAAGCTGCAGAAAATTAAAACAAGTCCATGAGAGCCAAAAGATTACCTTGATTATATCCCACCTGAAATTAGAAACCATCTGAAGAATATTTGATACATTAAACATCCATGATCAAAAAACAGAGCAATTGTGGGATAACATCAAGAATATAATCCATGAAGAAAGCAAAAGATACAAAAAGAAGGAAAGGCCAAAATGGATGTTAGAAGAGACTCTGAAACTTGCCCTTGAATGGAGAGTAGCTAAAGCAAATGGAAGAATTGACAAGAGAAAAGAGCTGAATAGAAGATTTCAAAGAGCAGCTTGAGAAGACAAAGTAAATTATTATAATGAAATATGCAAAGATCTGGAGTTAGAAAACCAGAAGGGAAGAACACACTTGGAATTTCTCAAGCAGAACAAACTGAAGAAAATATTGAAGCCTTGAATTCTGATATAGAAAGATTCTATGGGCAAAATCTTGACAAATGCAGGTAACATAAAAAGAAGATGGAAGGAATACATAGAGTCACTCACTGTACCAAAAATAAGTGGTTGAGGCTCATCTATTTCAGAAGGTGGCATATATTCAAGGACCAATGGTATTGAAGGAAGAAGTCAAAGCTGCACTGAAGGAATTGGCAAAAAACAAGGATTCAGGAATTGATAGAATATTCATTGAGATGTTTCAACAAATGGATGCCATGCTGGAGGTGCTTACTTGTCTGTGCCAAGAAATTTGCAAGATAGCTACCTGGCCAATTGACTGGGAGAGATGCATATTTGTACCCATTCCAAAGAAAAGTGATTCCATAGAATGTGGAAATTATCGAAAAACATCATTTTTATCACATGCAAGTAAAGTAATTCTAAAGGTAATTAAAAAATGTTTGCAGCAGTGAATTGACAGGGAACTTCCAGAAACGCAAGCTGGATTCAGAGGAGTACGTGGAATGAAGGATATCATCATTAATATCAGATGGATCTTGACTGAAAGCAAAGAATACCAGAAAAATGTTTACTTGTGTTTCATAGACTATGCAAAAGCTTTTTACTGTGTAGGTCATAGCAAATTATGGATAACACTGAGAAGAATGGGAATTCCAGGACACATAATTGTGCTCATGAGGAACTTGTACATATACAAGGAAGCTGTCATTTGAACAGAACAAGGGGATGCTGTATGGTTTAAAATCAGGAAGGGAGTATGTCAGGATAGTATCTTTTCACCATACTTATTCAATCTGTATACTGAGCAAATGATCTGAGAAGCTGGACTACATGAAGAGCACAGCATCAGGATTGGAGGAAGATTCATTAATAACTTGCAATTCAACTTTGCTTGCTGAAAATGAGGATGACTTGAAGCACTTACATAGTGGCTGCAAAAATGGACTCATGGATACTATTGATCATGAAGATGCTGCAGGACAAAGCAACATTTTGTTCTGTGGTAATGGGTTTGCCAGGAGTTAGGGTCGACCTGATGGCAACTGTGTTTCTGATATCTCTTTAATCAAATAGTAACTAAATGTCTCTTCTGTGTCAGGTCCTATAAAATGCTATGAATAAGTGAATAAACATAGACTGACCTTAGTTTGAGCAGAAGAGAAAAGAATTTATATATTTTATATAAAAATTAAACATATATATTTAATATATATATGTATATATATAAAATTTCAGCATTAAGTAGCAAATACTGGCTAATAATATTACCTAGCTCATATAGAGCTAAAACTTACAGAATGTTTACCATATATTAGTTCCTCCATATATCTTTATGTTAATTACTTAATTAACTAAATAATTAGTTAATTAATTACTATCATTACTATCACAGTATGTTTTTGACATCACTCACTCACTCTCACTGCCATCGAGTCAAGTCAATGACTCCTCCTTGGGTTTCCGAGGCGGTATCTCTACGGAAGTAGATTGCTCAATCTTCCTTCTGAGTAGTGGCTGGTGGATTTGAACTGCCAGTCTTCTGGTTAGTAGTCAAATGCCTTAGGCACTGCACCACCAGATATTTTTCCCTAGTTTTGATGAGGACATTCAGGCATTTGCCCACGGACTCATAACTGGTAACTGGTGAAGCCAGAATCCAATATCAGGCAGTTTGGCCCAGAATCTGAGCTTTTATTTATTTATATTGTAATATAGATGAAAGTTTACAGGACAGTCATTTTCCATACAACAGTTCATACACAATTTATTTCATGACATTGGCTGCAGTCTCCATAATGTAACAGCTCTCTTCTCACTTCTCTCTGGTTACCCTTTCCCTGTGTCTTTCTGTCCTATGCACTCCTGCCCTCTCATCTGTCTCCCTGTGCAAATATTGCCCTTCTGGTCTCCCATGGTTGATTGTTCTAAGGAGTGTACATACCTGGTATAAATGTTCACCTTATACTCCTGTCCATTGTTTGACTAGAAGCCATAGGAGTGAGTTCAATTCCAGACCTGAAGCATCACTAGGGGCCATGAGGAAATTCTGCTGCACTGTTTCTCTTGAGAGGAGAGAGGAAGAGGTAGAGAACAAAAGTTGGATACCTGACTGAGTTGGAGGGAAGAAGTGAGGACCTGTGCTCAGGAAAGGCTGCTTGGTGGAAGTCATTATTGTACAGTTTTTTTTTTGAGGTGTGGGGGAAGGAAGATGGGTTGCAGAATTTTGGGTTGTTTATTGACAGGGTTTTTGAGATAAACATTCACATTGTAGAGCTTAAGCTAATATAGCTCTCTCTCTCTCTCTCTCTCTCTGTGTGTGTGTGTGTGTGTGTGTAAAGAGAGAGTGTATGTCCTGGTGGTGCAGTGGTTAAATGCTTGGCTCTCAACTGAAAGGTTGGTGATTTGAATCCATTAGCTGCTCAATGGAAGAAAGATGAAATCTGCTTCTGTAAAGATTATAGTTTTGTAAATTCTGTGGGTAGTTCTACTCTGCCCTACAAGGGCACAATGAGTTGGAATCAATGTGATGACAATGTCTTTGGTTTCATTTATTCATATGTATGTGTGTGTGTATATATGTGTGTGTGTGTGTGTGCATACATATGAGGCACTCTGATGGCATAGTGCCTAATTAGAAGGCTGGTGGTTCAAACCCACCAGCCACTCCTTGGAAGAAAGGTTGGGCAATCTACTTCTGTAGTGACACTGCCCTAGAAACCCAAGGAAGGGTCTCTATGAGTCAGATCTGACTCGATGGCAGTGAGCTTCAGATATACATACATATTTTATTAAATTCTTCTAAATAGTTTTGGTAATTATATATTGAGTAGTCTCATGAAAATGTTTAAAGATAAGTTATTATACCTATCAGTTAGTAAAAATTAAGTAGTCTGAAAATATCCAGTATTGGTAAAGATGTGAAGATGTGGGAACTTACATGCACTTTGGTAAACTATAAACTGAAACAAATACTTTTGAAAAATATTTGACATTTCCTAATAACTAGAACATGTACATTTCTTACAAGTAAGATATTCAACTCCTGGATATATATCTTAGAGAAACTCTTACCTGTAAACCACAGAAGCTATGTAGAAGAACAACCATAGAGGCATTCTTTGTTATAGCAAAACCCTGGGAAAGATGTAGTATCTTGCCACATATAATTTTTCTTTGAGGCTTTTACGACTTCTTGGGGTTCTTACTCAACAGAAAATTCCATGTTTACAGAAATAGTACCAGTGCTCATGTATCAGACAAACATATACGGTCTAATAGAATAGTCCATTAGAGTCTTGTGGGAGTCCCTGTGAGGAGCTGTGTGTGCAGTCTGTGGCTTATAGCTAGTATTTGGATTTTAAATATAGCCATCTAAAGATCTTTGGTTCCATTTGCTAGAACAGCTTCAACATAACCTGCTGCCTGATAGCTTCAGAGCACAGCTCCTAGCTGAACATCTTCGACGGAGACAGCTGGACCTACATCTGCTCTAACACTTAAGCAGAGATTCTTCTGCCAGCTAGCCTGCCCCCAATGTGCACATGCAGCCTTCCAGGAGGATGAGAAGAGCAGTGAACAAAAGGAATGAGACCATACACACCCTGGGATGGAGCAAGAAGGGAGACACAGCCATCCAAAAGGTTCTCTCAGCCAAAAGCTCTACCCTTTTGTGTCAGTTCAATTCTTCTCTCCCTTGGGCCACAAAAAAACTGGAATATATAGCCAGTGTTCTCTTCCTGCTTCCCCTAAAGAGATTCTGTGTCAAAAAGTATGGGTTTCTTTTCCCTGCAAGGTGGCACTTTCTTTCCTCTATATGGATTTCCTAAAGCGAAAGCAATAGTCCCAACCACTGCCACTTACATAAGAGATCTATGCTTTTAATAATCAAAACATGCCTGCTAAAATGGCTTAATGTGTTTGTGTTACATATCAGCAAAATGTTAACTGCTATATCTTGTCAGTTGTTATGTGCCATCAAGTTGGCCCCGATTCATAGCGACCCCTTCTTGGGTTTCTGAGGCAGTATCACTACGGAAGTAGATTGCCCTTCTGAGGAGTCGCTGTGGATTTGAACTGCCAGCCTCTGGTTAGCAGTCAAGTGCCTTAGCCACTATGCTACCAGAACAATACTGAATAGGACTAGACAAAAGAATAAAAAGAAGCAAGACTCTTGTGGTTGTCCTGGAGGCTGGCTTCCATACAAAGGCAATGTGAAGAAGAGACAAGGGCAAGACTTCAAAGCTCCCCTCTAATCTCTCCTTCTTCTATTGTGTCAGAATGCTCCTTTCCTCAGGCTGACCCCTGCCTATCTTTCACACATACATGCTCACACACACACACACACACACACACACACCTGTTCATGGAAGTCCTGAATCTTTTATACTACTTTCACGGATAAAATTTTACACTCTCTTCCATAGATTCTCTGGGATCAAAATTTAGGGAAAGAACTAGCAGTATGTACTAATTCACCATCTCAGTAAGAATGACAGTCCTTGCTTTAATCTTCTTAAAATTAAATATATATATATATATATTTAATATTTTTGTATGTTTATAATTTTATTGTCTCTTATTCATTTGATTTCACAATGTAGATCCTTTTTTTTTTTACTATTCTGAATTTAATATCTTTCATATTTTTTACAGGGAATATATATTTTTAATTAAAAATATCAGGAAACCAAAGTTCATAAATAATTAAGGAAAAGGCTCCCACGATCTAAGCTAGGAGATGACATATCACACTTTTTCATTTCCCTGGGAAAGCTAGTTGGAAAAACTATAGCTACAGTTTCTAGAATTCATCAAAAGGCAGGGGGATAAGGCAGACTTTGCACATAGGGACTTAATCCAGTTCCAACAGAATGAAGGACATGAAGTGACCTGCTCAGTGTAGAGTCAGTTTAGTGGTGGTGGTCATCTGGGTGCTCTTTGATATCTCTCTGTTGAAAAGAATATTCTCTTCTGATTCCAGTTGCGATTCTGCAAGCCTATAGCTCCTCAGGTCCTGATGGGAATATGTGAACTCTGACATCCTTTTGGGATGTTAGGATCCACTGACATTAGAACAATAGTTTTCAGTACTGGTTTCTCATATCACATGAGTAAAAATGCCACTTCCTAGGTCTTAATCTTAGTCATTACTATTTAATTGGTTTGGAGTGAAGACCAGGCATTTTTCTTTTTCATTATTATAATAAAAGTCCCCAGCTAGTGGGATACTTCCATTTCAACACACAGCGAGAGCCCTTTTTAGATGAGGAGAATCATTATTTCTTTTTGTCCTATTCATACTTAAAGCACCTTGCTTTATCCTCACACTTCTTGCGGCCTTTCAACTAGTTCAAGGAGTTATAGGCTGCACAAATCATTTAGTACAAGCAGCCCAAGTCATAAGGCTGGTCTATCAGTGAATCAAAAAAAATATCTGAAAGAAAGCTCAGGGTTTGGTCCATCATATCTTAGAGCCATTCACTACTGGTGTGTGAACAGATGTACGTAAACTTTACCAGGGCAGAGTGTTTAAGAAGAAACCCAGATCATTAATTAAGAGGTATTAGAAAGCATTATCATCCAGAAAATAAAGTGATTTATTTTGTGGAAATGATTTGTCAGCTTTTTTTTAATCAGCACATAGAGCAGTTAGACCAAATTCACAAACACAATTTAATTAATTTGACCCAGGAAATGGTGCAGAAAACCAGCACAGAAATACCAAGAGATTTAGTTGTTGGTAAACAATGTATGCTGTTGTAGTTGTTATGTGCTGTTGAGTTGGACGTGACTCATAACGACCCCTCTTTGGGTTTCTGAGGTAGTATCACTACGAAAGTAGATTGCCCAACCTTCCTTCCAAGGAGTGGCTGGTGGATTTGAAATTGCCAGCCTTCTGGTTAGCAGTCAAGTGCCTAAGGCACTATGCTATAGAGCTCCTAAACAATATATAGCAAAAAATAATCTACAGGGAGGAATTGTTGTCTAGTTCTTTCTGTTTTTAATGGTTCTGTTGCTGAGAAGTCTAGAAAATGAATTCTAGTTCTTTGCTTCTAACATGCAGAACCTTCATCAAGAGAGTTGCTATGATTTTTTGAGCCTTGGTTTATTCATATTTAAATTGGGGATAAGATGAGCTGGGTATTTTCTACAATCCATTCCCACTCAAAACCACAGTATTTATGTGCCTACTGTATAACTGCAATTTTTGAATTTAATTTGCATATGAATTTACAGTCTGAAGTGGAGCTGATGGATGGATGTTATCTGAATTCTATGAAAATGGTTACTCCAAGCATTCCAGAAAGGAAAGGCAAAGAAGTAGGACACTATGTGGGATTTAGGACTACTGTTAGGTGGAGACCTGAGTACAAATTCGAGTGTAAATTCAAAGTGTAGTCGGTTCTTACTGTTCACATATATGAGACCTGTTTAGGAAGAGTTGAGGGGTGTAGTTAGGAACAAGAGGTAGTTCTGGATAAGGATCAGTGGTCTTGAATGAATGTGAGTGAAGCCTTTACCACATGATCTAGCTGGAAAACAAATAAACACAATAAACAGCAACAAAGAGAAGACAAGGTATTGCTAAACGAGTAAGGTTAGATCTGTCCTTTCTAGCACTATCCAACATCAGAGCTAAAATGATCTTGATCATCACTGGAAAGCCAGGTAGTATTATCAGTGAAAAGCATTTTATCTCAGAACTCCTTTAGTCTCATGTGCAGTAAAGTAGAATATAAAATAGCTTTTCCTGGAATGTGCAAGTGAAAAATTATAGAACACATCTTTTGTTTTCCATAAATCTCTTAAGCACCACTATAGAATCTGACCTGTCTTTGCTTCCCCGAGGCAGCCTGATTTTATCATTCAGAAACCAAAAACAGTAGGACAAAAGGTCTACTGGATCTATGAACTCATCTAGAAGGTCTTTACATAATGTCTAAATATACCAAAAAGTTAATAATTTGTAAATAACTTGGCAGACAATCTGGGTATAGAAAATTTTTTAAAGGGTTTCAATGTTTTTTACATACTTCTCAACATTTCACCTCTGCTCCCTTTGTGGCACAGCTATCTATTACATCTGCATAGCCCGTGGTTGATAATTTTTTTAAAAAAACAGATTGTGAGTTTCAGCTCTTCCACTTTCTAGCTGTGTAACATTGGCAATTTCATAACTACAGCAAGCCTCAGCTTCTCCTTACGTAAAATTAGGTGGGCAGCAGTAGTACTTACTTCAAAGATTGTCATGAGAATTAAAAGAGCTTTTTAATAGTGTCTAAAACTTGACAGCAACAGTTAATGAGCCCCAGAGGTGCAGTGGTTAAGCTCTCAGCTGCTAACCAAAAGGTCTGGGGTTCAAACCCACCAATGGCTCTCTTGGAGGAAAGACCAGGCGATCTGCTCCTGTAAAGATTACTGTCTTGGAAACCTCATGGGGGAAGTTCTACGTTGTCCTGTAGGGTAGCTATCAGTTGGAATCAACTTGACAACATCAATTTGGTTTGGATTTAACACTCAGTATGTGTTTTGAAAGAGTGAAAACCTGTCCAAGTCAGAAATAGTGAAAATCATCTGGGCTGAAAATGTATAAGCAGCCGTGTTGTTAATTGGGCTGAGAGAAAGGACAGAAGCCAGGACTAAAGTTAACAGGATGTACTGCTTCTCCCCAGATCATGCAGCAGCTATAAAATGTTATAACCATGCCCTCTTTGAGAGCTTGTTGCTCTCTTATGTATCATAATCCCAGACCTGCTTTGTTAATTCTATGTATTTTTGTGGACATCAAATTCATAAGCCACTTTTGCCTTAGGACAACACTTAATTCCTAATTAATACTTGCTTTTCCCTAATCCCAGCTCAGAAAATGCAAGCAATCCAAAACTGATACCTGCTTACCTTCAGCAGGAACCCAAATCTTACAAAAGATGCTTCTCTCCTTCTTGTCATGTGACATTTTATGGTTCCTCTGAAATTCCCTCCTTCACTTCTTTGAATCAATAAATCTTATGTTGTCACACTGCAGATTTGTGCCTGGTGGTCTATGGCTGATAAGGCTTGAGCAATGTTGTTGTACTGACAGTAGTAGTACACACCAAACTCACTGCCATCCAGTTGGTTCCAACTCATAGCGAACACACCTTGGGTGGTATCTCTACAGAAGTAGATTGCCCAGTCTTCCTTAGGAGGAGTGGCTGGTAGGTTTGTACCGACAGCCTTCTGTTTAACAGTCAAAATGCCTTAAGCACTACATCACCAGAGCTCCTGGCAGTAGTAGTATACCCACTGCCGTCGAGTCAGATC
>NW_006921774.1:6454288-6456440 GCF_000298275.1 Orycteropus afer afer
CAAGGGGGTAAGATATCAGGAAAGGTTTTAGGAAGAGACAGAACTTAAAATACTTCTTAAAAAATAGCTTGGGAAGGACAATCTAAGCTGGGGAAATGTATGAAGGAAGAATGATATGAGAATGGGAATGAAACAGTGCTGTCATCAGTGATTGTCAATCTTTGATAAAAGTGGAGAAACAACATCTTCAATGAAGTTTGGAGCAATTAAGTCAGAGTATGCAGAGGAGGAATAGAAAGTTCATTATTACTAGTGACAAGATTAGAGATTACTGACCCTTTGCAGGTTCTTGTGTGTGTGTATTGTATCCTAAGCCTAATGGTTCAGTGACATAATCAAATGTTAAACAATAGAATGAGCTCAAGGAACATTGGAGAAAATTGAGGAGCTAGGCCAGCCAAGGCCTGCCTTCATTTCTGCATGTAGAAGTGAGTTCCAATATAGAACATTCCATGATGGTGGAAATATTCTATATCTGGGATGTCAAATATAGTAGCCACTTGTTGCTATTAGTTGTTGTCATGTTGATTGTGATTCATGGTGACCCTGTGTGTACAGAGTAGAAATGCTCCACAGAGTTCTTAGGACTGATCTTTTAGAAGCAGTCCTATCTTCCCTGGTGCTTCCGGATGGGTTTGAACCACCAACTTGTCAGTTAGTAGTAGTCAGTTTAACAGTTTATGCCACCCGGGGAACCGTATGTAACTACTGAACACTTAAAGTATGGTAAATGTGATGGAGGAACTGAAATTTTAATTTTAATAAGGTAACTAATTTATGTTTCAATTTGTCCAGCCACATGTGTCTAGTGACTACTATAGAGAATAGTGTGAAAAGGAGTGATTAACTTCTGAATTTTATGGCACAGTACTGCTTTGGCATATTAATTGTGTTCCTCTCATTGAAAGCAGTGCCCAGGAATAGGTCATCTTTATAAATCATGATTTTTCTTTCCCATTAGGAATTAAATATTACACAGGCTGCCAAATTCAAAACTCCTTTAAATTGAATGTTTGAAATTTCTAGACTTCTGGCTAGATCTGAAGGTAACTCTTGAGGAAAACCAACAAAAAGTAAAAATAAACAAAACATTTCAGAAATAGTGACTGAGTTTCTTGAATGGTATTGGACTGATACAGGGGTTCATTTGGGTACTTATTTTCATTCTTAATTCTCAGGATTCTAAATCCTTTTCAGCAACTGAATGATGTTAGAGATAGATTAAAATGATCCTAATGAATTACTCAATAATTTAGCCATTGAAATGATGTTAATTCATTAGAAGACATGTTCAAGATTGAAATGAAGAATCTTACCCAATCCCCTTACAAGCCCGACAATGTTCTGATTCTCTGTTTTCTTTAAGGTGGAACACTATTTGCTTTTTTTCCACATTTATTGAGCTGCCTAGTTTTAGGAAGCCCTAGGGGATGGCTTTGGGGCCTAGGGCAGTTCAAACCCACCAGCCTCTCCCCACCAGGTGGACCAGGCTGTCTCTTTCTAGGAGCTCTGGTGGCTTAGTGCCTAAGGCACTTGACTGCTAACCAGAAGGCTGGAGGTTCAAACCCACCAGCCACTCCTCACAAGGCAGGATGGGTGATCTACTTCCACAGTGATACTGCCTCGGAAACCCAAGAAGTTGGTCTGACTTGACGGCACGTAACAACAACAACAACAACAGCAGTTTTAGGAGGTGGGAGTTGAATCAGGGTCTGTCTTTAGGTCACATAGCCAAGAAGCCAGCTTGGAAGTAGTGTTACCAGAGCCCTTATGAACTAATATGGAAATAGTCAAGACTGGCCTGGTTTGGAAAACAGTCCTCTTTTCTCTTTACCCTTCTCCTTCAAGGATGCAGGGTGATGGTTTGCAACCTTGCTTCTTTCTCCATGAATGTTGAACGGACTTTTAATTTTAACCAGATCAAATATGAGCAGTGAGGCCCACCCTTTTGACTTTTCACCAGGCTTACTTTTTCAACAGTGGCTTCAAACATAATAACAATTGTGAGGATATTATCGGGCAACATTTCCTTAGGTTATGAAAAATGTTGTTGTGGGTCAGAGCACACTAGATAGGACCCATCAAGTTTTTCAAGCCAGGTTCATATATGTTGTTGTTGTGTGCCATTGAGTCTGACCTGACTCATAGCGAC
>NW_006921774.1:6458375-6463630 GCF_000298275.1 Orycteropus afer afer
TCTCTCTCTTTCTAATAATGTGTTTACCTCTGGATATAACTTATGTTCTAGCTTATAGATTTTAGCTTCTAAATTAGGGTGTTTTCAAATACTTTCTCTACATGAACTGAGCTTATCATTTTTCCCTTCATTCTGTAATGAATGCAATACGGTGCATTACATTTATTTTTATATCTTGAAACATCCTTGCATTGCGGGGATAAATCCCACTTGGACATGGTGCATAATCTTTTTAATAAGCTATTGGATTCAATTTTTTAGTTGTTTTTTTTTTTTTTTTGAAGATTTTTATATCTATGATCATAAGGCATATCAGCCTGTGGTTATCTTATGATATTTTTGTCTGGGCTTAGTATCAGGATAATACTAAGAATGAATTAGGAAGAGTTCCCTCCTATTTTGGGGAAGAGTTTGAAAATTATTGATGTTAATTCTTCTTTAAATGTTTGGTAAAATTCACCAGTGTAGCACCTGGCCCAGAGCTTTTTATTGGGAAGTATTTGGTTAGTGATTCAATCTCCTTACTTGCTATAGGTTCATCTATTAGAGTTCATATTTCTTCTCGAGTCAGTTTTGATAGCTTTTATGTTTCTAAACATTTATCCATTTCATTCATTGTTTATAATATTTTCTATAATTAATTTGTCTGTAAGGACAGTATTGATAGTTTCACTTTCATTCCTGGTTTGAGTAATTTAAGGTTTTTTTTTTTTCTTCCCCTTGGTCAGTCTAGCTAAAGTGTGTTGATCTTTTCAAACAAATGGCTTTTATTTTCTTTGATTCTCTTTGTGTTTTTCATTCTCCGTTTCCTTTATCTGTATTCTAATGTCTGTTATGTCCTTCCTTCTGCTTGCTTTGCTTTTAGTTTGCTCCTTTTACTCTGGTTTTTACGGTTGAAAGGTTATTGATTTTAGGTATTTTTTTTTTCTTTTTAATGGAGGTATTTAGCTTTAAATTTTCCTTTGAACACTGTTTTATTATATCTCATATGTTTTTTTATATATTGGATTCATTTTCCTTCATCAAAAGTTTTTTATAGTTTCTCTTGTAGTTTTTCTTTACTCACTGGTTACCTAGGAGTATGTAGTTTAATTTCATATATTTGTGAATTTCACATATAACCTTCTGTTGTCAATCCAAATTTCATTCCAGTTATACTGTAATATAAAATATTCCAAAGGAAAAAACCAAACTCACTGCCTTTGAGTCAGATCAGACTCATAGCAACCCTTCCTTGGGTTTCTAAGGCAATATCTCTATGGAAGTAGATTGCCCAGTCTTCCTTAGAGGAGTGGCTGGTGGGTTTGAACTTCCAGCCTGGTTAGCAGTCAAATGCCTTAGGCACTACACCACCAGAGCTCCCTGTAAAATATTAAACATACTAAAATTAAATTGTTTCATTTATTAATAAAGAATATTTGAAGATATTCACATTAAGAGTATATTTTATGGTATGTGAATTATGCCCTAATGAAAACAAGCTTATTAAGAGTAATTTAAACAGTTCTTATCTTCTTCTCATGATATAATTTATGAAACAGATTATCTTTTCTATACTTTGATGAATTGTTATAGTCTTTCTTAATTTTGTTTCAGCTTCTAGCCTTTTACCTTTTGTGCTTTTTATGCCATGAAATATTTCCCTTTAATAAGACTCCTTTTAATGTAACTTTCTTTGCTTGTGTAATTTCCTCTGTGACATACTTTTTGTTAAAACCACTTTCCTTGTTTATGTTATAAGTCCATTTGCACTGTTTCTGCTGCATACCTAGAGTTTCTCAAAAAGTTGCAGTGTCATCATTTCCATGGTCAACTATTTCTTATATAACTCTACATGTACTACATTTGAATTTCACTCCCTTCTTTATTATTTTCATTTATTGCACTTTCAGCTGTGGCAATTTTTTCCTTTGATTATCTATTTTTATAAAATGTCATATAGGTTTATCACTTGACAAGGAGGCAATATGACCAAAAAGTCTTTGCTGTCTGTGTGTTAACTGAATAACAGATATGCAGTAACCAAATACCAACACACTTTGAAAGAAGTGCATGACTAGTCACTGGACATACATCTGTTATTTATGATTTGTGGACTGAAGAGCAGCAAAATTTGTACTTTATGCAATTATTCACAGTTAATATATTGTAGAAATGAAATACTGTGTTGACATGTTGTTGGAGAGCTGTTGTTATTTATCCAAACCATGGTAGCAGAAATTTGTGCATTTGGGAACTGTGCAAAATAAGGATATTTATGTATACCGAAGCTTGAATGAATTTGATTTTGAATCACATTGACAATTATTCATGTAATTTTATGCATTTAACTGGTTTCAATGTTCATAAGTATTGCAACTCATCTGTTGTTTATTCGACAAGTGTTTTTAATGTACCAACTTTGGGTGAGACGATTTACTAGGCAGAGGCATTCAGTGATGAATAGAACAGACATGTTGCCTGCTCTAAAGAGTTTGCTGTCTAGTGCATGAATCAAGTGTTACACAAACATCCAAATCAACATTAATCATGAAATCTTTTGAAGCAAAACTGTAGAGTGTCTCCTATTCTTTAATTCTTTTACACTTAACTGGAGGATGTCTTTAACTAGTTTATTTTCTTTTTTTAAAAGAAGTGTTATTAGTAATTTATTTTCAAGGCTTTTGTATATTTGAGAACATGTGTGTGTTCCCATTAATCATTAATGAAAAATTTTGTTGCACTGAATATCGTGTTTTATATCACATTCTTTTTATTTTCCTATCACAATTTTATAGATAGTGAAGAAGAATTTAACATCAGTTTGTTTTTTGTTCCTTTGACCATAAAACTATATATTTTGAAATTTGGGTACTTTCTTTTATATGTGTATGCATGTATTCACAAAACCTATCTACTTCTCTATCTTTCTATATCTCTATCATCTCTGTATCTCTCCATCTATGCATCCATCTATCTATCAATCCATTCATTCATCCGTTGTTAGTGCTGCCAAGTTGTTTCACTCACAGTGACCTTATGTACAAAAGAACAAAACATTGTCTGGTTCTGCACCATCCTCACAATTATTGCTGTCTTTGAGCCCATTGTTGCAGCCACCGTGTCCATCCATCTCTTTGAAGTCTTCTTTTTCACTGACCTGATGCTTTACCTAACATGATGTCTCACTCTAGGTACTGGCCCCACCTGATAAAATGTACAAAATATGTGAGACAGAGTCTCTTCATCCTCACTTCTAAAGTACATTCTGACTGTAATTCTTCCAAGACAGATTTGTTCTGTCCTCTCTCTGTGTGTATCTGTAATTGAGAAAAGTCTTTATTCCACTGTGTAAAACTGAAATATTTTCCTGTATATGAAAAATATTAATGCTTTAGTTTACAAAGTTTTTAAAGTAAAGAAGTTCTCATCTAATTGTTTCATAGAGGCTAAGAATCATTTACATGACATTAGCATTACTAGAAAATGAAAACACTAAATGTCTAATAATTTAAAGAGGCTAGCATTTTCAGGAAAAATAAAGCTTTCTTTAGAGAAAATTTTTCTGTATGGAACTAAGGTCATGGAATCAAGGGGAATCCATGAACAAATCATATTGCTTAAATAACATTGGCTTAAAACAGATGTATGTTATATGGAGAAAAAGAAAATGAAGGAAATCAAAGGCTCAAAGAAGAATTTGATGGTGACCAGTCCATGGGACTAATAACCCACATGAATCAACTTCTTTTAATCCAAGTCCAGAAGAACTAAATGGTGTCCAGCTACTACTACTGACCATTTTGACCAGTGATGTAATAGAAGGTCTTGCATCAAATGGGAGAAAAATGTAGAACAAAACTCAAATTCCTAAAAAAAAGTCCAGACCTATTGCACTGATAAAGAGTAGAGGAACCCTCAAGGCTATTGTCATAAAATACCTTTTGAACCTGGAATTGAAACTATTTCTGCAAGTCACATTTTAGCCAACTAATAGATTGACTTCTAAAATAAAATAATATCCATGAATAATGTGCTCCCTTAAATAATTAACTATACTGCAACCAACTAAGCTGACTATCCTCCATCTCTGTGGGGACCAGTGAGCAACTGCTGCAAACAGTAGCCTCCTGGGTAGTGCACACAGCCTTTTGGCACATATGGGTTATCATAAGGGACCTTGAAGACACCCTTTTCCTGATCTTTCATGTCTCTAAACTTGCTAATCCGTGCTGTCCCTGATGTAAGCTCCAGACAGGTATGTGAGGTACCATATTGGCCAAGTCAGCATGTTCATCCACACCAAGCTTCATGTGATTGGGCCCTATGAAGGATCAAGTTCCCTGGACATCAGAAGATCACATCTCCAAAAACCAGGGCTTTAACAAATCTAATGGTAATGAGTTTGAAGACATGGTGGCTGAGAAGTACCTCTTGCCAGGTGGTTGTGGAGTCAAATACATCCCCAATCATGGCCCCTTGGACAATTGACAGAAATTGCATTCACAAAGACCTTGATAAGACTGCCCTACTTGACCTATGCCCACCAATAAATTGAACTTCCTGCATTTCCACAAAAATTAAAAGTTGTGAAAAACAAAAACAATTAGCTAGATGAAATCAAATGGTCACAGTAACCTAAAAGCAAAGATGAGTAGGCAAGGAGGGGAAGGGAAGCTAAATCAATGGAAACAACAAAGAGAATGGAAATAATGAAAATGTGACACTTTATAAAAACTTTAAATAATGTCATGGAAAATTTGTATAAAAAATATTAAAGAGAAAAAAATTACTGTATATACTTTCAACTAAAACAGAATAAAGTATTAAAAAAAAAAGAAACCCATACATATGTAATATGTTGTTATGTATTATACTCCACATGGATAAAAATTTTTATCCATCTGAAGTATAATACAAATGTTTAAAATTATGACAAATACAATATATGTTTTCAAATAAATTGAATTGTAATGGACAATCTTTTTTTATATCAGTGGTAAATGTTTTAAACTTTAATATGTGAAATTTAATATAAGATTTATTATATTAACTTAAAACTTTAGATAAATTATTATTGAGTGGAATTGATCATTTAATATGTTGATAATTTTTTTTTATTGTGATTTGGGTGGAAGTTTATAGAGAAAATTCACTTTCCATACAGCAGTTCACACACACGTTGTCTCATGATATTGACTACAATTTAACCAAATGCAACAGCTCCCCTATACTTCCTCCCAACAGTCACCTCTTCCCTGTGTCCATCCCTCCAT
>NW_006921774.1:6465380-6467570 GCF_000298275.1 Orycteropus afer afer
AAGTTCAGGGGTCCAGGATTATCTTCTGTATCTGTGTTAATTAGTTCCCCTTTTCTTTGTTGAAGAGGGTCTGTGCAGTCTTTCTGCCTATTCCACCATCTTGATTTCTGGGATGTTGATAATTTTTAAGATAGACTACTGAAACATTGATCATAAAGCATAGTTTCAATATATATAATTTTGATTTTTTTATGTATTATGGTATAGCTATAACTTTCAGTCATAGAAAAGAAGCTGTTAATCTTGTCCTAACAACAACAACATACCAGTGACTAAGAGAAAGCAGACTACTACTGACCAAAATTCCATCAAAACAAGAAGTACAGAGAACTGAATGAACTGATGAATAAAAACTAATTGTGTTTATTTGTTCTATGTTATTGGTATTATTATTATTTACTTGTGCATATGATAAACATATGACTTGGATTTTTTTATTATTGTGAAACTATAAAGAATAAACCAAACCAAAAACCAAACTTACTGCCTTCAAGTTGATTCTGACTCATAGGGACACTCCCTGGGTTTCCTAGGTAGTAAATCATTAGGGAAGTAGATTGCCTATCTTCCTTCCACAGAGTGGCTGGTTTGAACTGCCAACCTTCTGGTTAGCAGTCAAATGCCTTAGGTACTGTGTCACCACAGCATACACCAATTTATTTTTCAAGTATACAATTCAATAAGACCAATTACATCAATCTTGTTGTACAGTCATTACCAATATCCATTGCCAAAATTTCCATCACCATGAAGAAAAACTTTATGCTACTTAGAGAATGATCCCCCATTCCCAACCCTCCTACACCTGATAACCATTATTAAACTCTATTCTCTATACCTTTGCCTATTCTAAGTATTTCATATGAGTGATAACACACACTATTTACCCTTTTGTAATTGACTAATTTCACTCAGCATGTTTTCAAGTTTCTTCCAGGTTGAGGAATGTATCAGGACTTCATTTCTCTTTATGGAGGAATAATAATATTCTGTTTTATGTAGATACTACACTTTACTTATCCATTCATCTCTTGATGGGCATTTGGGTTGGCATCTTTTGACTATTGTGAGTAGTACTGCAACCAGCTTTGTTGTACACATGTCTGTTTACATCACTGCTTTCAAGTCTCTTGGGTATATACCTAAGAGTTGAATTGCTTGATCATATGAGAGCTTTATATTTAACTTTTTGAAGAACCTCCATACATATTCTGGAATGGCTGGCTGTTCCATTTTGCATTCCCACCAGCAGTGAATGAGAGTTCTGATTTCTTTGCATCTTCATCAACATTTGTTATTTTCCATTTTCTAAATCTTAGCCATTCTAGTGGAAGTGAAATGATATCTCATTGTGGTTTAGATTTGCATTTCCCTAATGGCTAATGGTGTTTGAGCATCTTTTCACATTGCTTCTTGGTCATTTGTATATCCTTTTTGGTGAAATGCCTATTTAGGTTATTTGTGTATTTTTTTCAATTGAGTTGTTTATCTTTTTCTGTTTAAGTTGTAGGAGTTCTTTATATATTTGGGATATTAAACCCTTCTCTGACATATTGTTCCCCAAAATTTTCTTCCATTTTGCATATAGGCTGTCTTTTCATTTTCTTGCTAAAATATTTGATGTACAGCAATTTTTAATTTTGGTACAATCTCATTTATCTATTTTGTCTTTTGTTGCTTACCTAAGAATTCCTTGCTGAATAATAGATTCCAAAGCATTTTTGGTAGGAATGTGAGAAAACCCTTTATCATTCTTTTTGATTAATCTATAATCCTTGATTTAATACACTATGCTTTTGTAACAGAGATTAAACATTCTTTAAATGGTATTGTGTTCTTCCTGACCCCCTAAGAGTTCAGGAATAACTATTTTTACTGAGTCTCTTTTCTTTCAATGGTAATACAGAAAACGAATCCTTTGATAAGAATCTTATTTTGTATTCAAGGCTATACCTGGAGAATTATATTTGAGTGAGAATTAATCTAATTAAATCAAATACAACAAACCCACTGTTAAGAAATAAGATTGCTCTTTATTTGTGGTACCAAAAAATACAAACTTTTTCCAGGTACCTCTTCTATGGCTCACAGCATTCCAGCCTTACAGGTAATAAAAAGGTCAATTAGAAGAATTCTGAGACCTTAAGAAAAGAGGAACTTATCCACATTTATGTTGTTGTTGTTATGTGC
>NW_006921774.1:6469122-6484365 GCF_000298275.1 Orycteropus afer afer
TTATTTTATATTTTTATGACAGTAATGCTTTTAACTTTTTGACAATTATATTTTTACACTATGTCTCTGTTTAGCTTTATTATCATGTTAAGTCTACATATAGGAACTTTTTATCTGATAGTGCTGTCTAAAAGGAAAATCTCTTTCATAGGAAGTAGTCTATGTTCAGATAAAGGAGCAACATTTTCTATTTTATTTTTCACTTTTTCCTTTCTTTCAGTTTCCAATAAACCTGTTATTCATACTTTGCACGTCAGCATAATGTACTCTCCATTTATCATCTCTTTTCTGATCATTGTCATCTTTGCTTTTTGATATGCAATCTCAGAATCCATTTAAAATTTTCATGCTATAATATTTGTAATTTTAGGCAATATAGATTTTGGTTTACACAATTTTCATTAAAAATTTCAATTTTGTATCTGTACTTTTAGTTGTTTTAAATCTAATTTTCCTTCATTCCTTTTTCAATTTCAATTTTCAGTTGGCTCAATCCCTTATTACTTTCTGGCTATGTTTTGTAGGAACTACGTATCCTTTTATTTTATTGAGATGAAGCAAACATTTTATGAAACATTTGGTTTATTACAAGAGGTTCTCCCTGAGGCTGACTTCTCCTCTCAACTTTCAGAGTATTATTTCTTTCCTTTTTCTGTATTGCAGAATATTTTTATATGCTCTAGAATGGCAATATTTCTTTGTTTTCACACTTGTCAGTGAGGAGAGATTTCTCAAGATTCAGTGTTTGCCCATTTGAAAGGGACATAGATTTCCTTTGGTCTTTTTCTCCATCCACTTGAATGCTTATACAATTCCTAGAATAGCTCTAAATTTTGTTTTTGAATTAACGGCAGAACCCTTAGGCGACCATTAGTCATATGTCCTCCTCTGATAGACTGCCTTATGTGGCCTAGTTTACTAATTCTAGAAATGAATGGTTTTCTCCAGGACAATACTTCCCAAATCTCACTGCTCAACAGAATCTCTTGAAGAATTTGAAAACTATGTAGGTTCCCAGATCCCATCTCATCTTTGTTGTTGTTGTTATGTGCTGATGAGTGGGACCCGACTCATAGACACCCCTCTTTGGGTTTTTGAGGCAGTATTGCTACAGAAGTAGATTGCTCCACCTTCCTTCCGAGGAGTGGCTGGTGGGTTTGAACTGCCAGCCTTCTGGTTAGCAATCAAGTACTTTAGGCACTATGCTACCAGAGCACCTTATCTTTACTGAATTTTAATACCTAGAGGTGAGTCTTGGGACTTGTAATTCTTACAGGCTTCCCAGGTAACTGAAATGGATGGTGATTAGTCCCATACTTAAAATAGGAAATATATCTGTGAAAATTTATAGTTCTGCTTTAATCTACTTTCCCAGATAGTCTTATATCTGTTTACCAATAGTGCGTTTCTAGCCATGACCACACAAGATACTGCTTCTGTTACTACAGTTGTGCTTGCAGTCTGCAAGTGAATGTAAGAGTTAACGAATGGGGAGGAGTGGAGGAAAAAGAAACTCTGGCTTTAAAAAAAAAAAAAAAGAAAGAAAGAAACACTCAAATCACAATAAAGAGTAATAAAAAAAAGAAAAGAAAAAGAAAAAGGACCTATGCAATAAGGATCAGTTATCTGAGTTTCAGTTTTATACAGAGTTAGGCCAGTGGAAGGGTTTTGAATTATCTTCATATCTATTTCCTGGTAGGCTAAACTGGCTATTTCAGAGTCAAAAACATATATAGATCCATTTAATAGACATTCTTTCAATATACCAGGGGAATCTACCTCCTTCTCCTATTGTGAATTCCCTGAGGGCAGTAACTGTGTCTCTCTGACTCTTTATTGCTGTCACCTCTATAGTGCTTGGCACCCAACAGGCATTCACAAAAGTGCATTAAATGCCTGCAAAAGGATTCTGGTGATTGGTTGCTTACTAGTCTCAGTGTTTGAAGTTGCAACTTTTCATCATTTTCTTTGTCTGTAATGAATGTTTTAATGGAAATAGGGGAGAGACTATGTGTATTTAAAATGATAGGCTACATTAATCCAGAAATCTTGTATTTAGTTATCTTTTCAAAAAAATAGAAATATTTGCTTGGAATATGTATTTGAGAGGGAATAGAGGGAAAAAATAATGTCCAGGTACTACATCTTTTATGTGTTGCGAGATACAAAATAATTTTGTTTCAATGACTCTTATCAGTTGATTTGTGTCCTCAAAAAATGTATGTTCAAGTCATGGCCCCCAAGAACTGTGAATGTGACTTTTGCAAATGTAATAAGTTAATATAAGGTAATAATAAGTAAGGATGGCTCCTGATACACTACAATAAGTCAAAGAGGAAAAGAGACACAGATAGATAGACACACAGGGAGAAGGTCATATGAAGATGGTGAAGGCAGAGATTGGGATGATGCATCTACAAACCAAGGGACACCAAAGATTATCAGCAAACACTAGAAATTAGAAGAGAAAGGAAAGGAGTCTTCCACAGAGGCTTAAAAGAAAATAGCCCTGCCAACACCTTGATTTCACACTTCTAGGCTCCAGAGCTGTGAGAAAATAAATTTCTGCTGTTACATACCATTCAGTTTGTAGTGCTTTTATATGACAGCCCTAGGAAACTAGTACAATGAATACATACATACTGAATTTCAAACATTACTGGAGCTTATGTTTTTTATAAACTCAGTCTTACAGCTTTTGTATTTTATGTCATGTTATAAAGATAGAGAAACATAACACCAAATTGTTTCTAGCCTCCAATATACTTTTTATGGAAACTTAAATTTGGATTAATATTATGGCAAGAGGGGTTTTTTTTTTTTTTTTTTCACTTCTTTAGTCTCAGACAGGATAATTAGTTTTAGTAATAAAATTAAAAGATAAAAACAAAGATAATGATTACCTTATGTTGACAATTGTGTTTCCTCAAAACTATTCTCCTAAAAATGGTGCTATCCATCTAAAATTTTCCAAAGTGTGAAGACTACTGATTTAGATTTAAAGCTATTTGTTTGGTGTTTGGTCAACCTCTTCTGCTTTGGTGGCCTCTTTGAAAATATACATTTAATAGAAAAATTTCATGTCTTCTAAATTTGAGTAAAAAATTGGTGTATAGAAATCCTGATTAAGACTAGATAGGTTAAGGACGTTATTAAGTATTTCCTCTTTTTCCCTTTTATAAGCTTCACAAGATTTTGAAGAAAGTATGGCATCATGTCATATATAGTAACAGAACATATTCATATTTCTGTTTTGTACCTTTTGTCTTTGGTTTGGTAACTTTTGAAGACTGAATATGGGAAATATTTAAATAGCTTCAAAATGAGTTCATTTTAAACGTCTCTGTTACTTTTTTTAAACTATCAATCAGACCTCATAAAATATGAGATTCTTTGGTAGCTCACACAGATCTCTGTAGTCCACAACATAATTAGACTTTTCTTGTAATAGAGGTATTCATAGACCTGGGCTGTAAAGATAGAGCCATGTCTTGCTGGCTTACAGAAGAGAGGAAGTGGTGAGAAACTGATATGAAGGAAGGAAGAGTCCTCCTCCTTTTCCAGGGTAGAAGTCTTCTTCCTTCTCTATTTTCAGTAGGAATGTTTGTTTTAAAACCTTCTTTTTACCTGCAATGTTTAAATGTTTACCCTTCTCTTGATGCCCACTGAGTGCTGGTGCTACCCTGGATCTAAGCCAGGCTCCTTACCTCCAAAATTTTGTGTCTCCAAATACCCACCTCCACTTAAATTCCCAAATTAAAATGCTTATTTCCTTAGTTCAGCCAAAAAGTACTGTACAGATAGTAATATGACTGAACTATTTCACTTTAATGAACTGAAAGAAAATACTCTTTCAGAAGTCTTTTTATTTTTAAAAGAGAAAGCATACTTCCACAAATATGATTTTGTTTGTTTGTTTTGCTTTGTAGGATAGAAAAGTTTGATGGAAGTACGTAGAACTATTTAGGACATGAGAAGGATTAAAATGTGAGTGTGTGGGTGGGTTGGGAGGCCAGAGAGTGTCACACTGAGATAAATACAATATGGACAAGTTATATCTAGCTGGGAACTCTCTAAGCATTTTCTGGATTTATATTTGTTTTTTAAAACAGCAAAAGCAAAAAGGTATCATTAAGTCAGACATTTGTATATGTGAGATATTTATATATTCATACATTCATGTACTCACTGTAGTATACATGATAAATTTGGATTTCTAAGATGGAAGAGGCTATGAGAATGGAGCTAGGAAAATGGACCTGTCAGGCTCTGGGGAAATTAAATATTGGCTCAACATTATTTTGCAAATTAAGCATATACATATAAATTCCAAGGAATATGTTATGCACATTTCCATCCACTGATTTAACTGCACTTGAACTAGATTATCTCAATACATTGAACACCAATGGCTTTTTCATTTACACTTATATTGAATTTTTTTTTTCCATTTTTTTTCCCATTGAGTTATTATATTTAGGAACTCTGGTGGCATAATGTCTAAGGCATTTGACTGCTAACCAGAAGGCTGGTGTTCAAACCCACCAGCCACCCCTCAGAAGGAAGATTGGGAAATCTACTTCCATAGTGATACCACTTAGAAAACCAAGGAGAGGTCACTATGAGTTGGATCTGACTTAATGGCAGTGAGGTTTTTTTTTTTGTTGTTGTTTGTTTGTTTGTTATTTTACTTTTGAATGGTACAGGAAACACCAAAAGAATATAGAAGGAATAGACAGTCACTGTACCAAAAAGAACTGGTCAGTGCTCAACTATTTCAGGAGGTAGCATAAGATCAAGAACCAATTGTACTGAAGGGAGAAGCCAAAGCTGAACTAAAGGAATTGGCAAAGAAGAAGGCTCCAGGAATTGACAGAATACCCATTGAGATGTTTCAACAAGTGTGTGCTGCACTGGAAGCACTCACTTGTCTGTGTCAAGAAATTTGGAAGACAGCTACCTGGCCAACTCACTGAAAGAGATCCATATTTGTACCCATTCCAAAGAAAGGTGATCCCACAGAATTTGGAAATTCTCAAACAATATCATTAATATCACACACAAGTAAAATCTTGCTGAAGAAAATTCAAATACAGCTGTAGTAGTATATACACAGAGAACTTCCAGAAATGCAAGCTAGATTCAGAAGAGGATGTGGAAGGAGGGATGCCTTTGCTGATGTCAGATGGATCTTGGCTGAAAGCAAAGAATACCAGAAAAATGTTTACTTGTGTGTTGTTGACTATGCAAAAGCATCCGATTGTGTGGATCATAACAAATTATGGATAACATTGAGAAGAATGGGAATTCCAGAACACTTGATTGTGCTCCTTAGGAACCTGTACGGAGTGGTTTAAAATCTGGAAGGGACTATGTCAGGGTTGTATTCTTTCAACATACTTATTCAATCTGTATGCTGAACAAGTAATCCAAGAAGCTGGAATACATGAAGAAGAGTGTGGCATAAGTGTTGGAGGAATACTTACTAAGAACCTGTGATACGCAGATAACACAGCCTTGCTTGCTGAGAGTGAGGATGACTTGAAGCACTTACTGATGAAGATTAAAGACTTCAGTCTACAGTATGGGTTGCATCTCAACCTAATGGAAATGAAAATCCTCACAACTGGACCAATAAGCAGCATCACAATAAATAGAGAAAAGACTGAAGTTGTTAAAGATTTCCCATTACTTAGTTCCACAATCAACACCAATGGAAGCAGCAGTCAAGATATCAGATGACATTTTGCACAGGGCAAATCTGCTACAAGAGACCTCTGTGAAATGTTGAAGAGCAAAGATGTCTCCTTGAAGACTAAGGTGTGCCTGACCCAAGTCATGGTATTTTCAATCACCTTATATGCATTTGAAAGCTAGACAATGAACAAGGAAGACCGAAGAAGAATTGATGCTTTTGTGTTGTGGTGTTTGTAAATAATATTGAAAGTACAAGGGACTGCCAAAAGAATGAACAAATCTGTCCTGGAAGAAGTGCAGCCAGAATACTCCTTGGGAGCAAGAATGGCCAGACTTCGTTTGACCTACTTTGGTCATGTTGTCAGAAGGGGCCATTCCCTGGAGAAAGATATCATACTTGGTAAATCTGAGAGTCCACGAGGAAGGGGAAGGCCCTTAATGAGATGAATTGACACGGTGGCTGCAATGATGGCCTCAGGTTATAAAAATTGGGAGGCTGCCACACTACCGGACAGTACTTACTGTCAGACGACACAACCTTGCTTGCTGAAAGTGAAGATGACTTGAAGCCCTTACTGATGAAGATTGAAGACTTCGGTCTACAGTATGGATTACATCTCAACCTAATGGAAATGAAAATCCTCACATCTGGATCAATAAGCAGCAACACAATAAATGTTATACATGGCATTGTAGGCTATACACTCAATGGCACCTAACAACAACAAGAACAATGTGTAACATAAGATAGAGGACACAAGTGCATTTTTTAGAGGTAAAGTTAATGTTGTATAATATTGTAGGAACTAGGGGATTACTTGATTTCATGGTAAAGAATATGGTAAGGTGTATGTTTTGGTTATCTAGAGCAGCTCTAACAGAAAATAACACAAATGGGAGCCTTTAACAGAGACTTATTCTCTTAAAGTTTGGGAGGCTAGAAGTCTGATTTCAAAGTGCCAGGTTCTAGGGGCTGGGTGAAAGACCCTCAATTTTGGGCTTCATCTCTGCCTTTGCTCCTGGCCCACTGAAGCTGGAGGCTTTTCTTAACTCAGAAAGCTTCTGGCTGCTGAGACTGACAAAGCCAAGACTGATAAGTGAAATGGCACAGTCCCAAGATTATCAAACAATATGGGATGCCACTAGTTCAAGTCCAGAAAAAGTCCCAAAATAGGCAGGGCATGGCAGGCTGCTGAATGAAGACTCAGCTACATGCAGGGTCCAAGCATGCCAAAAGCTGCAGAGATCTTTCTCAGTTCTTCTTCTTATATACTGGAAGTAAATCACATGTCTAAGGCAGCTATTCACCTGCTCCAGTAGATTCCACCATGGAGTTGATCACCAGTCTCATCATGGGGAATAACTATGTCCAGCTGCCCAGCCACTCAAAACCAGGCCCAGCCAAGTTGACCCACAACTATAACAGTGCATATCTTATTGTCACACCTGGAAGGATCACCACTGTCAGTCTGGTTTCTGGAAAGAAACTAGCACAAAGTAGGCAACCAGTATTCTTCTGTGATTGGGATCAGACTTGGACTCTGATGGCACTGGCTCCATGTGCCAGTCTTCTATCTCAGAAGAAAATCTTATTAGATGTAAAGTAGCTAATATCTATTCTAGCTCCAACTCCGAGGAAGGTCAAGAGTAAATAAATAAATATCCTAAAATTGGAATTCTATAACTTTATGCATGATTAATGTGCTGAATTTCCAATGTGTTTAGAGTCTAATTCAAATAAATCATTTTTTTAATAAAATTTCCTATCCCATGCTGAGGGAAAAAAAAAAAAAAAAAGGAAGCCAAAAGAGCAGAAATATTATCTGTAAGCTCTGTTTCTTAGTGGTGGGTGATTTGGATGAACAGTGGAATGATCCAAGTTTGGAAGACTGAGTATATTTTCACTTTCTGGTTCTGTTACTAGTTTGATTATGGAGACTCATTGTTGTGTATTTTCCTGAACTATATGTAGGATGAAGCAAAGAAAATGTCTGCCTCACTGACCTCCTAAGTTTCTCATGAAGACAAAAGATCTCAGTTCAGATCATTGTTTGAGTAAGTAGGTCAAATGTTTCTTCAGCATATTTATTCTATTGTTATTCTAATAATACGTATGCAGCAAGCTCAAAGATTTTTCTCAAGCCTTAAAACAAAACAAACCAAAAAAAGACCTCTCTTCCATTGAATCTGACTCATAGTGACCCCTTGGGTTTCTGAGTGATATCTCTATGGAAGTAGATTGCTCAATCTTCATTCCAAGGAGTGGCTAGCAGGTTTGAACTGCCAGTCTCCTGGTTAGCAGTCAAATGCCTTAGGCACTATGCCACCAGAGTTCCTCTTACGCCTAATAGTGAAGGTGACATTCTGAGCTATGAGGAAGGAATTGGCAGAAGACATATATATATATAGAAATATATAGACACAGGTAGTGTTTTCTCTTTGTCTTCCCCTACCTGTTCTCTCTTCTGATGTCCAAGACTTTTGGTGACATTTCTGGTTAGCTATTGCTGTATGTTATAGATTGAATGTTGTCCTTCCAAAATAAGTGTTAGAATCCTTACCCCCACACCTGTGGATACAATTCCATTTGAGAACAGTACTTTCTTTGTTATGTCAGTGAGACCATATCAGTATAAGGTGTGTCCTAAACCTAACCACTTTTCATATATAAAAAGAAGAAATCTAGACATAGAAGCAAGCAAGAGCAAATGGAAGAAGATAGATGTCACCTGGAGATTGCCAGGGAACCCAAGAATGTTGGGGCTAGAAAAGGCTGAAACAAGGGTCTTCCCCCAGAGCCAAAAGAGAGAGCCTTCTCCTAAAGCCAGTGCCCTGAGTTACAATTCTAGCCTCCTGAAGTACAAGAAAATAAATTTCTGTTCATTAAAGCCACCCACTTGTGGTATTTACATTACAGCAGCACTAAGAAACTAAGATGTTATATAATAAATCAATCCAAAACTTTGACTCTTAAAAAATAGCGATCAGTTTGATATTTCTCATAGTTCCTATAGGTCAGGAACTCAGGAAGAACTTACCTGGATGCTTCTAACTAATGTAATTTTAGTCAATAGTGGCTGGTGTTGGAACAGTGAGATGTTAGAGTAGTTAGGGGCAGGTCAGGCATCTCTTTCTTTTCAAGTCATCTTGGAGCTTCCCCATGAATTTCTATGTGGCCTAATTTGTGTTTCCTCACAGTTTGGTGGCCTCAGGGCTGTTGGACTTCTTATGTGAAGACTTTAAGAGTGATTATTCTATCTAAAAATAAAGCATTATACTATTATTCTATGAAGAATTCTATCGGCAAAATATTGAATGACACAGAAAGTATCAAAAGAAGATGGAAAAAATACACAGAGTCACTGTACCAAAAAGAGTTGGCCAATGTTCAGACATCTCAGAGGTAGCATATGATCAAGAACCAATGGTATTGAAGGAAGAAGTCCAAGTTGCACTGAAGACATTGGCAGAAAAACAAGACTCCAGTAATGGATGGAATAACAATTGATTTTTTTCAACAAACAGATGAAATACTGAAATCACTCACTCATTTATGCCAAGAAATTTGTAAGACAGCTACTTGGCCAACCTGTTGGAAGAGTTCCATATTTGTGCCCATTCCAAAGAAAGGTGATCCAAAGCAATGCATAAATTATTGAATAATATCATTTATATTATATACAAGTAAAATTTTGCTGGAAATAATTCAAATAAGTTTGCAGCAGTACATAGACAAGGAACAGCCAGAAATTCAAGCTGAATTCAGAAGAGAATGTAGAAAGAGGGATATTATTGCTGATGTAAAATGAATCCTGGCTGAAAGGAAAGAATACCAGAAAGATGTTTACCTGTTTTTATTGACTGTGCAAATATATTCAATGGTGTGGATCATAACAAATTATGGATAACATTGGAAAGAATAGGAATTCCAGAACAATCAATAGTGTTCATGAGGAACCTGTATGTAGACCAAGAGGAAATCATTCAAACTGAACAAAGGGATACTGCATGGTTTAAAATCAGGAAATATGTATGTCAGGGTTGTATCCTTTCACCATACTTATTCAATCTGTTTGCTAAGGAAATAATCTGAGAAGCAAGACTATATGAAAAGCAATGTGCCATCAGGATTGGAAGAAGACTCATTAAAAACCTGCAATATGCACATGATCCAAACTTGCTTGCTGAAAGAGAAGAGGACTTGAAGTACTTACTGATGAAGATCAAAGACTGCAGCTCAATAGATACTACACCTCAACATAAACAAATAAAAATCCTCACAACTTGACCAATAAGCAATATCCTGATAAATGGAGAAAATATTTAGATGGTCAAGGATTTAATTTTACTTGGGTCCACAATCAATGCCCATGGAAACAGCAGTCAATCAATGCCCATGGAAACAGCAGTGAATCAATCAAAAGCTGTATTACATTAAGCAAATCTGCTGCAAAAGACCTCTTTACAATGTTAAAATGCAAAGATGTCACTTTGAAGACTAAAGTGTTCCAGACCCAAGAGATGATATTTTCATAGGCTCATGAAAGCTGGATAACAAATAAGCAAAACCAAAAAAGAATTAATGCATTTGAATGATAGTATAACTGAAGAATATTGAATATATATATATATATATAGTGGACTGTCAGAAGAAGGAACAAATCTGCAGGGAAGAAGTACAGCTGGAATGCTCCTTGGAAGCAAAGATGGTGATATTTCATCTCTTGTACTTTGGTCATGTTATCAGGAGGGACCACTCCCTGGAAAAGGATAGAGTATCAGCAAAAAAAGAGGAAGACCTTCAAATGAGATGGATTGACAGAGTAGCTGCAACAATGGGTTCAAGCATAACAAAGGTTGTGAAGATGGTGCAGGATTGGGAGGTGTTTCATTCTGTTCTACATAGGATTGCTATGAGTTGGTACCAATTCAGTGGCACCTAACAAGATCCTATCTACCAAGGGAAGTTGCATTGCTTTTATAATCTAGCCTTCCCTCCAAATCATAGTATCATTTCTGGAACATTCTGTTGGATAAAACTCATTACAGACCCTCCCAGATGGAAGGAAAGGAAGATTAGATGCCACCTCTTGACGGAAGAGATGGAAATGTTCTTAAAAAACATGTGAGATGGGAGATATCCTAGTAACCATCTTTGGAAAATACAATGTTCCAACAGCATTCTCTTCCCAGTTGTGCAAGATATCTATGACCAGTCACCTATTTCTCTGGATGTGCTCTGTTATGTTCCCTCTTATCCTTCAAGAGGAACCTACCCTCCAAGGTGCAACTTTCATTTGAAAATGAGAGATTATCCTTTACTATAAATATTTTAGGAACAGGATTCCAAGTGAGTATTTCTTGGTACCCTAAAAATTACACCACACTGCATTCTTCTAAATCTGAGCCAACGTGCCTTGATAAACAATGATCTTGTTGGTCATGTTGTAGGTCTTCTCCTCTGGAAGTATATGTCTGCAAATGTTGAAGTGGAGTGTGGCAAGAGGCTAGAAAAAAATACAAGCAAGAAGAAAGCACAGTTTACAAAATAGTAAATGAGTTCTCTCTCTTCTCGCCTGGTCTCCTGAAGATGATGCTGAATCTGTGGGTTTTGCCAAATTGGTTATCTAGTCCTATACCAGTGTGTTTAATTTGCTTCTTGTATTCCTTAGCATTTAACAATTTTATTTTATTGTGCCTGGCTGGTCTCAGTTGTGCTTCAAAGAATTAAACTAAGATTGGAGTTCCTTTAGCGGGGGTAGAAATTTAAAGGGGAACAGCACACCCTTAGGATATTATGTTAATTGCAGCCATGATTTCTAGGACTGCTAGAGAGAAAATGATTCTCATTCATTCATTCATTCAATTTCACTATAGAAATATTAACTACTGGGCCAGGAACTTTTTTAGGGAAACTACAATAGAAACCAAGACAAAACAGTCTCTGTCCTCCTGGATCTTCTATTTTAGTGGTGGAGATAGACAAAATAAATGGGTACCTGGTAGTGATGCAAACTCTGAAGAAAAATAGCAGGTAAGGTGATGGAGTACTATGAGGCTGCCATTAAGATGGGAAGCTGTCTCTGAAGAGGTCATTTTTGAAGAGACTTGAAATAATGGAGATGATTCAAGATCGAGGTCCTTGCTTTTCTCTTCATTAAAAAAATACATATTAAAAATATTGATTCATGTTTCAGATCTTTAAGACTATAAAACTTTGGTACCTAAAAAAAATGTGCATTTTTTTTTCTTTTTTCAGGTGGGGGTATGTGTAGTTTTAAATGCTATAGTCACTTTTTTACATATTAGCAGAGATTTAATAATTGTTATTATTAATCAAATTAGTACTTTCCCTATATAAGCACATTTTTTTCCACTAAATCTATTTAACTATACATTAATTTAGCCAGAAAATGATTTCTATAATCTTTTCAAGAATGACTAGTGATTCTGTGGTGATGTTTGGACTTAAGTGAAAAGAGTCAGTATGGTATTGAAGAAATAACATGGCAGTTTGATCTTCATTTCACTCTTGGTTCTATTACTTACCACCAGAGTAGTCTTGGAAGATTCATTTAAATTCTTTGAAGCAAAAGTTTTTCTCACATTTAAAATGGGGATAATAGTTACTTTTCAACATGTTCAGTAAATGTTGATCACATTCTTCCTGCTGCACAATCAGAAATTTCCACAGACAGGAATTTCGTTGCTGCTGTTGTTGTTTTCATTAGTGACATTAACCCCCTCCCTTATTTTAAAAAAGATAAACTGGCATAACTGATAAAAAATATTAGTCATCCCATGTCAAAAAGACATTGAGGAGACTTCATCATTACTGGGATTGTTTTCTCTTTCATGATAGGTTAACATGCAACTCTCAGCCTTTCCAATGGATTCCTCCATTTTTTTTTTTCTTAGGTGTAGTTAAATAAGTTGTGTCTCATGTGACCCTATGTACAACAGAATGAAACACTGCCTGGTCCTGCCTCATCCTCACACTGGAAATTCTTGATCAAAAGAAGGGAATGAATAAGAGTTTCAAAAAATAATTGCTCAGCATAATTAGGGGAATTAACCTAGGATTAGACCCAACCCCATTTTGTTACAAGCTTCTGCTTCTGCATTACCCAGGAGCTTATATGTAAAAGCCTTAAAATTAAGGTCTTGACCAAAGTAAAATGGCTGGTTTGAGCTTGATTTCGGACTCTATCTTGACTCATACTAACTTCCTTAATAATCAGTGACCATGGTGCAGAGGTAAAAGCCTGTGATTAAGAAACAGTTTTCTCTTTGAACTAAGGGAAGATCCTGATGCAAACAGACTTAAGTATATAACAAACATTTTTAATATTCTTAGATGAGGGTCTTTACACAAGATATTTATCAGAAGTTCCCTTAGCATCCCTTAGGAAATGTTTAAAATAACCTCTTTGTAACCATGCTGCAAAGTCCTGTTAGTCATATATTCAAACTAACCAATCAAAATAACCGAACAATTTACAAAAGCTGGATTTACAGGCTGCAAATGTACTTTATATCCTTCTACATTAAGGAAATTAAAGCTGAGATCTCCAGCATTAAACAATAATTTCATACTACCACATCTGCACATGAGTTATTGATGCTTCATCTCTGTGATTACTCAATTAATGAAGTCAATTAATATACATTGTGCTTTTTAGTATTATTCTCAAAAGCTAAATTAGCCTTTTGATGGGGGAGATGTTTATGGATTTTGTTGATTTCCAGGGGGGAAAAATGATTCATATGTGCAGCTACTTCTGGGAAACAGTTTACACCCATATAGGAAGTCACCATATGATTGAACAGATGTTGTTCCATCTTCTCACTGACTAGAATGTGGTGTGTTGTTATTGCTTGTTCTTACCAGGAAAGCCTAAAATGCAGTCTAAGGAAACTGTCAGAGGGCTGACACAGCATTCCACCATGGCAGGCAGTTCCAGAAGGTTTTTAGTCATTGATCTCTCAGTGTCTCATTCATCCCTTGAAAATAAACAATAAAATGAGCAACAATTTAAAAGATATTTTGACTTACAAATAAAGAATTAAATTGAGGAATGAGCCAAAATAATTTCAAGTATAATTCACAGTTAATTCCAGCTAATTTTGGTAAAGAAGAAAAAATAAATGGGAGAGAATGGGACATTTTGTTTCCACAGGGCAGACTTCCCAGCTGCAGTCTTTTTGGAAGACATCTATTCTCCATTCTTCTCCACATTATAAGGTAGCAGAACTACCACAGGAACCAGAGAGAAGTGGGTTCAAATTATATATGTCCACATGTTTGATGTGTGACCTTGGGTAAGAATGAACCACAATGCACCTCATTTCTCCTTCAGTAAAATGGAGATAAGTATACCTGCCTTAACATGTGTGATAATTTGTATTGTAATGTATGCTTTCTATATTCTAAGTTACCACTTATGGTAAGATACCACATATGTATGACTATCTATTTGTTAATTTTCAGGGAAGTATGGAAGCAGAAATGTACTTTAAAAAGAGTGATCATAAAGATGCCTTCTGATTTTGGAAAAAGAAAAATATGAAAAAGAAAAACTGGCACATTAGGTTCACTAAAACATCATAGCGAGTATACTCATTTCTCCTTCTCTTTGCACATCGAGAGAGCAGATAGCAGAGAGTAGCTCAACAAACATTCAATGACTGAAATGGCTTGATATTTATTTATAAGATACTTTATTTCTAGTATGGGTATGTCCAATGATCAAAGTTCAAAGAATCCTAATCTGGGATATATGGACATCTCAAATGAACTCCACTACTTATGTTAGGTTCAAAAGTAAAATGAGATGGTCCACACTTTCTGTTTTGTAAACAGACCTGATCAGTCCTATTTATTGGTGTTAGCACTAAAGAGAGTGTTGCAAAAATTGTATTTATTTGGACTATTAAAAGAACACTTCTAGCATAATAAATGAATCACAAGACCAAGAAAATTGATTATGAATAATCATTGTGAATTTTTTTTCTATTTTTATCAAAATGAGGCATTAGTTTTGTATTTGTTTGTAATGTTTTTGTTTTCAACAAAAGGTGAGGTACTTGGGAGAAATTGAAGTAAAGGTGCTGTGCTACAGTGGTAAAATTATTTTCTTCCTAATATAGTTATGCTAATTTACTTCACTTGTGCCCATTGATTGTCACCAAGGACTTGGGGCAGGTCTGAGCTAGGAGAAATACATTTATAAACATAGAAGACAGGTAGAAATTTTAGAATTTTGAAGACAAAAAGAGAAAAATTAATTTATGGGTGTATGAATATACATATGTGTGCATACATATATATATATGTATATGTATATGTATATGCATATGTATATATGTATGTATGTATGTCTTGGTATATATTCCTCAATGAGATGGATTTACACAGTGCCTGCTATGACGGACTCAGGGGTAGTAAGGATTGTGAGGCTGGTACAGGATCAGGCAGTGTTTCGTTCTGTTGTCCATAGGGTCATTCTGAGTTGGAGCTGATTTAATGGCACCAAACAACAACAA
>NW_006921774.1:6484961-6489217 GCF_000298275.1 Orycteropus afer afer
ATGCAGTGTTTGAGGCACTTACTCATTTATGTCAAGAAATTTGGAAGACAGCTATCTGGACAACTGACTAGAAGAGATGAATATTTGTGCCCATTCTAAAGAAAGGTTATCCCACAGAATGTGGGAATTATTGAACAATATCATTGATATAACACTCAAATAAAATCTTGCAGAAGATAGTTCAAAAGTGATTGCAGCAGTATATTGACAGGAAACTTCCAGAAATTCAAGGTGGATTGAGAAGAGGATATGGAGTGAGGGATATCATTGGTTTTGTCAGATGGATCTTGGATGAGAGCAAAGAATGTCAGAAAGATGTCTACCTGTGTTTTATTGACTGTGCAAAGGTATTCAACTGTGTGGATCACATTATGGCTGACATTGTAAAGAATGGGAGTTCCAGAACACTTAATTGTTCTCATGAGGAACATGTACATAGACCAAGAGGCTGTCATTTGAACAGAGCAAGAGGATACTGCATGGCTTAAAATGAAGAAGGGTGTATGTCAGGTTTGTATCCTTTCACTATACTTATATTCAATTTGTATGCTGGACAAATAATCTGAGAAACTGGACTATATGAAGAAAATTATGGCATCAGGATTTGAGGAAGATCAGTTTATAACCTGAGATATGCATTGCTTGCTGAAAGTGAAGATAACTAGAAGCTCTTACTAATGAAGATCAAAGACTACAGTATTCAGTATGGATTACATCTTAATCTAAAGAAAACAAAAATCCTCATAAATGGACCAATAAACAGTATCATGGTAAACAGAGAAAAGTTTGAAGTTGTCAGGGATTTCATTTTACTTGGATCCACAATAAGCACCCATGGAAGTAGCAGTCAGGAAATCCAACATTGTACTGCACTGGGTAAATCTGCTGCAAAAGAGTTCTTCAAAGCATTATGAAGCAAAGATATCACTTTGAAGACTAAGGTACTCCCAACCCATGCCATGATATCTTCAACCACCTTATGCATGTGAAAGCTGGATGATGAATAAGGAAGACCCAAGAAGAGTTGATATCTTTGAATTGTGGGGCTGGCAAAAAATACTGAAAATATTATGGAGTGGCAGATGAACAAACAAATCTATCTTGAAGGAAGTGCAACTGGAATGCTCCTTAGAAGTCAGAATGACCAGACTTTGTCTCACCTACTTTGGTCATGTTTTCAGAAGGGACCATTCCGTGGAGAAGGATATCATGCTTGGTAAAGTACAGGGTAAGCGAAAAAGGGGAAGACCCTCAATGAGATGGATTTACACAGTAGCTGCAATGATGGGCTCAAGCATAGCAATGATTGTAAGGATGGTATAGGGCCAGATAGAATTTTGTTCTGTTGTACATAAGGTTGCTATGAATCAAAATCAACTGGACAAGACTGAACAACAACTACAGACCAAGTCATGCTATTTTCAATCACCTCATGTGCATGTGAAAACTGAACAATGAATAACAAAGACCAAAGAAGAGTTGATGCTTTTGAATTGTGGTACTGGCAAATAATACTGAAAATACTGTGGACTGTCAGAAGAACAAACTAATCTGTCCAAGAAGAAGTGCAGCCAGAATTTTCCTTGAAAGTGAGAATGCACAGACTTTATCTCACCTACTTTGATCATGTTGCCAGAAGGACATCATGCTTGGTAAAGTAGAGGGTCAGTGAAAAAGGGGAAGACTCTCAAAAGGATGGATTGACACAGTTGCTGCAACAATGAGCTCTAGCACAGCAAGGATTGTGGTGTTGGTGCAGGACTCGGAGGTGATTTGTTCTGTTGTACATAGAGTCACTATGAGTTGGAGCCAACTTGATGGCACTCAACAACAAGAACAATATGTATGTACTGAAAGAATACAAAACTCCTCACCCTGAACCAATAAACAATTTCATGATAAACAGAAAATACTGAAGTTGTCAAGGATTTCATTTTACTTGGTTCCACAATCAACACCCATGGAAGCAGCAGTCATGAAATCATACAATGTATTTGCATTGGACAAATCTGGTTCAAAAGATCTCTTTGGAATGTTCAAAAGCAAAGCTAACACTTTGAAGACCAAGGTGTGACTGACCCAAACCATGGTATTTCCAGTAACATCATAGTATGTGAAAACTGGACAGTGAATTAAGAAGACAGAAAAAGAATTGATGCATTTGAATTATGGTGTTGGCAAAGAATATTGGGCAGCCAGAAGAACAAATGAATCTTTCTTGGATGAAGTACAGCTAGGATGCTTCTTATAAGGAACTTTAGAAAGCCTTCATCTCGTATACTCTGGACATGTTATCAGGAGGGATCAGTCTTTGGAGAAGAACATCATGCATGGTAAAATAGAGGGTCAGCAAAAAAAAAAAAAAAAAAGAAAGAAAGAAAGAACACTCTCTCAGGTGGAGTGATCTAGTGGTTATTACAATAATTTCAAACACAGCAATGAAAGTGAAGATGGTGCTGGACCAGGTAGTGTGAACCTCATAAGGTCACAATCAGTTAGAACTGACTCGAGCACCTAGCAACAACAATAACAACACACACACATATAATACTGATACAATGTATATGCTAATAGAATTATATGGGTAATTAGATAGGAATCTTAGGGGGCAATGAATTTGTGTTAATGAAGGAAGAACAACTCAGAAAAGCAGAGTGAAAATGGTTGCAGAACTCAAAGAATGTAATCAATGTTATTAGATTTTACATGTAGAAACTATTGAATTGTATATGTTTATTCCCAAACAATAACAAAATTAAAAAAATAATAATAAGGAAAAGAAAATCTTCAAGATTACAGAAAAAAAAAAGAATTTTATGGGTAAATAAATAGGTAAAACAATCAATCAATAGATAATTAGATACACAGGCAGGCAGACAGACACCATATAAAAGCATTCTCTCTGAAATACTTAAAACTTGACTTTATAAGACACTGCTCTACCCACTCCTCGGGCGCGCGCACACACACACACACACACACACACACACACACACTGGAGTATCTCTAAGAATATCAGCACAGGGATCCTTGTCCTGAAGCCTGAGACATAATTCTTGATTCTGAGCCAGTTGGCCCCAATCTCTCTGTCCATGTCCACCCTTTAACAGGTCTGGTACTACTTTGAGTTTCTTTTTTGTGCTCAAGGTCTTCTGCCTTCAATTTTAGAAGACATTCTAAAGTGGGCATTTTTTAAAGTATCTCTTCTTTCAAAATTGATGGAAAGTCCTCTGCCACAAATCTTTAAAACAAAGTTTTAATTCTCCTCATTAATCAAAGAAAAAGGAATCCAGTTGCTGCTGAGTGATTCCAACTCATGGCAAATGCATGTGTCCAAAGTATACCTGTTCTTCCACAGGGTTTTTAAGGCTGTGACCTTTCTGAAGCAGATGGGAAGGTCTTTCTTCCAAGGTGCTTGTGAGTAGGTTCAAATAGCCAACCTTTGAGTTAGTAGTTGAGAGCTTAACAATTTTTGCCACTTAGGGACCAAATAACTATAAATAGTAAAACCTACCACTGAATACCCGGTGTGGTATAAGCAGGCACTTTTTAGTTCATTATTTAATTTAGTTTTCATCCAAGTCTTAGGAAGAAAGTATTATTATTGCTATTTCAGAATGGAACTGGTCAAGGAACACTATGTTTTTTTTTTTTTTAATGTGAGGTCTGGGAACAGCAATAACGTAAAATTGGTAGTAATTATTTATGTAGTCCACCTACTCATTTTACAGAGCAGGAAAACGAGTCTCAGAGAGAGAAAGTGATTTGTCCAGAGTTTAGCTGGGTGATATATGTAACGGGGAACAGAACTCAGGATTTTTGATTTCCAGTCCACAGTCTTTTGGGTGAAACCAGCTGCCTCATGAAATGGAATGGTAACAGGTCTATGTGGGTGTAGCCAGTTCTATGTCCCTTAACAGTTGACATTCTGACAATGTTAATGAGGCTCCCTATCACGTTGCTTGGTTCTACAAACGATGCCAACGGAAGCAGCAGTCAGGACATTAGACGACGTGTAGCATTGGGAAAGTCAACTGCGAAGGAACTGTATCAAGCACTGAGGAGCAAGGATATCTCCTTGAGGACTAAGGTGCGCCTGACACAAGCCATGATATTTCCAATCGCCTCTGTATGCATGTGAGAGCTTGACAATGAATAAGGAAGACAGAAGAAGAGTTGATGCTTTTGAGTTGTGGTGCTGGCAAAGAATGCTGAAAGTACCATGGACTGCTAAAAGAACTAACAGATCTGTCCTG
>NW_006921774.1:6489447-6490501 GCF_000298275.1 Orycteropus afer afer
GTTTCGTTCTGCTGTGCATGGGGTCACTATGAGTAGGAAATGACTCGACAGCACTTAACAACAACAACAACATCACCTAGACCAAGAAGGAGAGAAAGGATTTGGGGAGCTGCTCATGTTTTGGGATTAGAGAGCACACCTGTCCTCACCATTCAGGGTCCTTCACTCCTTTCAGGCCCCTCTGTCAGAGAGATGCCTGATTATATCACCCAGAAGTAACAAGTGATTAGATTAACCACATGAGAAGAATAAGACTTTTATAAAGACACCTTAAAGAATAGGACTTTTATAAGGGCACAAGAAAATAGAAAAAAGTTGGAAAAACAGGGAAACACATTCCTCTTTAGCCCAGGCCTCACCTCTTACTTCTTACAGCATACTGTTTCCTTTGCCTATCTTACCTTTAAAAGATGCAAATTTGGGACACCAAACACAATGCCCTCAAACTTTGCTACATTCTCCCACAGGAAGCTCAGAACTCTCCACTATAATCAGTCCCTTAACAGGGGAGACAAAATCTCATCTCTTAGGCATCCACACTAACCCATGTCTCCCTTTTAGAACCTTTTAATTGAGGGAATGTGTTGTGTTGCGTTAGTTGATGGAGCACTTGTGAAAAGCCAAGGTTTTTTTTTTTTTTTCTCTTTCCTTACAGCTCTTCAGTACTTGAAAGAGAAGAGTTTAGAAGAGACAAGGGTATGAGCTGTGGAAATGGTAAGGTATAGAATGAACTAAGCATTTTCATATAAGTAGAGGAAAACAAAACAAAACAGATGTTCCCAAGTAGAACTAGAAAAGCTTTTAGACCTTAATATCTTTTGATTTTCCTGTTTTCATGATCCAATCTGGGTAAGATCTTTAGCAATCTCTCCCAAGCTACCAATTCTCTCGTTGTGTACAATCTATATGTTATTGTTGTTGTTGTTATGTGCCTTCGAGTCGGACCCGACTCATAGCGACCCCTCCTTGGGTTTCTGAGGCAGTATCACTATGGAAGTAGATTGCCCCATCTTCCGTTCTGAGGAGTGGCTGGTGGGTTTGAACCGCCAGCCTT
>NW_006921774.1:6490652-6495336 GCF_000298275.1 Orycteropus afer afer
AACTGGTTATTTATTAGCATATCCTTGCTTCATTTCTGCCTGTTATTCTTTCATTTTCTTGTCCTATTTAAAGAAACATTTTAATCATATGTATTTTATGGCATTAGGTTATTTCATGAATTTTTCTAACTCTGGAGAAAATTAATGTTCCCATGTCTGATGTTCTTAGCTATCTTTCTTATATATTAATGTGTTCATTTTTTTTTTTTTTATTTTGATGCATGAGCTAATTTTAGGTAGACACTTTTTATTTTTTTATTTTTCTCTGTTTCTGAATGCTAACCCCTCACTCTCTATAAATTTTATGTTTGCCTCTATGAGTCCCTGGGCCTCTCATCTAGAAATAGGTCTTTTATGCCATTTCAGATATCCTCCAAAAGATTACAAGGAGGAGACTCTGGACTGAGTCACAAAACAGAAGATTTGCTTCACTTCTTGGACACCAGGCACCTTGTATAAAATCATAGCTTCTCTAAGAATTTGTAGCAATATTGTTAGCATCCTTCAGGGAGTTAAGAAGCCCAACTTTATCTCTAGTTTCAAGGAGTGAAATAGACATGTTCTTATATCCTGTGTGGAGCACTTTTGCACATTATTATCATTGATGTTTGAATCCATACCATTGTCTATATGGTCTGGCCTAGTTCCCAGGTTATATAAAAGGATAATTTGTTTCTTTTTATGTAAGGAGTCCCAGATGAAGCAGACAGTTAAGCACTGGATTTTGTTGGCAGTTCAAATTGACAGTCAAATTCACTCCAAATTGTCTCAGAAGACAAAACTAGTGGTTTGCTTCTGAAAGGTCATCACTTTGCAACATCTATGGAGAATTTCTACTCTGAAACCATGGAGAATTGATTTAATGGCAACTGTTGTTTTGTTCCTTATGTAAAATGGAAATAATGATATCTACTTTTTAGACGAGAACATGCTCAGCATTTCTCAAACTGAAAGAACTGAAGAAAAATTCAAGGCTTGAATTGCATTATTGAAAGATTCTGTGAGCGAAATATTGACTGATACAGGAAACATCAAAAGAAGATGGAAAGAATACACAGAGTCACTGTACTAAAAAGAATTGGTTGATGTTCATCCATTTCAGGAGGTGGCATATGATCAAGAACCAATGGTATTGAAGGAGTAAGTTGAAGCTGCACTGAAGGAATTGGCAAAAAAAACAAGGCTCCAGGAATCGATGGAATACCAATTGAGATGTTTCAGTGAATGGATGATGTGCTGGAGGCACTCACTAGTCTGTGCCAAGAAATTTGGAAGACAGCTACTTGGTGAACTTACTGGAAGAAATCCATATTTATACTCATTCCAAAGAAAGGTGATCCCACAGAATGTGGAAATTATTGAACAATATTATTAATATCACACACAGGTAAAATCTTGCTGAAGATAATTTAAAAATGGTTGCAGCAGTATATTGACAAAAAAAATTCCAGAAATGCAAGCTGGATTCAGAAGAGGATATGGAACAAGGGATATCATTACTAATGTCAGATGGATCTTAGGTAAAAGCAAAGAATAACAGAAAGATGTTTACTTGTTTTTTATTTACTATGCAAAAGCATTTGATTGTGTGGATCATAACAAAGTATGATTAACATTGAGAAGAATGGGAATTCCAGAACACTTAATTGTCAGAACCTGTACCTGTACCAAGAGGCTGTCATTTGAACAGAACAAGGGGATACTGCATGGCTTAAAATCAGGAAGGGAGTGCACCAGGGTTGTATCCTTTCTCCATACTTATTCAATCTGTATGCTGAGCAAATAATCTGAGAAGCTAGACTATATGAAGAAGAGCGTGGTATCAATATTGGAGGAAGATTTGTGAACAACCTGTGATATACAGATAACATAAATTTGTTTTCTGTAAATGAGGATGACTGGAAGTACTTACTGATAAAGATTAGAGACCACAGTCTTCTGTATTGGTTACATCTCAACATAAAGAAAACAAAAATCCTGACAACTGGACCAATAAACAACATCACGATAAATGGAGAAAAGATTGAAGTTGTCAATAATTTCATATTACTTGGCTCCACAATCATCACCCATGGAAGCAGCTGTCAAGACATCAAAAGACATATTACACTGGGCAAATATGCTGCAAAGGAACTCTTTAAAGTGCTTAAAAGCAAAGATGTCTCTTTGAGGACTTAGGTGCACCTAACCCAGGCCATGATATTTTCAATCATTCATATACATGTGAAAGCTGGAGAATGAATAAGGAAGATCAAAGAAGAGTTGATGCTTTTGAGTTGTGGTGTTAGCAAAGAATGATGAAAATACCATGGACTGCCAGAAGAACTAACAAATCTGTCCTGGAAGAAGTGCTGCTGGAATGCTCCTTGGAAGTGAGGATGGCCAGACTTCATCTTATCTACTTTGGTCATGTTGTCAGAAGAGACCATTCCCTGGAGAAGGATGTCATGCTTAGTAAAGTAGAGGGTCAGTAAGAAAGGGGAATGCCCTCAGTGAGACAGATTGACACAGCGGCTGCAACAGTGGGCTCAGGTATAGCAAGTATTGTGGGGCTGGCACAGGACTGGTCAGTGTTTCATTCTGTTGTACATAGAGTTGGTATGAGTCAAAGCCAACTGGATAGCACCTAGTAACAACAGCAATACAACCTTTAGAGGTGTGAATATTCAGAAAAATAACATGCACAATGTCTGACATGTTATAGGCCCTCTATAAAGATTTGCTCTTATTCCGAAGAATTATCTGGAGAGCTCTGCACTCCTTACTTCAAAGAACAAGACCCAAGGCAATAATTTTAGCTGGATGTTTGCGTGACAAGATGTCCCAAATGTAATGGAATGCACTCTTCAGCCCATCCTCATAGATGGGGGAAACAAGGACAGTAGAACCTTTAGTTTATGAAATAAAAATTCAACTACTCTGTGTCACTCAGAGAGCTCAGATCTGAGAATGGTAAAAAGAAAAGGCTTAGTTATTTGGAATAGGGTACAAAACAAGATAAGGCCTCTTTCCAGAATGATATAATGGTAGCCCAAGTCCTTATACTATGTATACAACATTTGGACAGCGCTGATCAGTCTCATCTTGGTTTAGACCCTGCAAGATGGAACAAAATTATTGTGGAAATAGTCTTATATTTATGGATTATAGAAACAAAATGATAAATAACTAACATAGGAAACAACTTCTATGACACTCCATAGAAAGCATTAGACCTTGTGCCTGTGGTTTGCCAAATTTTACTTTGTTTCTTGATCTTCCCACTAAAACCAAAACAACAAACCTGTTGTTGTGGAGCTGATTCTGACTCATGGTGATCCCATGTATTGCAAACTAGTAATGTCCCATTGGCTATATATAGTCTTAATAGAAGCACATCTCCAGGCCTTTATTCTGCAGTGTCATAAGGTGGGTTTGACTGTCAATCTCTAGGTTGGTAGCTGAATACAAATCACTTCTGCTATCCAGGGACATAGTTGTCTTCCTGTTAGAGCACGGTAAATGCTTTCTATTCAGTTCTAATTCCAAGCTTGCTATGGTCGTGTCCTTACTCTGCAATCTGTTTTATCTTTTCTACTTATTAAAGTATGTCTTATCCTTAAAGCCCAGCTTGAGATCATTTCCTTTGGAAATTCATTTTCATTGATTCCATTCATGAGGTACTATCGTCCTGTGACCTGCCGCACACAGAGATCTGTGTCAGTATTCTTCTCCCTGTAGAGGCTAATAAACTTGTTGTTGATAGCATTTAAGTTGGAAGGTCCCTCAAGTGCAGCAGTCCCTTTCCAAGATGTAGAAGGGGTTGTAGCAATGTGTTCACACAATTCTGTTTCAAAAGGAGCTCTAGTGGCACAGTGGTTAAAACATTTGGCTGCTAACCAAAAGGATGGCAGTTTGAACCCACCAGCTGCCCCCTCACAGGAGAAAGATGAGGCTGTCTACTTCTGTAAAGATTTAAACCCTTGGAAACCCTATAGGGAAGTTCTATTTTGTCCTACAGCATTGCTAGGAATTGGAACCAATGTGATGAGTTTTTTTTTTTTTTTTTTTTAATTATGTTTCTGTAAAACATGCAAATATAAATATTTTGAACTGCCATTAGGTAAAACCACCAAACTTTTTCATTCTGATGTCTCCTCCTTCCTGGACAACATTGAATGAGCAAAGGCAACACTGGGTTTGGGCTGAGGAAAAGTAAAATTGGGGATCTGTTTAGTTTGGGTTTAGTGAGATATGTTTATGTGCCTCACAGAATACCACTAGTCATCCTGCATCACAATAGTTTCTAAAGGATTCTTCCTAATCACTATGCTGATTGCCTAGTGTCATGGCACAGTAGTATAGGCTAGAGGTTGCATTGTGACATGAACTTGTCCTATGGTGTTCAGCCTGGAGATATGTAGGTAGTAGGGAATAAACAAATTTGGGAAAGATAAAGGCAGAAACTAGTCTGTGGATACTTCTTCCAATCACAGATGTGTAAAGTTTTAAGGAAAAAGATCTGTTTATTTTTATGCCTAGTCAAAATGGAAATTCTCTTCTGTTAAGAATAAACTTGATTCAGAGTTCCAGTAAGATGGCGGACTAGGCAGAAAGACTGTGCAGACCCTCTTCAACAAAGAAAAGGGAAACCAATTAACACAGACACAGAAGATAATCCTGGACCCCTGAGCCTTGAAGGGAA
>NW_006921774.1:6509978-6518807 GCF_000298275.1 Orycteropus afer afer
TTTATCTATATATAAAATCATGTGTTTTATGCATTCCAACTACCAACTTATAAAACAAATTTTCTTCAGCCATGCAGAGGAAAGACTGAATTATCTTTCCATAATTTTTATATAAAATTATATTATAAAATATTTACATGCAGAAGAGTTCAAAGAATATACAGCCAGAACATGTAAGAAAAACTCATGGAGGCACATTCCTACCCACAGCCATCTAGTTGATTCTGACTCACAGAGACTCTATATAGGACAGAGCAGAAATGACCAATAGGGTTCCCAAGTCTGTAAATTTTTAGAGAAAGAGACTGCCTCATCTTTCTCTAGTGCAGTGGCTGGTATGATTGAACCAACAACCTTCTGGTCAGTAGCTGAATGTTTTAAACACTCTGCCACTTGAGCTCCTTAGAGACACATTACTCAGTTAATCAACCTAGAATGTTATAATTCTGAATCAGTTGGTATTTGTGGATATTTTTCAGTTTTTGAAAAACTGTAATGTCACAATTTCTTCTTATGCCAATAAATATTCCCTTTCATATCAAATTTTATATTCTAAATTTTAAACAGTGTCCCCAAATATAATATGCTTTGGTCCTCTCAAAGCTTAGATTGACTTCTGCCTGCCTGACAGAAGTCATCTTCACTTTCAGTCCTCTGTGGATTGGTGAGTTCTTGGAGAATAGGGGTGTTTTTGTGTGCTACTTGTGAATACACTATCTCCATTCAATGCTGTGAACAGCATGGGTGTCCCACAAGCCCTTGAAGGGGCTCTGCTCATCTCAATGCAATATTTGACATTGCTCTTTATGATGATGAATGTCATTTTGAAAGGTTTCTCTTGTTGCCATGATTTTTACCTTATTATCTTAAATGTTACTACCTAATCGCTTCATGTGTTTATGTAAGCATGGAATCATTTATAAAATAAGGTTAAAAGATCCTCAAATCCTGTATTTATCTGTACACAAGTGTAAATGTACACCACTTCCTTTTTTTTTTTTCCTTGAATGGATGTTAGGAAATTACATATATAAAGAATATTTTCCAAAATTTTTATGATTGGAATCATCGGAAAGACCTTAAGTATTTAAATATTCAATACATTAGAACTAATTTTTAAAAATTAATGTGCTAAGAGTGTCCTTCCATTTACTTTTCTCAATTGTGAATCCTTTGTTCAATGTCTTTCTAAGATGGCTGTCACAAAAAAATATATATGTTATGGTCTGTGAGAGGACTTTTCCTGAAGTAAGCTCTTTTTCCATAGGTAAACAATTCCATTAAGCAAGAGATTTCCTCTGTTTAAGAGGGGAAAAAATTATCTTTAATCTATCATTTGGGAATTGATAGTCCCTGGATTTGGGTAATGATTGTTGGAGATACATTGTTGGCAAAAGAAAGTTGCTCAGACAGATCACTATACTAATTTCCACCAGATTTCACTGAGTAAAAAGATTTATATACATTTAAGTGGGATTTCATATTATGGTATTCTTTTGGGGCTCTTTGAAAAGGTCTGGGCTGGGAAAAATGGTTTGCCTCAACTTTTCTGGTATCACACTGTCAGACATCCAACCATTTTAGGGGAGATTAAAATGCCTTATGTTGCAAGATCTTTCCCCTTGGATCTAAGAATAGGTCCTTGATGAAGACCTGGGTCATTGTTGTTTTTGTTAGGTGCCATCAAGCCAGTTGCAAATTATAACATCCTTTTGTACAACAGGAAGAAACATTTCCTGATCCTGTTCCATCCTCACAATTATTGCTATTGTTTCAGACATTGTGTCAATCTATCTCATTGAGGGTCTTCCTCTTTTTTGCTGACCCTTTACTTTACCAAGCATGATATCCTTCTGCAAGGGCTGGCCCCTTCTGACAACATGACCAAAGTATGAGAGGCAAAGTCTCATCATCCATGCTTCTAAGGAGCATTCTAAATGTATTTCTTCCAAGACGGATTTGTTTGTTCTCCTAGCAGTCCATGGTATATTCAATATTCTCCACCAGCACCATAATTCAAATGCATCAATTCTTCTCCTGTCTTCCTCATTCATTGTCCAGTTTTAGCGTGTGTATGAAGTAATTGAAAATACTATGGCTTGGTTCAGATACACCATAGCATTCAAAGTGACAACTTTATTCTTTAACATTTTTGAGAGACCTTTTGCAGCAGATTTGCCCAATACAATATATAGTTTGATTTCTTGACTGCTGATTCCATGGGCATTGATTGTGTATCCAAGTAAAATGAAATCCTTGAAAATGCCTATCTTTTCTCCATTTATCATTACCAGTAATGTCAGTTACTGGTCCAATGGTGAGGATTTTGTTTCCTTTACACTGAGGTATAATCCACCCTGAAGGCTGTAGTCTTTGATCTTCATTCTTCATTACATTAATGAAGTACTTCACTAAGTACTTCAAGTCATCTTCACTTTCAGCAAGCAAGGTTGGGTCACCTGCAAATCACAGGTTGTTAATGAATCTTCCTCCAATCTTGATGCCCTGTTCCTCATCATATAGTCCAATTATGGATTATTTTCTCAGCATAAAGATTGAATATGTGGTGAAAATATACAACCATGATGCACACTTTTCCTGATTTTCAACATTGCAGTGTACCCTTGATCTGTTTGAACAACCACCTTTTGGTCTTTGTGCAGCTTCCTCATGAGCACAAATAAATGTTCTAGAATTCTCATTCCTCACAATGTTATCTATAATTTGTTATGATCCACACTTGGGTCATAATTCCCAGGAAAAAAGATGCAAATGGACCAATAAAGCTATTGCTTTCTTATACAGGAGAGTGGGAGAGGTCACAAATTTACCATATATATATATATAAAAGACAATTAAACATGATTGGAATGATCAGTTTGGAGAGGACTATAGGAAGATGATGTTTTGGATGATCAGGCAGAGGTGTTAGAAGTTGGGATATAGCCATTGCTCTTTGGGGGCTAGTGCTGTCCCAGTATATCAGGTGGAAATCGAAGCTGTCTGTCCAGGGCATTCATTGTGTGAATGTATACAATCCCTTTCTCCTCATTAAGCAGCACAATGAATGTGGGCATCTATCAGGGAGGACAGAAAGGAAAGGGACCAAAAGCAGTTGCAGTTTATAAAGGTTTTCGAGTTTGTAATGCTAACCTTATTAAGTCCCATGTTTCTCTTTCTTGATGGCTTCCAAAATGAGAGTCTAATCTTCTCTGTAAGGGGATTGAGTTCAGCTTTGAGATAACTCTCTGTAAAGCTACTGATATCTAGGAAGCCTTTGTGCAGTTAATGTAGAGGAGTTTTAATTTCCTCTTGGTCTACTGTTGTTGTTATTGTTAGGTGCCGTTCAGTTGGCTCTGACTCATAATGACCCTATGTACAAGAGAACAAAACACTGTCCAGTCCTGTGTTATCCTCATTATCTTTGCTATGCTTGATCCAATTGTTCCAGCCACTGTGTCAATCCATCTCATTGAAAGTCTTTCCCTTTTTTGCTTACTCTCTACTTTATCAAGCATGATCTCCTTCTCCAGGGATGGTCCCTTCTGAAAACATGATCAAAGTAAGTGAGACAAAATCTGGGCATTTTTACTTCTAAGGAGCATGCCAGCTTCACTTCTTCCAAGATGGATTTGTTTGTTCTTCTGGTAGTACATAGTATTTTAACCATTCTTCACCAATAGAACTGTTCAAAGGCATCAACTCTTGTTCAGTCTTCCTTATTCATTGTCCAGCTTTCACATGCATATAAGGTGACTGAAAATACCATGGCTTGGGTTAGGATGTACTTTAATCTTTAAATTGACATCTTTATTTCTTAACACCATAAAGAGGTCTTTTGTAGCACGTTTGCCCAGTGCAATACAACATCTGATTTCTTGACTGTTGCTTTCATGGGTAAGGAGCTCTGGTAGTGTATTGGTTAAGGCATTTGGCTGCTAACCAAAAGGTTGGTGGTTCAAACACAGCAGCCACTCCATGGAAGAAAGATAAGGTGATCGCTTCCATAAAGATTTATAGCCTTGGAAAGCAAATAAGAGTTGCTACGAATTGGAATAGACTCTATGGCAATGAGTTTGTTTGTTTGTTTGTTTAAATTTTGGCTTCCATTATTGTTGGTTGTGGATCAAAGTAAAATGAAATCCTGACAACTTCAATCTTTCATCCATTTATTCTGATGCTGTCTATTGGCCCAGTTGGGGATATGTTCATTTTCTTTATGTTGAGGTGTATTCCATATTGAAGATTGTAGTGTTTGATCTTCATCAGTAAATGATTCAAGTCATCTTCACTTTCAGGAAGGCAAGTAATGTCAACCTCACAGCAACATGCAAGCCACAACAGTACAACAAACTGACAGATGAGTGGTGGCTTGGGCCAATGTTGCTGTTGTTGTTAGGTGCTGACAAGTCAGCTCCAACTCATAGAGACCCTATGTAAAACAGAATGAAACACTACCTGGTCCTGTGCCAGACTCACAATACTGGCTATACCTGAGCCCATTGTTGCAGCCACTGTATCAATAAATCTTATTGAGGTTCTTCCCTTTTTTCTTGGACCCTCCACTTTACCAAGCATGATATCCTTCTCTAGGGAATTATCCCTTCTGACAACATAACCAAAGTAGGTGAGACAAAGTCTGGCCATTCTTGCTTCCTAGGAGCATTCCAGCTGCACTTCTCCCAGGACAGAATTGTTAGTTTCTTTTATCAGTCCATGGTATTCTCAGTATTCTTCACCAACACCACAACTCAAAAGCATCAACTCTTCTTCCTTATTCATTATTCAGCTCTCATATGTATATAAGGCAATTGAAAATACCATGGCTTGGATTAGGGGCACCTTAGTCTTCAAAGAGACATCTTTGCTCTTCATCACTTGAAACAGGTCTTTTGCAACAGATTTGCCCAGTGAAATATGTCCTCTGATTTCTTCACTGCTGTTTCCATTGGTGTTGATTGTGGAAACAAGTAATATGAAATCTTTGACAACTTCAATCTTTTCTCCATTTATCATGATGCTGCTTATTGGTTCAGTTGTGAGGATTTTCATTTTCTTTGTGTTGAGATGTAATTAGTACAGAAGACTGTGGTCTCTAATCTTCATCAGTAAGTGCTTCAAGCTGTCCTTACTTTCAACAAGCAGAGTTGCATTGTCTGTATATCACAGGGAGCTCTGGTGGCATAGTGCCTAAGGCATTTGACTGCTAACCAGAAGACTGGCAGTTCAAACCCACCAGCCACTCCTTGGAAGGAAGGTTGGGCAATCTACTTCCCCAGTGATACCACCTCGGAAACCCAAGGAGGGGTCACTATGAGTCGGATCCAACTCCACGGCAGTGCGTTGCATTGCGTTTTACATATCACAGGTTGTTAATGATCCTTCCTCCAATCCTGATGCCATGCTCTTCTTCATATAATACAGATTCTCAGATTATTTGCTCAGTATACAAATTGAATAAGTATGGAGAAAGGGTATAACCCTGACACACTCCCTTCCTGATTTTAAACCATACAGTATCCCCTTGTTCTATTTGAATGACAGCCTCTTGGTCTATGCACAGGTTCCTGGTAAGAACAATGAAGTGTTCTGGAATTTCCATTCTTCTCAATGTTAGCCATAACTTCTCATGGTCCACACACTCGAATGCTTTTGCATAGTCAATAAAACACAAGTGAACATCTTTCTGGCATTCTTTGCTTTCAGCCAAAATCCATCTGACATCAGCAATGATATCCCTTGTTCCACATCCTCTTCTGAATCAAGCTTGCATTTCTGGAAGTTCTTTGCCAATATACTGCTGCAACCATTTTTAAATTATTTCAGCACATTTTTATTTATGTGTGCTATTAATGACATTGTTCAATAATTTCCATATTTTATAGGATTGCCTTTCCTTGGAATGGGTATATATATGGATCACTTCCAGTAAGTTGGCCAGGTAGCTGTCTTCCAAATCTCTTGGGATAGCAGAGTGAGTGCCTCCAGCATGGCATCAATTTGTTGAAACATCTCAATGTATATTCCATCAATTCCTGGAGCCTGATTTTTTGCCAATTCCTTCAGTGCAGCTTCAACTTCTTCCTTCAATACCATTGTTTCTTGATCATATGTCACCTCCTGGAATGGATGAGCATCAACCAATTGTTTTTTCATTACAGTGACTCTGTGTATTCCTTCCATCTTCTTTTGATGTTTCCTGAATCATTCAGTATTTTGCCATAGAATCTTTCAATATTTCAACTCTAGGATTGAATTTTTTCCTCAGTTCTTTTAGCATGAGAGAGGCTGAGCTTGTTCTTTCCTTTTGGTTTTGTAACTCCAGGTCTTGGCATATTGCATTAAAATAATTTACTTTGTCTTCTCGAGCTGCTCTTCAAAATTTTGGGTTCGGCTCTTTTATTCTGTCATTTCTTCCATTTACTTTAGCTGTTCTCCATTCAAGGGCAAGTTTCAGAGTCTTTTCTGACATCCATTTTGGTCTTTTCTTGCTTTTCTGTCCTTTTTATGACCTTTTGCTTTCTCCATGGTTGATGTTCTTGATGTCATCCCACAATTCCTCTTCATTCTCAGTCACTGGTGTTCAATACACCAAATCTACTCTTTAGATGGTCTCTAAATTCTGGAGGGATATAATCAAGGTCATATTTTGGCTCCTGTGGACTTGTTTTTGTTGTCTTCAGCTTCAACTTGAACTTGCATATGAAGAGTTGATGTTCTGTTCCACAGATAGCTCTTGGTCTTGTTTTGGCTGAAAATATTAAGCTTCTCCATCACCTCTTTCCACAGATGTAGTCAATCTGATTTCTGTGTACTCCACCTGGTCAAGTCCACATGTATAGCCACCGTTTTGCAACACCATTGGTCTTGCAAAATTCTATCATGTTATCTCCAATGTTTTTCCTATCAACAAGGCCATATTTTCCAATTACCTGTGATTTTTCTTTGTTTCCAACTTTTGCATTCCAATCACCAGTGATAATCATCACATCTTGATTGCATGTTTCATCAATTTTAGACTGCAAAAGTTGGTAAAACTCTTCAATTTCCTCATCTTTGGCTTTGGTAGTCAGTGCGTAAATTTGAGTAGTAGTAGTATTTATTAAATGATCTTCTTTGCAGGTGTATGGATATTATCCTATCACTGACAGCATTGTTCTTAAGGATAAATCTTGAGATTTTCCTTTTGACAATGAATTCTACACCATTCCTCTTCAGTTTGTCATTCCCGGCATAGTAGATCATATGGTTGTCTGATTCAAAACAACCGACACCAGTGCATTTCAGCTCACTAGTACCTAGAAACTCTGGTGGTGTAGTGCCTGAGGCATTTGACTGCTAACCAGAAGGTTGGCAGTTCAAACCCACCAGCCACTCCTTGGAAGGAATGTTGGGTAATCTACTTCCACAGTGATACTGCCTCAGAAACCCAAGGAGGGGTCGCTATGAGTTGGGTTCGACAGTGAAGGAAGACTGGGCAATCTACTTTCGTAAAGATTTATTGCCTCAGAAACCCAAAAGAGGGTTGCTATGACTAGGAATTGACTTGATTTCAGAGAGTTTGGTTTTGGTTTTGGTTTTGGTTTAATGCCTAGGATATTGATCTTTATGTGCTCCATTTCATTTTTGACAACTTCCAATTTTCCTACATTTATACTTCGTACATTCTGTGTTCTGATTATTAATGGATGTTTGCAGCTGTTTCTTCTCATTTTGCATCTTGCCACATCAGCAAATGGAGGTCTGGAAAGCTTTACTTCATCTGTATCATGAAGGTCAGCTCTACTTTGAGGAGGCAGCTCTTCCACAGTTGTATTTTGAGTGCCTTCTGACCTGAGGGGCTCATATTCTGGCACTATATTGGACAATGTTTCAGAGCTATTCATAAAGTTTTCTAGTAATATATCAGACAGTGTTTCACTGCTGTTCATAAGGATTACACTGGCCCATTCTTTGAGAAGTGGATGGCCCCTTCCTTCTTATAAGTCTGTCCTAGTCTTGAAGCTCTGTTGAAATCTGTCCACCATGGGTGACCCTGCTGGTATTTGAATACCGCTGGCATTGCCTCCAGCCTCACAGCAACATGCAAGCACCACAGTACGACAAACTGACAGACAAGTGGTGGCTTGGTCCCAAGGGAAGATTTTATTTCTTTGTCCTTTTCCATTTCTTCTATAATACATCAACTACATACTTTTTTTGACTTAGTGCCATTATCTCTACCTAATCTAGCTTTCTTTTTGCTCTGGGAGAAAAAAACATATTATTTAGACATTTTTATAATTAGAAATTAGATAGATAGATAGACACACAGACAGACAGATACTGTGAGAAATATGGAGTCACCATCTGTGTATATTGAATTCTTCTATTTTGAACATTTACCTTGTTAGACTGTGTGGTCCTGTTATTCCTTTCTCCTCCCTGTGGCTCCTCTACGATAGGCCCATTTCCTCTCAGTCCTTTACTCTTTCTCAACCTGATTCCCTTCACAATCAACTGACCTTACTAGTGTAATTTTTTTGCAGATGAATTCACACCAAATAACTCTGGTAGCATAGTGCCTGAGGCATTTGACTGCTAACCAGAAGGCTGGAGGTTCAAACCCACCAGCCACTCCTTGGAAGAAATGTTGGGCATTCTACTTCCACAGTGATACTGCCTCAGAAACCCAAGGAGGGGTCACTATGAGTCAGGATTGACTTGACAGCAGTGAGTTTGTAATTCTTGTCAATAGTTGCTTAACATATATTCAACATTTCACCTTTTACAGATTATTTAATTTGGATTATCAAATCATTTGTATGATTTACATGAAATCACAAATAT
>NW_006921774.1:6519397-6523627 GCF_000298275.1 Orycteropus afer afer
ATTCTGGTCTCATGGCCATATAGGCTGAGGTTCGCATGGTCCACTAGTCCCTTGGACTAACTGCTTCCATTCCTCTTTGGTTCTTCATTATTCCTTTCTCTGGATGAGGAGAGACCAGTTGTTCCATCTACATGGCCACTTATAAGCTTTTAAGACCCTAGTCACTTCTCACCAAAGTAGGATGTAGAAAACGTTTTTTAAACATAGTACTTTAAAAAATGAAACTGATAATTTTGTAACAACAAATGCCTGTTTACTAACAAATAAACAAAACTATGTAAGTAATTTCTAATAAAGCTAAGAATTTTTATGGAATTTGCAATGAACACATTTTACTTTTAAATTCTACAGAAAATATAATGTTTTCATAAGGGCTGATTCTTATCAAGAAGTTGGAATCTGACCACTGTGAACTGGTCCATCATTCTTCACAGGAATTGTGACAGACATATCAATGGTGGTGGGGCAGTAATTCCAAGACATAGACAAATCACTGATGTGTGAGCACTTATATGAGAGTCTATTATCATAAAGTGTACTACAGGCATTCAGCCATAGGCTAGGGAGATATAGGAAGGTTTTTCAGATTGACTCCTGGAATTCATATTTTCTCTTATTAAGAATAAATAATCAGACTACTGAAGATCTCACTTAACTCATGCCAAGATATATTATCATAATGAACATATCACCAAAGCTAGATGAGCACATTTAAAATGGATTCATTTAAAATGGATTGCTCATTCTGAGTTTCTTGATTTAATGTTATTTCTGCTTTTTTTCTTTTCTTTTAATGAATGGGCACACTAATTTTCTATTTCCTCTCACCATCTGTTACCATAAGCTCATAGACAAAATATAGCTATAAATCATAGTTACTAAAAATTCACTCTTCTTGTCTCATGAATGTATTTATGAATGTGTATGCATTTATAAACTCACATTATCTTTGCTTTTTGCGTGTTTTCTCTAGATAAGGAACAAAGTGACCTTCTTTGCAAATATCATTTTAAGGCCAAAACTCAGAAGATGATGACTTTTAGCTTCTAAGTCATTCAACATTTGTCAATCACTAGCTATTTTGGAGAAACTTATGTGTGAGTTGAATAAAAGTTAAGTCATTTATACACCCTTGGTGTCTTCATTTGGGGAACATAGATGGGTCATTATGGGACGGACTTAGAATAAAGTCCAATTTTGAACACGTAAATCTGTTTAGTGACTCTACTAAGGAGCTCATGCATCTGCTGATTTGGCTTGTTAGCATGTAAGCATCTTTGCTATCAATCTCAGCATAATGCTTTTGACCAGGTATTTGTAACATGTGGCATAAAACAAAAACAAACAATGGAAGAAAATGTTCCTAGGACCAGGCTCTTAAGGAGAATGCTTTTTGCTGTCTGACTAAAATATTATGTAGAAAGAACATCAGTGTGATAAACTCTGTAAACTTATCTTCATACCTTGAACCCTAACCCCTAACTTAGAAAACAAAACAGAATAATTCAGCTATGTTTCAAAAATATTTATACCTTAATTCCCAATTATCTTTAGTTTCTCTTTGACTATCAGCAACAGTGCTGTGTTCTAAGTTATGAGAACTGTATAATTTAGTGTGAATAGTAACTTCATTTTACTTTGTGGGGAGAAGTAGTAAGCACCTTTCAGTTTGCTACAGAGATATTCACTTATTTTATTTCTGAATTCCTCATGGTAAAAGGAATTATATTTTTCTCACACCTGCAACAATTCACTGCCACCTTAGCTGTGCTGTGGTATTAAAAAAAAAATTAAATTCCTCTGGTGAATAGCCAATTGTGACCTTTCTTTTTACGGCAGATGTATTCTATTTCCAATTTTTCTTCAGCTGAAGTAGCTTTTAATGCTAATGAATACGTGTCTTCTTATAAAATGTCATGAATAAACTCTCTGTCCTTTGGCATTGGAGAAAGATGTCACATAGGAAATCACTTTTATGTTTCAAAAAAAAATCATTGAATTAACGGATAATTCAATGGAGGCTCAGTGAGGATGACTTGCTCTCACCAGAGTTGGTACCAAGCACTCCAGTTGAGACGCCAAGCATTTGACATTTTCTGAACAAATGAATGTTGCTGCTAAATTAACAACAACAACTACAACAACAACAAAATATGCTTGACCCTAGGAGAAATTCACTTACAAACTACCCTGAGTGTGAAGATATCTTTTTCCCTCAAAAGTCTGGAAGAATGACTGCTGCCGACCTTTACATGTTTTCCTTCCATATATCCTTAGCCTTTACTTGTGCTTTCTTAAGAGTCAATGCCATCCAGACACTTCCCTATGACCCCCTTGTCACCCATTTACCATTTTAAAATTAATGATACAGTTCTATTACATTTAAAAAAAAAGCTCCTGTTTCTGAGATAACTCCTTTTATTGCATGTAAAGTTTTTTATTTAGACTACCTGAGCAATGTTAGAAGTGGAATATGTGTAAAAAACAGAGATCCAGAGAGAGAAAAGGACAGGAGCAAAGGTTACACAGCCAATTGATGGTGGTTCCAGGGGTATCCAGATGTTTTAACACATGCTCTTCCCTACTTCCCCAGGTTATAATTTACTTTGTTCTAACTAAATCTTTCAGCATGTCAGCAGCTCCTCTACTTACTACAGGATGAACAATAAATAGACTCCAATCCCCATTTGCCATTGTTTATGAGTTGGGAGTCCTACCTTAATACTTCTCCCAACACACAAGCACTGTAACTTCCAGAGTAAAACAAAAAGGCACCGCCATAGGCTTCTTGTGCTCTTGCTTTAATTTACTAGTTTTGAACTGATCCTTTCTCCTCACACCTACCTACTATATTTTAAAGAAAATTGATGATGTCCTGAAGAGCATGTCCTATAAAACTCATGAAACCATAAAATGACAAAGAAAAGAGTATTTGACTTACACAAAACACTCATTATTGATCTTAAACACATTATGTTGTTGTTGTTATGTGCCATCGAGTTGGTCCCAACTCAAACCGACCCCTCCTTGGGTTTCTGAGACAGTATCACTACAGAAGTAGGATTGCCCAACCTTCCTTCCGAGGAGTGGCTGGTGGGTTTGAACCGCCAGCCTATATTTGCTCTAAAATTTTCTATCGTCCACATCAATTTTACCATTAGCTTTGCCTCAAATTTGTATTTCTACAAATCATTGGGTATAGAATAGGAATGATATTGTATGTAAAATAGAGACAGAATTTCTACATGTAATTAAAGGAATTAATAATTCAGATATGGAATAACATATTAAGAATGTATGAGTTTTATTATTATTATTATTATTTCTTATCTGTCTCATCAGAATTATTGCACCTGATGCACATCCAGTATTTTCAAGCTATCATGTGGATAACTCTCCATGTGACACTTCATAGAAATTTTGTAATTAGCAAAAATCAGCTCATAAACATAAGCAGAATTTCATGCTGGGAAGAGAAAGAAAAAAAAGAAAAACTATAATATGGGGTTCCTGGTCTTTCTACAATAAAATTTATTGCTCTAATATACCTTTTTCCATTTTAAAAAAAGAAAAATTATAGTTTGTCCTTTGTTTCTATTATTGCTACTCTTTCCTTGAGTGACTCATTATAGTCTTTCGTCAGTTCTGTTTATCTTTTCATGAATAGAATTGTAAGCATTTAAAATATATTAATATATTATTTTTCTTTTCATTCTATTTGGTGTTTGAGGTTTCATATTTACATACACGCATAGATATGTGCATATATATATATATATAATCAATTCAGTGTGTAAAAAGTGAAAAGCAAGCATAAAGTTCTTGCCAAACACAGGCATTTTGTGACAAATACCCAAAGAAGAAAATATATATTCCATCTGGGTGTCAGGTAGCAACTAGAAACACACTCAACACTGATGCCATGAATAAAAAATGGGAAAAAATCCCATGACAAAAAGCTGAAGAACACATTGGATTTAACATCTCTACTTAACAAGAGTTATGCTTACAGAGCAAACGTAACCAAATTAAGGGAAGAGAAAAAAGTTATGTTGATCCTGGTTTTAATACAATATAATGTGTTACTCAAACTATATTTTTTCCATTTCTTAAAATTATATTGTTATAGTATTTCCTTCTTTGGACCTGTTTCTACTCATGGCCTGACTCACACTCAAGACATGTACTGAAGACTTTGTATAGAAATTTTGATGATTATCTTAGTGTCCA
>NW_006921774.1:6524667-6530799 GCF_000298275.1 Orycteropus afer afer
TTTGACTGCTAATCAGAAGGCGAACAATTCAAACCCACCAGCCACTCCTTGGCAAGAAAATTGGGCAATCTATATCTGTAGAGATACCAGCTCAGAAACCCAATGAAGGGTCAACTATGAGTCAGATCCAACTGAACAGCAGTAAGAGAGTGAGTTATACTTTTATTAAGGAGCCCTGGTGGTGTAGTGGTAAGGCATTTGGCTGCTAACCAGAAGGTTGGTGGTTCAAAACCACCAGCTGCTCCACAGGAGCAAGGTGAGACAATCTACTTCCATAAAGATTTACAGCTTTGGAAATCCAATGTGGGTTGTTACAAGTCAGAATTGACTCGATGGCAGTGGGAATAATTATATTAATGTGGAATCATATCATATTAAATTTTGAGTTTTTAATGGCATGGTCTACAAAAAACTTTGCATATTTTCATTCAATTATCTTAGCTTTTTCCTCTTTTTTTAGATACAGTTCTATAATTCATGTCATTGTTGATAATTTTGAGCATTCAGGACAAAAAACAGCAATTCCCATTCAAGTTGACATAGATGTTCATTTGGTACTAAACACCACCAAAAACAACAAAAAGATTCCATGCAAAGATATGTTTACACAAAAAGATATTTATTAATATGCCCAAATGATCAATTAGAATAGTTTCATAGTAGGGAAAAAGGAAGACTAATACTTACTGAACAACCCATTTTACTATCTTATTCAATTCTGCAATCAAATGTGTATAAGTAATATTATTCATAGTTATGTATGTATGCATTTGTATTTGTGTATATGTGTGTAGGTATATATGTAGATATATACATGTGTATACACCCATACCTACATATATATCTACACATATACATCTACAAATACACACATATATTTATGATATTTTCACAAGCTGTCTATATGTTTATGAATGAGAATATGAATAACTTTCCCAAGGTCACACTGCTAGTGAAAGATTCAGTCCAAGTTATGATTTCAAATCTCATTGCATTTCCACCTCATAAAAGAGGAAATATGCAGATAAAGGAAAGGTTGCATCTGCACAGCCAAAAATAATCATGCAATTTAACTAAATTTAAAAAGAAGAGAATCACATTTTTTTTAAAATAGAAAATGAAGGAGAGACATTGCTGAGAATAGAAGCTTATCAGCAACTATATTTATTTAAAATAGTTTGTCTTATAACACGCATAGTTGTATATACATTCAAGTATTATTTTCTCAAAATGATTCTGACTCTGTTTATACTGCTTCTTGAGGTCAGAAAGTTATGGGCCAGGACCAATGGTAGTCTATTTGCTTCTGTTGGCCTATAGTCAGCCTGTAGAGTCATTTCTGGAATAATAGAGACTGAGAGAAGGACTGGATGCCTTTGGTGATATTCAAGGAGGAGTTTCTTGTCCTCAAGACTGTACTTTTCCAAAGGAAAGGAAAATGATTCAAACTAAACTTCCTGAATTCACACAGAGCAAATGAGGACAGTGTTGTTTTGAGATGAATGAGAAATGAGTGCACTAGTAAGAAAATTTAAAAGGAAATGAATTTAGGGTAAGTCCATCAAAATAATTACACATAAACACTTGTGAAACAAATGTAGGCTTTGTAGAGATAAACACCATGGGAACATCTGATCAATATATTTGAAAGAGTTGCATAATAGCTGTTAGGGAATTAATTGATGGCTTATGCACATTTCATGAGGCCTATGTATCTCCACCTCCATGTCTAGGTATGTGCACATATTTAGGAGTGAGTAGCTGGCAAAGCATTCACTTTTTTACTTTGATGGCAGTGCAAATCTAATCTCCAGATTCACTCTTCATTTCCTTGGAGCAGTCTTCTCCCAAATATCTTTGCTTATAAAAAAATCTCATTCATTTTTAAAACCTCTGACATAATGTTTGTGGTTGGCACTCAATGATTGGTGCTGATTTAAATAGAAAATACTAACATTTTGAATTTTATACATTTATAGTACAACTGGAAGGAGCTCCGGTAGCGCAGTGGCTAAGGAATTTGACTAATAACTAGAAGATTGGTGATTCAAACCCACCAGCTGCTCCAAAGGAAGGAAGATGGGGCAATCTACTTCCGTAAAGATTTACCACCTTGGAAACTATGAGTCACAATTGACTCAATAGCATTGGGTTTGGTTTTGGTTTAGTACTATTAGAGAAGACTCACTTTTGGATTATCTAATTTTCTGAACTGCTATATCTTTACTGTGAAAAAAAATAGCTACAAATCATCTATCAAAGGTATACTGAACATAGAGTCTGTGTGAAACTGTGGAAAGAGCATTAGCATGGTGGTTAAGAGATTTGAATCCTTGTCCCAGTTTATCACTGACTGTACAACTTTCAGCCAAGTCTGTTACTTGTATGATTGACACAAATAGAAACATTGGTGGGTCACTTATTATACAGAAAGTTTTAGCTATTCATTTTTCTGATAGATTATGATTAGTAGGCTTACTGTTATTGTACTTCTTTTATGTCTAATAACAACCAAAAGTGCTAAGTATCTAGGCGGTACTAAGATATTTAACGTTGGATTTTATTTTTCTTCATGTGGACAGTAGGAATAATAATCCTTATTCTGAATACTGCACATCTTGTCCTGTGGTGAATTGTTGCAGGTGAATATATTTCAGAGGGGGAAAAAATGTCATAATGCAATATTCAAATAAAGAGATTTAGCCCAGATTCCTCATTCCAGAAGAAGTTGATCTGACTTACATGGGATAAATGTGATTCCAAAAATTGGAGGGAGATAAATATCTTGTAGATTGAATAACAGCATGTCATGCCAATTCCAGTATCTGATGTTGAAGTCTCATATGATGCACTTTTTATTATTATTATTATTATTATTATTATTTTACAACAACATTATAGACTGAGGTTTTCGTCCATGTCTCTGCCTTCATCTGGAGGTTTCTCTGACTGTTTTAGAAAAATAGAAAGCTAATGTTCTTCTTTTGAGTCAGGACCATATCATCTTTCTTTGTTATTCAGTGATGTTTCACAGGGGTTCAACACTTTCACCCACACTGCTGCCTGAGCATCACAATATCTTAAGAATACAAGTAAGAATACTCTCTTCTTTAAATTTGGAAGATTGAGACCCAGGAAAATGAAGTGAGTTTTCCAATATGAAAGAGATTCTTAGTGTCAGATCCAGGATGAAAATCCAGGTGGCCCAGTTGCAGGTCATCATAGCTCATTCCTATCATAGAGTGTTGAACTTGAAAGGATACTGGAAGGCCTGACTCAGTTTATGTAGACCTTTGACATCAGTAATAGTGAAGCAACCCTGACTCAAGAGTCAAACAGCCCATGCTTGACTTTAAGTCAGTGATCTGTGGCCAAAGCTCTTTTATCACATTATTAGTCTCCTGAGTTTCTGTTTGATGTTTTGGTTCCAGAGAATCACACAAGATAGATGACCATCATTTAATGAGGTATGCTCTTGTGGCCCTGAGAGTAGTTATTCAATATGAGATTATACTTTTTCTCAATAGGACTGTTGTCATATGACTAACACTCTAAAGACTTACAATGATCTTCATTCTCAGGGCTATCTTTCACTGGAATATTTGTCATTCTGGATTTTCTTGAAATATAATGTTATTTTATGTGGGTGTGTTGGGGCAATTAAGAAAGTGATTAGGAAAGATATTTAAATTATCTTCCTAGGGATATCCCTAGTCATCTGCAGTCTTAATTCCAACAGCTCATTTCCACAAATCTTAAAATTATTATGCTATTATCATCCGTAAGATTCCTCCCCTATCCCTTCCCACAAAATAAGAGATATGAATAAGAATTTTGGAAATTTTCACATTATATGATTCATTTTTAGGCCAAGCATAGTTTAACCAGATGTTCATAACCCTGCTCTAGAATGGACACAATTAACAATTAACAAGCCATTCCCTGTCCTCTGACCACTAGTTCTATGTATGATCACAGTACAAATAAAATTTGAAAAGTAAATTAGCTTCTGCGTATCCTGAAGTATACAAATTGATTTATCTACAGACATTGGAAAGGTTGATAAGTGACTTGTAGTTAGCATGTGATTAACTTGCATGTCCCTGGTTTACCAGAATTTTCAAAGTAGATATTTGTAATATACCTATTCAGTAATATAAAACTCACAAAACATATAAGATAAAACTATCTGCTTTATAGCAGTTTAGATTGCCTCATTTTGCAGTGATCAATGCAATAAATTTATTGGTGCAGGACTATAAGCTTTCTTACTCCTTTCTATTTCTTATTATTGTCATATGTATAAAATGATCTTTCATAATTTTAAGTAAAAAATATATGTAATATCCAATATGTGCAAAGCAGAGTACTAAAAACCAAAAACCAAACTCACTGTTGTCAAGTGGGATCTGATTCATAGTGACCCCTCTTTGGGTTTCTGAGGTGGTATCACTACAGAAGTAGAAACTGAATTCTTTATAAGCAGGTATCAATGATATAGAACTTATTTAAACTTGCAAACAATTTAGTATGAAAATGGAATTTCCAATGTTTATAATATGTCTTGTGCTTCAGTTATTGCCATTCTTCTTTAATCAATTACAAGAAATTAAAGAAATATTTGTTAGAAGTTGAGTCCTGATTGATACTTTATATCTTGGAAAAGACAAAAGAGTAGAACTAGATTCAGTGCCTATATTTGAAGTACTTAATAAAGTACTTAATATCTACATAAAGCACCCTGGAGGAACAATGGTTAGGTGCTCGGCTGCTAACCAAATTGTTGACCATTCTAACCCACCCAGCGTCTCCACAGGAGAAAGACCTAATGATCTGCTCTCATAAAGATTACACCACAGATAAGTCTATGGGGAAGTTCTACTGTCACATGGGGTTGCTATGAGTTAAAAACAACACTGGAGACCTAACAAAAACTAACCATCTATATGGGTGATAAGGCTTGGATTAAGATAAGAGGGAAATAGAACAGATCAATGTCCTACTAAGTTCCAACCATATACGAACAATGGGAAGGGCTTTCATCTTTTAGACTGTTATGATTTTTCTCCTAGCACAGGGAAGCCCTTTTATCATCAGTCCCAGTAAGGAACTTCTCTACAGAGAGGAATGACTGAAAGACTGAAGGAGAGGGAGACGCCTCACTCCAGAGATGGGTCACCTCTGAGGAAGGCCAACAATATGTCCTGGACTTAATGGCCGCCAGAATCCAGTAACCCTTCTGGGAGGGCATGACTATTGACTATATGTAACTGATCTAAAACAAACCCTATGATCCCAGTTATATGCCTATGACATATGTAACTTATAAGGTGATGTAATATACATGTAATTTTTATGTCATGTGGTTTCTTGTTAGAGATACTCACACAAGTGTTTCCCTTGCTCACCCTTCTGTGTCTGAGTTGGGACATGCTCTTCTTGTCTTCTTCTGCCTCAGGCCCAAGCCATCCCTTCTCTCTCATCTCCATTGATAGCCTCCATCGCCTTTATTCTTGACTGGAGAGTTCACCTCTGTGAGTGCAATAGACAGACAGGGACATAATCCTCAATTGTGACCTTTTGTAATGCTCAAAATGTTGAGCCTTCAGGAACTTTGTTCTAAGTGTGTATCCTTGTGAGAACAGAGATGGCGAGAGAGAGAGAGAGAGAGAGAGAGAGAGAGATGTGTGATACTACATTCTTATCGAGGACTTAACCAAGTTCTATTGCTTACTCTCTATGGCCTGACTCTTGAAAGGATGACCCTTTGCTTTTATTTTCTCAGAGTAAGGTTCACTCTTCTCACACAAGTCCTTTCCCATCTACCATCATACAATTGGCAAGGCTATATGGACAGTTTCAGCTTTACTGACTCTTTATTCAAGCCTGAAGTAGAATAATGCCAACAAACTATTTTATGAAAGGCAAGATTAGAGAAGAGGGGTTGGGTTACCAAGAGTCTACAGAACAATTCTTCTGAACAGTGTTTATCAAGAGCTTGTTATATCTCAGAAACTGGTTTGTTGTTAGCTGGATGAATAAGGGGACCTCTGGTGGCATAGTGGCTAAGCTGTTTGACTGCTAACCAGAAGGGTGGCAGTTCAAACCCACCAGCGACTCCTGGGAAGGAAG
>NW_006921774.1:6531129-6533116 GCF_000298275.1 Orycteropus afer afer
TCCTTCCGAGGAGTGACTGGTGGGTTTGAACCGTCAGCCTTCTGGTTATCAGTCAAGTGCCCTAGGCACTACGCTACCAGATAGCTGTCTTCAAATAATGACAGAGCTCTCTTAGACAAAAGGTTTGTTCTTTGTTACAACAGACTAGTACTAGGACCAACCATTAAATAGAAACATTTTGTTTCTATTTAATTAAATGAGCAACTCTAATAACCAGACCTGCCTGATTCTAAAACTGCCTAAATTGTGATGTGGTGAACTTCATCTCTGCAGAAGGGGTGACAGCTTATTTAGACAATATAGGGTTCACATGGGTGTCAGTAGAGGCTTGGGATGCTCTTAATTTACCTGGGTTGTATTGCTACAACTTTTTTTCCTCTGTTTTCAGAATGCTAGGACATAAGGGGGAAACTACTGAACCTCAAAGCTAATTTCTCATCCATGGTTTCTAACCCAGTTTATTCAACTTAATGTCTGCTTTTTGAAAGCAATACTTTCATTAAGCAATGTAAAACATTTTCAGAAATGAGATTTCTTCTTAAATCCATTTGTCTATTCTCTCTTTGATGAATGACCTTATTTCTTTTGGCTTTTCAATACTCAAGTTTGTTTTGACTCAGTGTATTTTGCAATGTTCTGATCATTATTTCTTTGCTACTGTTAAATTTTCCCCAATCCCAACACTTTGGAATGGTAAAAGATTGCCAAATTTTTTTTTTTTTTTCCATTGGAAAGCTGTCTTCTCTAAAATTCAATGACTTTGTAAAGCAAGTTTCATCAGAAGTGAGGGTTTTAAGTTTTTTTCTTATTGCCTTTTAGAATTTTACTGATTACACTTTGGAACTGCATAATTGTGTAATTAATCTTGAGGATGTCAGAATGCATATTTTTAAAGTAATTTTCTTAGGGAAATAATACATATCTCATTACTTTTTACTGTAATTGGTATTCATGGTCTCTTGCTTTATAGGTATAAACCCTGCCAGAGATGGCCAGGATCAGTGCCATATATTATTAAAATGAATTAATTTTTCAAACACATATTCCATTCAATTTCTCATTAAATGAGGCATTGTAAATTCTGCTGTCCCGGGGTACAAACAACATGATTATGCAATACTTGCATTGTACAAAGTCTTCTCATCTATGATTGTTATCTGCCATAAACTCTGAATTTATTCTTTACGGGAAAGAACTTTAAGATGCAGCTGCCAAAACTGACCAAGAATGAGCATCACTGTAAAGTTTTGATAGGCTCTTTGCTTCCACAAGTAAAGAATTTGTGATTATTCATCTAGAATAGCATCCAGGGAGAGAAATAAAGGTAGAGTCAAATTTATTAAAAAACACATGAATTATTCAAGGACCATGATCCTTTGCCTCATGGAAATGTGAACAAATAAAAGGATGAAAGAGGGAATAAGACTGGGTAAATGAAGAATGATATATACCACCACTGGTATGAGTATAAACTGCAATAAAAAGATGTGTGTTGAAATGCTGCCCGTGCACTCACATTACACAGACAATGGCTTTTGTCTACATATACAGATGCTGCTCTGTATAAGCGCATTTAGCTTCACAAGATAAAAAAGTCTAAAGGAAAATTAGACATTAGTTGGTGAAGAAATACCAGGAACTTGTCTATGCACAGGGCTCAGCTGTTTAGGAGCTCATGATGTCCTGGGGCAGTCACATAACTGAGCAGATAATCATAATTTCAATACGGTTTTCTTGCAAGTGTCAGCAAAATGCTGTATGTACCTAAAGAAGTTATCAGTTCACTCTTCTTGGGGTCAGGGTTAAGGAAAGTATCCAAGAAGGTAAGGGATCAGAGCCAGGGCTTGAAGACTAGAGACAGGTAGTTCCTTGTGGTTAGATGAAAGTTGTGGCCCACCCTGGCTGCTATTGTCTGAGCAGGGGAAAATTCATGGAGGTTACAGTGATGGGAAGGGCATAATCAGATTGGTTTTTGGAAGGCCACTAT
>NW_006921774.1:6538376-6541125 GCF_000298275.1 Orycteropus afer afer
CTAAGATAAATTTCTCTCTCTATTTACATATATATATAAGCTTTGCTGTTTTTTGTTTCTCTAGAGAACCCAGTCTAACACAACATCCAAATGTGTACTATGTGTTCCTAGAATATTTTTTGAGACATAGCATATGTTCACACCATGTATTTAAGTAATAAAAACTGAATTTCAAGCTGGATGTAAATATGAATATGCATGAATTTCTAAAAGAATAATAAACATCCATATGGCTTTTAAGCACCATATATTATTTACAATGCTTAAATATCTGACCTATGTTTTCTGTTTATAAGTATTGTCTTTTCTTCCTTGCCCCTGTCTTCCTTTCCTTCCTTAACAATATTTGAAATATGGTCATGTGCCGGAATTCCATTGAAAGAGCAGTCAAATATTCTAAACAAACCTGAATATGCTCTGTTCAGTGGTGAAGAATAAACTTCCCACCTGACTTCACTGCTCATAGAGACATTGTGAGAAACAGCAGGAAAAGAACTGGTGGGGCCCATGAAGCAGATGCAGCATTAGGCTACTTACTCTTGCATATCTCATACTGGGTACAGAAACTTGCTTCGTTATGGACTAAGGTTAGGGATTAATCTTGTCAGAGAGTTACAAGCCCAGTGAATCTAGCTGAGCTCTCCATCCTTCCCTCAGAAAGCATCTATGGTTGTAATCTTCTCACATGAAAGCAGATAATCCAATCTATGTTGAAAAGTCGTAATCTGAAGGTGAATCCATCTCAGATACCTTTGCCTCATAATTGACAATCTGAAACAGAACTTCCAGTCCCTTCTAACTCATTTTGCTAATTATACATTTCAAGCTCAATCCAAACCAAACCCATTGTGCTGAATCAATCCCAACTCATAGTGATGGTACAGGACAGAGCAGAACTGCCTCATAGGGTAGGGTTTTCAAGGCTGTGAAACTTTACCAAAGCAACCTGTCACATCTTTCTCCAGCAGCTATCCATCTTCTAATCCAGCACCTGGTGGATTAGAACTGCCAACGTGTTTGTCACCAGCCCAAGATTGCAATACCAAGGTTCCTTCCTTTTCAACTTTTGTTATTGTTGTGCACCGGTGAGTCATCTCTGACTCATAACGACCTTATGTACAACACAGCAGTAAAATACTGCCAGTTGGCCAGGTAGCTCTCTTCCAAATCTGTTGGCATAGCGGGGTGAGTACCTCTGGATGCCACATCCATTTGTTGAAACATCTCAATGGGTATTCTGTCAATTTCTGGAGCTTTTTTTTTTTTTTTTTTTTTCACCAATTCCTTCAGTACAGCTTTAACTTCTCCTTCAGTACCGTTGGTTCTTGATCACATGCCACCTCCTGAAATGAGTGATTGTCTAACAGTTCTTTTTGGTATAGTGACTCTGTGTACTCCTTCCATCTTCTTTTATTGTATCTTGCATCATTTAACATATTGCCCGTGAACTCTCATTATTGCAATTCGAGGCTTAAAGTTTTCTCTTCAGTTCTTTCAGCTTGAGAAATGACGGGTATGTTCTACACTTTTGGTTTTCTGATTCATGTCTTTGCACCTTTCATTATAATAATTGACTTTGTCTCATTTTAAACTAAGTAGTAATAAATTCTTGCTTCTAAATATAATAATTAGATCCTATTATGGCATTTATTAATCTGATCAATGCTTTTTTGTGTACTTTTGTCTATTTTGTGTATTTATATGAATAGAATTTACAAAAGTTATAATTTTGTGAATTTATAAATACATCTTTAGAAAAAATATGAATTTCTTTATTGAAGTTCACCAATTACTATCAAAGTCAAACTGCTCAGAGATAATTTTGGAATAGTATAAAGAATACAGGATCTGAAAGTAAATAACCTGGTTTGAATAGGTGCCCTGGTGGTGCAGTGGTTAAAGTGTTTGGCTGCAAACCAAAAGGTCAGTGGTTCAAACTGACCAACCACTCCATGAGAGAAAGGTATGGCAGTCTGCTTCTGTAAAGATTTATAGCATTGGAAACCCTATGGGGCTGTTCTACTCTGTCCTATAGGGTGACTATGAGTCAGAATCTACTTGTTGTTAGTGGGTGGGTTTGAGTAATGACTTCTCAACCGTCATACTGCATGAAGATTAACCAGGAAGGAAAGCAGGAAATGACATTTGTCCTGGGCCTGGCAGTGTATACAGACAGCCTCTACTTTTCAAAATTTGCTTTATACAACTTCATTTTTAAAAGACAAACTTTAGTACCTGTTTTTGCTAACCCAAAGAAATCCTAAGAAAATTTTTGCTTTTTACAAAAACAAAAGTAAAACTAGCATTCAGCATTTGTTTTGCAGAAAGCTGTTAAAGAGGCCATGGGCACTCCGAGCAGCAAGAGTAGTGTCTTCAAGCTTCTTCATCTCAGCAATAAGCCATTATAGCTTTTAACTTTGTCTGTGAACACTATCGGCTAGTGTTATTTTAGGTTTTATGTGTTATTTGGTATGATTTGGTAGGCTTTTTCTGCGTGAATGTTCCAAATATTTTCCTATAAATTAATGGTAATTTCTTCTTTGACTTATACAATATTGGCTTATGAAAGATTTCATAGGAATATTTTACTTCAGATAGTGGGGGAAACCTGTACTAAATAGTCAGCTAGGGAAAGGAGCAACTTGTGCAAAAGTTTGACATATGAAAATACTCCTATGTACCTCTAGAGGAAGTGGTAGGAGCTAAAGCAAAAATTATGTTAGAGACAATATTAAGGGCATACTAGGTG
>NW_006921774.1:6541855-6556075 GCF_000298275.1 Orycteropus afer afer
ATGTTGTAAGAAGGGACCATTCCCTGGAGAAGGATGTCATGCTTGGTAGGGTGGAGGGTCGACGAAAGAGGGGGAGGCCTTCAAGGAGATGGATTGATACGGTGGCTGCGATGATTGGCTCAAGTATAGCAGGGATTGTGGGGCTGGTGCGGGATCGGGCAGCGTTTCGTTCTGCTGTGCATGGGGTCGCTATGAGTCGGAAACGACTCGGTGGCACTTAACAACAACAACAACAACAGGTGGTATGTTGAGGGCAATGGTGGTTCACTGGTAAAATTCTCGCCTTCTATGAGAGAAACTCAAGTTTGATTCCCACTCCACACATCACAAATACACTCACCACCATTTGACACTGAAGACTTGTATGTTACTATGATGCTAAACAGATTTCAGCAGTTTGCAGACTAAGATTAGCTGGAAGGAAAATCCTGGTGATCTTCTGAAAATCAGCAAATGAAAATCCTATAATCACAGTAGTCCAAACTGCAACCAATCATGGGGATGGTGCAAGACCAGGCAATGTTTTGTTCCAGTCTGTGCAAGGTTGCCTTGACTCAGAGACCAACTTGACCTTAGCTAACAGCAAAACTAGATGCCATCTTAGAAGTTTGGAATATATCTCATAGGGCATGGAAAGGAGTGAAAGGTTTTTAAGTAGAGCAGATCCTGATCACATTTATGCTTTAGAAAGGTGCTCCTGAGGACCTTCTGGGACTATAACAGAAGAAATAAAGCTGAAGGCTGGGAAATCAGTCTGAAGGCTGTTTCAGTAGTTGAGGTGAGGGAAGATGCATAGAGAGAATGCTGGTATTTCCTCTAGAAGAATGATAGGAGATAAAGCGAAAAATTAAGTTTTAGCCAAGTTTAAGGGCATGCCAGGTGACATGGTGGGGGCAGTAGTGGTTCATTAGTAAAATGAATGGTACCTTTGTGAGGCCAAATCAATATACATTCCCAGTATTTCTTGGATGTAGTAGAGTAACAAAAGGTTGCAGAGTTGGAGAAGATATGAGTGACAGTTAAAGGAAACTATGGTGATAACTGGACAATGGAGTAGACATGAGGAAGTAGGAAGATTCTAAGAACACTTCCTGGTCTCTGAGTGGAAGGAATGCGTGAGTCCAAATGGTCTCTGAGGATCTTTCTTTAGCATTCAGATCCTACATTTTCCAGAGAAGTTTTATGAGCTCATATTATTCTCAGAGGCTCTCGAAGGCTGCAAGAACTCTCTGCTGTTGTTGGATGATTTCAGACACAGATAGAGACTCTCACAAGGCTTTTTAGGCTAGATATTTTCATGCACTGAACAAAAATACTACATGAGGGGAAAACAACCTCTCACTTTGGGAAATTTAATGAGGAAACTCAAACATTTCCAACTAACAGCTTTTTATGGCCTATGAATAAGTAAACACTGAGTGAAATGGAGAGAACAAAAATGTGCTTCACTGAAGAAATATTTGTTTAGTGAGTCAATCAGTACTAGCTCAATATAGACTACAGAAGTACAATGATAGGCATGATCAACTCTGGACCTAGCCTGCATGAGCCTCCTCTGCCCCAGATCACATCACTGGATCTTTTATTCTTTTGCACATTCATTTATTAAACATTTATTGAATGTCTACATTATGCCAGATTGTCTGTAACACCCTAAAACACAGATATGTTCAGGATAGCTTTAAGGAATTCATAGTTTAATCAGTGAGATAGGCTCGTATACAATTAATTATAATGTCATTGGATAGGTCTGATATTACAGACACGTATGTACTTCAGTTCTTGTCTTGTTAGATCATGTAAGAGTAAAACACTTCTACTCCATAGAGCCATTCCTGTGTTATGGAACAATGCAAAACCTCTGAAGCATTTTGTGGGCCTACAGGATGTTTTTCTTTGCAATGATAATGCAAATAATCCTCTTATAATTCAGTGACCAATATAGAGAGATGGTAAGTGACTTTCCTCAGATCACAAAAGTAAGTGGACATATGATTTCTAGACTGGCATAAAAAGAGTTTGGAAGTCATCATTCCTGTTCTTGCAACAAGAGAAACAACAAAACAAATGGAGAAACTGAAAATCATAAACCTCTTTTAGATTCATCAGTGAATTGAAGTCACAGGAAAAGCTACCACTCTTAAAACTGGACAGACAGACAGCAGATACAGAGAATCACAGATCACTGGCAGCAGAAACTGCTTCTGGAGCCAGCATGAGGTTGTTGTTGTCATCGTGTGCCGTTCAGTCAGCCCCAACTCATAGTAACCCCTCCTTGGGTTTCCTAGGCGGTATCACTATGGAAGTAGATTGCCTGAGACTGAGTGTGGACTAACTGGAGAAATTAACTCTTGGAGGCTCAGCCTTAGGGGATGCTCACACCTTACCATTTGTTGAGTTTTACATCCAGGAGCCCCACTGAGTTCTCATGGTGAAGATCGGAGAAAAAAACTTCATGCTTCCAGCAAGGGGAGGTAAAAGAAATCATTTGGAAATATACTTAACTGTGTTCTGTTCTTCTTAAAAATAGCCTGATTCTCAGGAAAACTATTTTAACAGAGTCTAACCAACATGAGTATACCAGAGCCCAGCCAAAATGTATAAATCTTTGGTGGCACAGTACTTAAAGTGCTCAGCTGCTAACCGAAAAGTCTTCAGTTTGAACCATGGGGTCTGTTTCCATAAACATTCCAATGTTGGAAACCCTATTGGGCAGTTCCATTCTATCCTACAGGATCTCTGTGACTCAGGATTAACTCAACAGCAGTGAGCGTTTTGTTTTGTTTTGTTTTTGGTTTAGCCAATATGGAGGAGCTCTACAATCTTAGCCCTCTGTAGACTTTCTATCTCACCTCTACTCACTGCCGTCTAGTCGGACCCAACTCATAGTGACACCTCCTTGGGTTTCTGAGGTGGTATCACTATGGAAGTAGATTGTCCAACCTTCTTTCCCAGGAGTGGCTGGTGGGTTTGAACCACCAGCCTTCTGGTTAGCAGTTAAATGCCTGAGGCACTACACCACAAGAGCCCCTTCTAATGGGTTAAAAAAGCTGAAAAACACTAGGAAAGGTCACATCCCAGGGACACAGTTCATTAAAAGATTGAGTCCTAACCATAAGATTATAAAACGCTTCCTACCCCCCACACTTTATCATTACACTGTATAATAATAGAGCTATAATTGACAAGAACCTGAAGATTATAAGGGAGACAAATACAAGGACACAAGAGGAAATTTTAGCCTCTTGCACCTCCAGCTACAGCAAATAGTAAACAGACTAACTCTTAGCCAGATAAATGTATATCTTCACACCAAAGACCTATTTGCTTCAGTTCTGTTTATCTCATGCATCTGACTCTCAACAATTACAAGGTATGCTAAAAGAAAAGAAAACACTATCTGGATAGATGGGGCAAGCATTAGAACCAGACTCAGATATGTTAATATTGTGAAATTACTCAAGAATAAGAAGTGGGAAAATCTAGATGTGAGCATGGTGTCTGACTCCAAAGCCCATATATTTTTCTCCATTACTTCATGACTGGGAGATGTGGTCTGAGAAACCTGCTACACCTCACCTATGTATCAGGTGTTGCTTTTAGGCCCCAAGATGGCTCAAGAGTTGCTCCAATATCTCCTGGTTATCCTTCAGTTTCTCCCATGCCCTTTAATGTCCACACTGGTGGTATATAGTACTCCATAGACATAGAAGTGCCAGTCCATGCATCATAGTCCTAACCAGGAAGTATTTGGCTATTTCACTGGCTGGCCTGGTCTCCTTTCAGACTTTTCCAGTACATGGCATCCCAGTAAATTCAACCTGGAGGGGTCTTCAGGCCAAAGAAGATACTTAGGAGCAGCCTCCCTACTTTTGCTGACTGTTCCTGTCAACCTGGGTGCCTTGTAATGGATCAGATCTTCTGTCCTTGTGCCCAATATGAGATACTTCATTGCCACAAGCTTAATTTGGAACCTCTGGGAAATGGAAGAAATTGAATGCATAGTCAAAATGTGAACCCAAGACAATTTCAATTCAACATATCAACTTCTAGAGCTGAGTTCAAATTGTATCGACTCTTCTGAAATGCAGCCCCTTACCCCTGAAAAACTCACAGCCTTCTACAGGTAGAAAACTAAAAGTAGACTCACAATGCATATTAATAAGTGTTGAGATGGACTTAAGCATAACATGCCAATAAATGTACAAAAGAAGGTATTTTAACCCACACTGGACAGAGAAGGCTTCCCCAGGAGAGATGAAACCTATGTCAAGTCAAGTGGGAGTTAGTCAGGCTGTAAAAAGAACATTCAGAGGAATAACCCAGAAAAACTCATGGAGGCAAGATGTGTGTCATTTTCTGGGGCTTAAGGTTTGTGTTCTTGAGTGATAAGAACTGAGGCTGGGAAGCAAATAAGACTAGAGTTCACAGATCCTGTAGTCCAAGATAAAGAATTTGGGTTATATTCTGAATAGAATATGCTGTTATTAAAGGATTTTAATCCATTCATTTATTTCCTCCTTCATTTCTTCATTCAGCAATATGTATTGAACACCTACTATGCAAATTCATAGTATAGGGTCTAGATTAAGAGCATGGACTCTGGATCCCAACTGCTTGGGTTTAAATTCTGTTTCTGCTGCACATAAACTTTGGAGCTATAGACCAGTTATGGTATCTTTCATTGCTCCAGTTTCCTAGTTTGTAAATTGGGAATTAAACCTCCTACCTCAGAGGATTATTGTATAAAGGCTAATCTAATCTATACAAAGCATTTGGAACAGTGTCAAGCTCAAAGTAAGGACTCATTAACTGCAAGCTATAATTATGTGTCTGACAGGTTCTGATTACAAACACATCACAGGATTCATGGAATAGGGAGATTAGTGAGTGACATTGGGTTTCCAATACTATGGGGTGTATGCTGTGATTAGGGTACTGCAGAAGCACTCAGAAAAAGCTTCTAGCATAGACTTGAGGGAATATAAGAGACATTTGGAAGGAAATATTATCTCAACTGGAATCTAAAAGATAAGTGGAAATTAGCTAGACAAAAGGGGCAGAAAAATTTCCCTGGGCACTGCATGGTTAAATGTGCATTTGGAATGCTCCCTCTGGCAGTATGTGTGAGACTGGACAGAAAAGGGAGGAAGACCATACCGAAGCTCTCTTTAGGGGAGGCCTAAAGCTCATAGAGCAGGTGGGAAGAGGTTGTTATTCTCATTTCACAGATGAAAGAAACAAACTCCAGTGAAGACTCTCAGTGCTGATTCAGGGACTGAATCATGGTTGGACTCCCCCTCTCCTCATTACTCTCCAACTCGTTCTCAAAGCCTCCAAAGAGATTTCATCCCCACACATTTTGTAGTAGAAATGCACATACTTAAACAAATGTTTGGGCATTGATAAATACATACAGGGGCATTTGTCTGCTTAAATAACTGTCCTTTACATGCTATATGCATGTAATCATGCTTTATTGTTTCGTGCAAAGGAGTGGATCTATAGAAATAAGTCTAGACAAAGAAATATGTCTTGATACTCCTAACTTTTTGTTCTTTACTACAATTTACTACTGTCTTTATCTGCAAACTATTACAGGAGGCATCTGCACTATGAGCTCCATGGAGGGTGTGTGTGACACTTTTGTTGTCAAGCACAGGTGATATTCAAACCTTTCTTGGTTAATTTTCTTAAAACACTGAAACTGCCATTTGGCAGCAAAGATGAAGATAGCATATTTGTTTTAACTCATTATGGGACTTTAATTTTCTCACAATTGTAGTATTTCCCTTAAAGGAATGGGCTAGTCAAAGGTAAAATGATTACATTTGAATTTATATTCCAATGTCAAAAGATGTTTCATGAAGACCTCTAAGAATATTCGGAGAGAGAGAGAGAGAGATTTAATTTTGGTTAGATTGGTTAGGTTCTATAAATTCATTATGCTCCTAAGGAATGAATAACCCCCCAAAGGATTTTCCAGTCAGGCTGGAAAATGCTATGTTTAAAAAGTTACTTTCCCACAGACATTTGAACAATAGCTCAGTGAAGTAGGTAAGCTACCTGTCCTGCCAGTTGCACAGTGTATGTACAATTATGGAATAAGAACATGAACAAAGTCATCCCAAGATAAGTCAGACTGCAGTGTTTATTATACCACAACTCTCATATAGACCAGTTGGATAATGGACAGATCTGTTGGCTAATATAACTGCCCACATACCCAGATAGCTTGGGTTTTAGAGCTATTGGTAAGTGGAGGCAGTAGAAGAGGGTAGTGGCTAAGAGCATAGGCTTTCAAGTTAACTGCCTTGGGTCAAAGCCCAGCCCACCACATATTAGTTGGGAAAACCTGAACATGTAATGTATTTTCTCTGTGCTTCAATTTACTTATCTGTGTAATGATGATACTGGCTATACGAATTAATAGAGGTAATACATTTGAATACTTAGAGCACTTTCTGGCACACAAGATGCAGTAAATGTTAGCTGCTATAATAAACCTTGCTTTATTTATATGAACAAAATAAAATCTTAAATAGTGTGAGTGGTATCGTCCCAGTTCGTATATGAGGAAATTGAAGCAGAGAAAAGGGAAATGGTGTGCTGAAATTATATAAATTAATGTTGAGTGAGGGGTCTTCTGACACTCATTACAGAACTATTTTTATTTTGTTATATTTTCCTTCCACTTATTCACAATATGAATATAGGAGGAAAAAAAGTTAAAACAAGTGTGTGTAGTCTTTAGATTCAGATAAAGTTTATTTTTTTAATCAATTTAATAGGTTTTTTTGTTTTTTTTTTTTTTTAGGCTGGGATTTTTATTTTTTTATTTTTTATTCTTTGGAGGTAAGTTTAAAAAATTAAATGCCTGTCTTAAACTCATTGTTTTGGAACTCAATAAAAGTGTATTTTAATTAATTTGGTGCATTTAAGGCTTTGGAGATGCTCCTGCTAAACCATCTGCCAACTGGAAAAATGGTCCCTCTGTGCACATGGATCTGTGTTCCTGGAGGTGGAGGTTTCCTTTGTGGTGTGGAATTAAGAATTTAAATACAAAATTAAAGATGTAAAATTAGAAAGTAAAATTAAAATGTAATATTTTACTATAGCAATAAGAAGCCATTATTAAGACCAGTAAAAGGGCCTCAGTTCCAGGAACTGAGAAACATATAGTTTTAGTAAACAATTCCCAGAACTGTAGATAACTAAGCCCTGAACCTAGTTCTCAGAATTAAAAGAGAAAAACTGGACGTAAACAATTCTCAGAAAATGACATCAGCCATCCGCACTCCCTCCAAAGAGTTAATGTTTGAACCAACCAATCACTTGTATCCTTCATTTCCCTCCAGAAGGATTATGTTTGAAATAGCAAATCATTTATGTTTTACTCGCGCCAAAGTTTGAAATTGACCTATCGCCTGAATTCCCTCTACCCACTCCCCTTCCCCAACCAATCAATTGTAATCCCCTCCACCCACACCTCCTCCCTACCCCTTCCAAATGTTCCTTTAAATAGAGTGTGTGTTTGATACTCGGGGCTCCACTCCTCTGCCCCTGCGTGGGATATGAGTCGAGCCCCGGCGCGCTGGAACCTTGAATAAACGCCTCCTGCTTTTGCATCAAGAGACGTCTTTCGTGAGTGATTTTGGGTGGCGTTCCTCTTTGGGTTGGGAAGGCCCTGGTCAAGGGGAACCCAACAGTGGGGTGAGATATTGTCTGTGCCATACCCAGGCAGTGGGTGACAGAGTTGTCTGGTGATTGACTCCCACAGCCCCTTTGTCAGCAGTATATCAGTGCCAGCAGCTTGCACACTCTTTTGGACATGAACAGCATCTGTTCTGGGGACTGGCCTCCTCAACGATCAGATATCAGCACATGGCAGTTCTGGCTTGGGGTCAGTAAATTCTGGCTTTTGGAAATTGCTATTTACATTTTATATCTCACTCTGCATACACATTTCCTGTCATTTAAATTGTTTTATCTTCTGGAATCTCCTCTAACTTCTGTCTTGTAATTGTCAGCTGTTAATCTGAAAGTGAAAGTAGATATTTATCTTAGAAATCTTCCCAGGTGAATGGTAGTGTACTAAGCACAAGGTAGGGTTAGAGGGAAGAGCACTGGCCTGGTATTCAGAAGACCAACCTTTATTTCCTCCTTGATTAATTAAACAATTTGACAAATGTTCACCGAACACCCATTATGTGTCATGCAATAGTGATCACCTTTGTAAATTGAGATTCAGAAATGAATAGAAAAGAAGCCTAGTTTCAGGGAGTTCACAGTTTAGTGTCAGGAACAGGCATATAAGCAATGATAAAAATAAAAGCTATGATGGAGCCCTGAGGGTCACAGGAGTTTGAGGAGGAGCACATGATTCAGAGTGGATGGAAAGCAAACAGAAATCGTCCTGCGGGAGGTGATGCCTAAATCGGGTTCTCAAGGTTGAGTAGAAGTTTTCCAAACAAAAAGGGATGGGGAGGTCATTCTAGGCAGAGGAAAGAGTGTAAGAAGATGGAAAGAGAAAAAAAAGAAAGAAAATGGGAAATCTGGAAAAGCAGTTCAACATTTCTGAGATCAGGGCATGTGGAGATGGGAGAATAATCTAGAGCAAGAGGGCTTTATGTGCAAGGGTACAAAGCTTGCCTTTATGTAAAAAGTAATTGAGAGCCACCAATAATTTGTGAACATAGAGGTGTCATGATCATATTTGGATTGTAGAAAGATCCCTGACATCAGTGTGGGGAACTGACACTAGAGGGACCAGTGTAGTGGTGGGAACAACATTTACAATACTATTATCTTTGGGGCCTGATCTTAAGCAGAAACAATGGAAATGAAGGCAAATATAATAATTCAAAATATTAAGTTGATATAGTCAATGGGACTTGAGAGAGAGAGAGAGAGAAAGAGACCTCTAATATCCTTAAATACTACAAGGAGGATAGTGTTTCCCATTTCTGAATAGAAAACATAGAGAAGAAGGAAGAAGATGAAGATGAGGAGGAAAAGAAAGAGTGAGTTTAAGAGAAATGCTGTAACTAGATATGATGAGCTTGGTATGTCTGAGCTCTGCTGGCACAGTAGGTAAGACATTTGGCTGCTAACCAGAAGGTCAGCAGTTCAAATCCAGCAGCTGCTCCGTGGGAGGAAGATGAGGCAATCTACTTCTGGAAAGATTTAACCTTGGAAATGCAATGGGGGTTGCTATGAATTGGAATTGACTTGATGGCAATGAGTTTTTTTTTTTTTTTTTCCTTGGAATGTCTGAGATGATATCTAGCAGGCATTTAGATTATGAGAGACTGGGGTTGGAGATAACTATTGGAGATTCATTAGTATGGAAATGACAACTAATCCATGCCAGTGCATGAGACTACCCTGGGAGAGTGCAGAATGAATGAGAAGGAAGCAACTAGTAAGCCTTGTGGGTTATCCACAGTTAGGTTTCTAGGATGAAGAAGCATGTGGAAACTAACACAAAGAAATTTTGAAATAACTGGAGCTGTTTAACCCAACTCAAGTCAGGGTGATTATATTTTGTAAGCTCTGAGTGATTTTATGGAGTAAGTGATAGGCTTACTTTATGAACCAGAAATTAGACTACTAGTTAAAAGCTATGAAACTTGGTTCTATATATCGAAAAAAAAATGATGTATTCAGAATCATCCAGCACAATTACTTTTTGAAGTAGTGTGCTCTCCATTAATAAAGTTGTTTACACAAAGCTGGATAGCTCTGTACTAGGAAAAGGGTAGAGCAGTGGTTCCTAAACCTCGCTGCATTTAAATACCCCCAGGATCTTCACTATAAAATGAAGATCCCAAATTACCCCTCTAGAACCAGTGGGCCAAGAGGCTTCATATATGTATGTTTTGAATAATTTTCTGTAGTGATATTTTACTGTCAGATTGGCACAAGTTCATGGTACAGTGTTGGAAGTCATAGAGAGAAATTCTTGCATTTGGGGCGTATACCTGTGAGTTTGTGTGTATGCATACATATGAGAGATTTATGAATAGAAACAATTCCAAGTTTTCTGCCAGTCTTGCTCCCTAAAAATCAAGGTTCTATCTATTAAATTATGCTTTCTTTGTATTCTCACAATGTTGTTGTTGTGTGCCCTCGGGTTGTTTCCAAATCATAGTGACTGTTTAGGACAGAATGGAATTGCCCTACAGGGTTTCCAAGGCGGTGATTTTTACAGGAGCAAACCACTACATCTTGCTCCTGTGGAGGGGTTGGTGGATTAGAACCAGCATAATTTTGGTTAGCAGCTGAACACTTAACCACTGCACCACCAGAGCTCCTTGTATTCTCACATAGTGTATCATTTTTTAGGCTGAGCATATGGCATACCCTATTTGGGGATAGCATGGATTCCTTTGACAACATATGCATCATATGCATGCTCATGTTCTTTCTACTATATTATGATGCTCTTCTCTTTAAGTAAAAAGTGATATTCTCTACATTTTCACCCCTCCTGGCTAATTTTATAATCACTTGCACTTCTATAAATTGGCTAAGTTACCAGAACATCTTAAAATGTGATCATGCTTTATTGTCATGGTTTTTAAATCACTGAAGCATTGGAGTCATTGAATTCGACCTTACGTCTTGTTTATACTTTTATCTATCAATATTCATGAAAATGTATCATTAAGAAGAATAATGCAGTTGAAAGAGTTTTCTCAGACTTTCTAATGAGATATTCCTCCATTCCCAGAGTTAGCTACTGGACAAGGAACAGGCTGTTTGATCCATCCAAGTCTCAATTTATTCTTATCTAAAATAGGGATAGTGGTAAATATGTCACATGGCTGTGATAAGACTTAGATATGTTAAGAAACATAAAGTGTATATCACAGAACCTGACATTTTGAGACACACATTAAATGATAGACCTTATTACGTCTTTTGCCATCACATCGTGTCACTACTACATGGTAGTTTAAATATGCAAAATATATGTCAATAAATATGTTTAAATATCATCCAAATTGTACCTTTTTCCAACTATACTGTAAGAATCTTAACACAGCTGGATTGTGTCTTGTCCACCATTATGTTCTCAACCCTTAGAACAGTATTCAGCATAAACTAGGTTGTCAATAATGTTTGGTTGAGATGAATTAAGGATAAAGCAGTAATTTAGTAGAGAGTTAGGTAACTCTGGTGGCATAGGGCCTAAGGCATTTGACTGCTAACCAGAAGGCTGTAGGTTCAAACCTACCAGCCACTCCTTGGAAGGAAGATTGGGCAATCTACTTCTGTAGAGATACCACCTAGGAAACCTAAGGAGGGGTCACTATGAGTTGGGATTGACTGGATGGCACTGAGTCTGGTTTGGTTTTTAGGAGAGGTAAGTCTGCTTCTTATTATATAGTCAACAATTTCAAGAAGTATAAAATAAAAATTTTGAGCTACAAAGCATAAAGATCTTAAAACTCCAAGATGATATCATTGGAAGTCCCAGAAATAAAATTTGTGGGATATTATTGTGTTTGAGTACCATTCCAGTGGCCTTAAAGCCAAGCAAGAGATATTTAGAGAACTAAGTAAAATTAATCCTTTTTCCTTTGGTTGGTCTCTTTAACGGCAAGGGAAAATATGATGACTTTTCCAGAGTGAATTTGAGGTCACTAACTACATTAATGTAAAAAACAACTGACCAACTGATGGATGTCTAATGAAATGCAGGTAATGTATACTGCTGAAAGAAATGATCTGAGATGCTGAAGAGGAGTATTCCAATTCATTAACCATATGTAATGAGATGTGAGGAGGATAAATTACTTGGTCAGCACTACTGAACAGAGTACCCACACATGCTTTTCTGACAGATCTGAGCTGGGGTTTTGCCAATGAAAATCTCCAGAATTTTCATATTTATTGTCTTCAACTATGTTTTATGCTCCAGAGTTTGATAATTGACTGTATTTTTTAACTGTCCAATATGTACAATATAAGGGATCTTCTTTCCCTTATTATATCATATATGCTTTTTGGTCAAAGACCATGTAAGCTATTTTGTATACTCTTCACAGTACTTGTGTAACTATAATAATACTGAAAACTTTTTGTCTGTAAAATGAGTGAAATTATTTCTACATCATAGAATTATTTCTGAGGTTTTAATGAGCATGAATTTTAAAACAATTAGCTAAATTCCTGACAGTTCAGTGAATAAACATACTGTTATTACTTTTATTATTCACTCACTCATTCACTGCCACTGAGTCAATTCTGACTCATAGTCACCTGCATTGGCTTTTCAATCCTATAAATGTCTACAGAACAGAAGCAGACTACCTCATCTTTTCTCCATGGGGCAATTGGTGGGTTCAAACCACCAACATTTTCATTAACAGTCAAATGCCTTAACTACTATACCACTAGAGGTCCTGCTTTTATTATTACCACTATAATTATTATATTAACATTATTAATGCAATCAAGATGCTTTGATAATTACTGATTATAGGAATATGAAAATTGGAAACAAAGAAGAATCTATAGTTGAATAATATGGCCTTGGTGATTAAAACAACACCTGAAATAACATGATAAAATTTTTCAAGACCAACAATTTAATCATTGCAAATACTTTTTTTTCAGCAAACTAAATGGTGACTATACATATGGACCTTGCCAGATGAAATACACAGGTATCAAATCAACTATATCTCTGTAAAGAGACATGGAGAAGCTCAATATCAGTCAGAACAAGGCAGAAGCTGACTGTGGAACAGATCATCATTGCTCATATGCAAGTCCAAGTTGAAGCTGAAGAAAATTAAAATAAGTCCACAAGAGTGAAAAATACCACCTTGAGTATATTCCACCTAAAATTAGAGATCATCTCAAGAATAGATTTGACTCACTGAACACTAATAACTGAATCCAGATGACTTGTGTAATGACATCAAGGATATCACACATGAAGAAAGCAAAATGTCATTAGAAAGAGGAAAGAAAGACCAAAATAGATGTCAGACAAGACTCTGAAACTTGTTCTTAAAAGGAGAGTAACTAAAGCAAATGGAAGAAATGATGAAGTAAAAGATCTAAACAGAAGATTTCAAGGGCAGCACGAGCGGACAAAGTACTATAATGAAACGTGCAAAGACCTGGAGATGGAAAATCAAAAGGGAAGAAAATGCTCAGCATTTCTCAAACTGAAAGAACTGAAGAAAAAATTCCAACCTCAGCTTGCAATATACTGCATTTATTGAAAAATAAATATGCAGGAAGCACCAAGGGAAAATGGAAAGAATACACAGAGTCACTGTACCAGAAAAAGATTGGTCAACATTTCCACATTTTAGGAGGTGGCATATGATCAAAAACCAATGGCAATAAAGGAATAACTTCAAGCTGCACTGAAGGAACTGGCAAAAGCAAGCCTCCAGGAATTGATGGAATACCCATTGAGATGTTTCAACAAATGGATTCAGTTCAGGAAGCACTCACTTGTTTATGCCAAGAAATTTGAAAGGCAGCTACCTAGCCAAGTGACTGGAAAAGATCGATATTTGTGCCCGTTTCAAACAAATGTGATCCAACAGAATGAAGAAATTATAATATATATATATTTTTCATTAAGATCACAAGCAAATACAATTTTGCTGTAAATGGTTGTAACAGTGTGTTCAAAATTCAAGCTAGATTCAGAAAAGGACAGGGAATGAGGAATATCATTGCTTATGTCAGATGGATCCTGGCTGAAAGTAAAGAGTACCAGAAAGATGTTTACCTGTGTTTTACTGACTATGCAAAGGCATTCAACAGTGTGGATCATAACAAATTATGGGTAACATTGTGAAGAGTGGGAATTCCAGAACACTTCATTGTGCCTATGTGGAGATCAAGAAACAGTCACTTGAACAGGACAAGGGGATACTACATGGTTTAAAATCAGGAAAGGTCTGCATCAGAGTTATATCCTTTCACCATACTTAATCAATATGCTGAGTGAATACTCTGAGAAGCTGCACTATATGCTGAAGAATGTGGCATGAAGATTGGGGGAAGACTCATTAACAACCTGCGGTATACTTGGTGAAAGTGAAGATGACTTGAAACACTTACTGATGAAGATCAAAGACTACAGCTTTCAATATGGATTACACTACAACATGAAACAGGAGCTCTGGTAGCATAGTGGCTAAGGCACTTGACTGCTAACCAGAAGGCTGGCGGTTCAAACCC
>NW_006921774.1:6556175-6559930 GCF_000298275.1 Orycteropus afer afer
CACTACAACATGAAACAGGAGCTCTGGTAGCATAGTGGCTAAGGCACTTGACTGCTAACCAGAAGGCTGGCGGTTCAAACCCACCAGCCACTCCTTGAAAGCAAGTTGGGCATTCCTACTTCCGTAGTGATACTGCCTCGGAAACCCAAGGAGGGGTCGTTATGAGTCGGGGCCAACTCAACGGCAAACAACAACAACAACAACATGAAACAGAAAACTTCACAACTGAACCAATAAGCACCATCAAGATAAATGGAGAAATGATTAAAGTTGTCAGGGATTAAATTTTACTTAGATTCACAGTCAACACCCATGGGAACAACAGTCAAGAAATCAAATGAAAGAGGTATTGCATTTGGGCAAATCTACTACATAAGATGTCTTTAAAATGTTAAAAAGCAACCATGTCCCTCTGAGGACTAAGGTCCATCTGACCCATGGTATTTTCAATTGTCTCATGTTCATGTAAAAGAATAAATAATGAAGACAGTGAATAATGAAGAATAATGAACTTTCTTCTGAAGTAGAATTGAAGTATTTCAGTTATGTTGTTGAAGATTATTGAATGAATCATGGGCTTCTGGAACAAACAAATATGTTTTGGAAGAAGTACAGCCAGAATGTCCTTGGATTCAACAATGGCAAGACTTTGTCTCACGTGCTTTGGACATGTTGTTAGGAGTGAGCAATTCCTGGAGAAGGATATCATGCTTGGAAAAGTAGAGGGTCACCAAAAAAGAGGAAGACCCTCACAGAGAATGATTGACACAGTGGCTGCAACAATGGGCTTACACATGGCAATGATTGTGAGGATGGTGCAAGATTGTTGTTGTTGTTGTTATGTGCCGTCAAGTCATCCATGACTCATAGCAACCCATCATTGGGTTGCTGAGACAGTATCACTACAGAAGCAGATTGCCCAACCTTCCTTCTGAGGAGTGGCTGGTGGGTTTGAACCCCCAGCCTTCTGGTTAGCAGTCAAGTGCCTTAGGCACTATGCTACCAGAGCTCTGCAGGATTAGGCAGTGTTTAATCTGTTACATTGCTCTGAGTTGGACTTGGCTTGACTACCTAAGAACAAAGTTAATTATTATGATAATGACTAGAAATTGAGGGCGTGTCCCCTCCATTTAGTCATCCTTCTTAGAGAATTTACTAGAAAAGTAGAAATTTAACCAACTGCCATTGATTCAATTCCAACTCATGGTGGGCCTATGTGTGTCAGAGTAGAAATGTGCTCATAGGGTTTTCAATGACTGATTTTTCAGTAAATCACCAGTTTTTTCTTCTAAAGCACTTCAGAGTCAACTTGAATCACGAACCTTTTGGTTAGAAGCTGAATGCTTAACCATTTGTATTACCAAAGGACTTCAGCAGAAGTTAGAGAGGACTAAATGGGCAGGGAGGCAATTGCAGAACAAATACTTCTACTGACATTCTCACATTTATCCCACTCCCTAGTACCATAATCCTGGTGGTAATTCAGCTACAAAGAGATGGGCAAATTAAAAGTGTTTAGCTTACTTCTTCCCAAAGGATTGCATTGTTGTTTCTTCCCAATTTGAATTCAGTGAAGTATATGAGCCTTACTGCATTATTTCTTCACGAGGAGAATATTTTCTAGTGAACGAAGCTTCCTTTAAGCAGCAGTATAATTACCATTCCTCCAACTTTCCTGCCCTTCTCTTATGTATAAAGGAGACCCTGTAATGATCTTCTTCTAACCACGAGATGTTCCCCCAAAACTACATTTACTGGGGTGTTTTTCCTTTGTATATTTAAAACATACATGTACCAAAATAACTTTGCCACAAAAACAGCACATTTACAGTAGGCTTATCACTCACTTAGTCTCAACTTTAACTAGAAGAGCGAATGTGGTAAGACAACTTCGTGGATGTTGTTTTATTTAAAAATCTATATATTTAAGCACTTAGAATCATTTGAAAAGAGTTGTGCATGAAAAAGAGAGAGGTATAAAAGCATGCGACAACATGACATACTGAAAATACCATGGACTACCAGAAGAATGAACAAATCTGTCTCACTTAGAAGCAAGAATAGTCAAACTTTGTCTCATGACTTTGGTCATGTTGTCAGAAGGGAAGTCCCTGGAGAAGGATATCTTGCTTGGTAAACTAGAGAGTCAGCAAAAAAGGGGAAGGCATTCAACAAGAAGGATGAACACAGTGGCTGCAACCATAGGCTCAAGCATAAGCATGATTATGAGGATGATGCAGTACTGGCCAGTGTTTCGTCCTGTTGTACATAGGGTCATTTTGCTTTGGAACCAACTCAAAAGCACAGAACAACAACAGCAGAAAGAGACCATACAAAGACTTCTTGTTGAAAACACTATGCATATGGAAAAATAAAGAAAAATTATGGAAAGAGAACATTTTCTTCCATTCTTTTTTTCACTCCCATTTTACTGTAACTTGATATTCAAGTTACACAAAGGATTTGAGGGAATCTATTTGTCAAGTAGGTTTTACATCCATCACAAAACATTTTTTTTTTTCCTTTTCTACACTAGCATTTTTGAAACCATAGCAACAAAGTGTCATTTCCTCATCTAGAGTCTCAAAGAGATGAGGAAAAAATGCATTACTCTTTTAATATAGCGAAATTATGTTTAGGCACTGGTCCAGTCTCAAGGAAACAAATCTGTTTCACCCAGACTGTCTCTGTGTTATAGCAGAACATGCAGCTGTCCAATATTCTTACCTATTTGTCTAGCATATGCCAGTGGGGCAAGGACATTTTTCAACTAACTCTTCCCTGGGGTTAGTATCTGTAAATGGAAAGGAGAAAGAAGTAAAAGAGTTTTTGGACTCTAATGGAAACGTTACTCTTTACAGAACTTAGAAAAGGAACTTAGAAAAGGCACAGAAATGATTCAACTGAGGTTAATAACCAAAGACATTGATGCCTTTTGGAGTTAGGGTCCCTTTAGAATTCCACTACTCACTCCTGCCCGTCCACAATGTCACCTTTTCAGTAATTTTAGTTTCCTCTTTTTCACAGTCTCAAGCTAAATTTGCATCCTGTAAAGCACCAAAGAAAAGCAGAATTTGAGGGTCTGTGGTCTTTAGGATTCATGTTGTTTCTGAATTACTGATAGGATATTATCTGCCAAGACTTAATGATTGAAATCTTTATCAGGTTCATTTTCTGCTTTATAAAGAGTCTGGTATATACTTCTCAGGTTAATATTTGATAGAATCCTATTACAAACATTACATTTCATCACATAATTCCACTGAAGTCAGTATTTGAAAGGTTAAAGCAAGTCAAGAATCACTTGCCTGTCTCATCTTTGGCTGCTTCCAGAGTTAGGGCTCCCTACTCCCTGTTTCTGCAGACTTAGTCCATAGCAGACTCTGCTACCAATTTTATATGCCCTGTGATGGCCACTAGTGGAGGCTTCTAGCCAGCAAGAAGGTAGCATCTTTACTAGTGTCACTGTGATTCATTTTTCCTACATCCAAGATTCTATGTTATAACTTAGAGTTCTAATCACATTTATTTGGTTGTAAGGAACAGTGATCCTCTTCAAACCCTCTAACATGTAAAAATAAGAATGAACTGGCCCAAAACAGCAAAGTCGTCAGAAACCATAGCAATTTCAGCATCTAGCTACCTTCCCCATCTTTCTACTAGGGATCACCTGATTTCTCCTTCTAATGTCAGTCATCTCTGCATCTCCCTATAAATCTACTTAGTCATGTTCTCTTTACTATCTAATGTCTTCT
>NW_006921774.1:6560511-6561866 GCF_000298275.1 Orycteropus afer afer
CTACATAGATCCTCTTCCAAGTGGTTGACAGTAGTAGCCGGGCACCATCTAGTTCTTCTGGTCTCATAGTCATATAGGCTGTAGATCAGATGGGGTACCAGTCACTAAGATAAATTGTTTCCATGAATTTTTGGTTTTCGTCATTCTTCTTGGCTCTGGACATGGCAAAATCCATTGTTACATCTAGGTGGCAGCTTGCAAGCTTTTAAGATCCCAGTCGCTACTCGCCACAGTAGGAGGTGGAACAATGTTTTGTGTAGTATGTTATACCAATTGAGCTTGATATCCTCTGTGACTATGGTCCCAAGCCCACAGGTTCAACTACTCGGTCCCTCTGAGTAGCTGGCTATGACCAAGCAGTGACTACAACCATGCCCCTTGTCAGCTCCACTATACACCTGGGAATTCAGATCATGCACATAAAGTTATAGGACCATTGTCTGCCAATGCTACACATGTTTTTGGGTACACTCCCCACTTCATAGACATACCTAATAGTTCAGCCTGTCCACCCATCTGTCCACCCATATACCCATGTTTGCCTTCACTGACAATGCTGTACTATATGTAAAAAATGGTTCATCTTTGTCTTTTGTACTTCCCACGTACCTCTCTATGTCTTTCTCTTCCTCAATGCCACTATATTGATCACTCACATTTGATACATAGCCCTTCTCTTCACCCAAATCAATACTTTTCTCTATCTATCTAAGAGTATTCCCTCCACTCCCCTCCCACCCCTGGTAACTAACAAAGGAAATGTCCTTCCATAGATAAAACTTTTCTTGACTTTTACAATAACAGACTAATACAATATTTGTCCTATTGTGATTGACTTGTTTCACTCAGCATAATTTCCTCCAAGTTCATCAACATTATGTGGTGTTTTGCAGATTCTACATCATTCTTTAGGGTTGCATAGTATTCCATTTTGTGTATGTACCATAGTTTGGTTATCCATTCCTCAGTTGATGAACACCTAGGTTGTTTCCATCTTTTGGCTGTTGTAAATAGTGCTGCGATGAACATGGGTGTGCATATGTCTGTTCTTGTCATGGCTTTCACTTTTTTAGGATATATATCTAGTAATGGAATAGCTGGGTCAAATGGTATTTCTAGTTCCAACTTTTGAAGGAATCGCCACACTGCTTTCCACAAAGGTTGTATCATTTTACGTTCCCACCAGCAGTGTATGAGAGTCCCAATCTCTCCACATCCTCGCCAGTATGTGTTATTTTCTGTCTCATTGAACTTTGCTACTAGTGCTGGAGCAAGATGGTATCTCATTGTTGTTTTGATTTGCATCTCTCTAATAGCTAAATGATCATGAGCTTTTCTTCATATGTTTGTTGGCC
>NW_006921774.1:6568238-6570979 GCF_000298275.1 Orycteropus afer afer
CTAAGAGAGAAAAGGTAGAGAAGGAGAATAATGAAGAAAAAAATGGGAAGAATGTAAAAAAGAAAAAAAAAAAGTAATGGGGTTAACCATGAGAAAAAAAGGCAAATGTAAAAGAATTTAAATTAAAAAAAAATAATAAAATAACCAGGAACAGGGAAAAGAAAAAAAAAATGTGTAAACTAGGACCTGGGAGGAGAAAAATAGTAAAAAAGACAAAAGTATTATTAAATTTATTATTTAATTCAATTAATTTAATTCTAAGTACTTTAAAATAGTAATTTTAAAGCAGACAAATACAAGCAAACTAAACACCAGAAAAAAAAAAGAGAAAAAGAAAACAAATAAAAAGAAAAATATCAGCAGAGGACAAGGCAAGGCTCCCAGGCTCCATCCGAACACACAGACTAGGATGGAGTTCCTGCAGGCCCAGAAGGTGGGTGGAAGTTGGGGATGGTCACATCTCCATTCACCAAGCAGGTGTGGAGTATAAGAGTAACAAGAGGAATGTCGCACCTTTTCAGTTGTGCAGGTCCGGAGTTTCCTTGTCGTTGCTGGAAAGCAGAACGTGTTCTTAAGCCCCAGGAATCTGTGAGAGCTCTGTCTCTTTAAATATCCAAAATGTCAAGCTGCTTGTAAACATTCAAAATAGCAGCGCCCTCTGGACAGGCAAAAGTCTACAGCTCAGCCCATCTTCCGCTTCACCTCTGCTTCCCCTTTTAGTCCACAGCCACCAGAGTAATCCTCCATGCAGTCCCTGGCTAGCAAGGCTGATTTTTAGGTTAATTCTTAGGTCCTACCACCACTGGTGAATCGCCAAGCTGTTTGTGCCATCAGGATCACTCAGGATCGCTGCCAGACCACAGGTCTGTATGTCTCCTTTTTTGATATTTTCATGTAAATTCTTCTGCTAGTTGGGGTTTAGTCCACTTCTATATCCTTCTCTTCAAGGCTCAGGGTCCAGGATTATCTTCTGTGTTTGTGTTAATTGGTTTCCCTTTTCTTTATGGAAGAGGGTCTGTGTAGACTTTCTGCCTATTCCACTATCTTGGAATCCAGCCACCTACTTGTCCTATTCTTAACTTCACCTCTTGGCATCTTTACAGTTCTGACTTTACCACTCACTTAGTACATTTCAGCTATTTCCTTATGAAACTCTCTGACAAAGACACCACAATGCTTTTGGTTCTAGGCAACAGGTTTCTGCATCATTGAATTTGTATCCTTGAGTTAGGCATGCATCCTTGAATCAAACAATTATGGTTGGATGGTGGAACAAGGTCTTTTGGTACAATTTAAAGGAGCTCTGGTGGTGCAGTGCCTAAGGCATTTGACTGCTAAGCAGAAGGTTGGTGGTTCAATCCCACCAGCCACCCTGCAGAAGGAAGATGGCACAATCTACTTCTGTAAAGATTTACCTCCTTGGAAACCCAATGGAGGTTTCTATGAGTCAGAATCGACTTGATGGCAGCGGTTGGGTTTAGTATGGGCATGTGAAGTTAGACCCTCCCTCTCATTTAATAGGAATGTGCCTTACCAGTTGGCTTGGAAGGATCAATGCATCATCAGTAACAGGAAGCATACAACGTAGCTTGAGATACTTGTCATAATGAATCTGACCTCTGGAATGTTAGTTTCTTCCTCTGTAAGTGAGATAGTGATTATATCTCAGAGCTCTTGTAAGGATTACACATATAAGTAAGTAGCACAATATTTTCAATTTTTAATCAAGGCCACTATGACTACCTGCAGTTGTTGTTAGGTGCCACTGAGTCACTTTCAACTCATAGCAAACCAATGTACAACAGAACGAAACACTGCCTGGTCCTGTGTCATCCTCACAATATTTGCTATGCTTGAGCTCATTACTGCAACCACTGTGCCAATCCATCTCATCTTCCCCTTTTCTGCTAATCCTCTACTTTACCAAGCAAGATATATTTCTATAGGGACTGGTCTCTCTCGATAACATGTCCAAAGTGTGTGAGATGAAGTCTGTCCATTCTCACTTCTAAGAAGCTGCAATAGTATTATTATTAATAATCTTGGTATAATTTTAGTATTGATAGTTGTAGTGGTAATAGTATTTTAGTATTAATTGCTCTTATATTAGTAGCACAAATAGTATAAATAGCTATAAAATACTTAAGTGGTGGAATACTGGTAAGATTTTTATCTTTCTTTTCCAGACCAGAGTTCTAGCAGCGTGAAAAACTTTCAGTTTCCTAAATTTCATGAATATTCCGGCCTCTGCAGCTTTGTACATTAGATTTTTTCTCACCTAAGTGGCTTCTCTCTCCCCATATCTTCTGATCCTTCAAAGTCCAACTCAAATGCTTTTTCATTTATTGATACTCCAGCCAGTATTAATATCCTCTTTTCTTCTGTTTATTTCATTCCTCAATAACACTGCTGAGGGACATAGCTCGAGCTTCACCTGTTGATTGTTCCTGCAACATCATGAGCTTCTTTTGATGTACATACCCTTCTTTAAAAAAACATAAACTACTTTATTGAAGTTTAATTGGTATGTTGTTGTTGTTGTTATGTACCCTCAAGTCACACCTGACTCATAGTGACCCCTCCTTGGGTTTCCGAGGCAGTATCACTACGGAAGTAGATTGCCCCATCTTCCTTCCAAGGAATGGCTGGTGGGTTTGAACCGCCAGCCTTCTGGTTAGGAGTCAAGTGCCTTAGCCACTATGCTACCAGAGATACCGCCTCAGAAACTCAAGGAGGGGTCA
>NW_006921774.1:6571079-6578755 GCF_000298275.1 Orycteropus afer afer
ATATATATATATATATATATGTCAAAGCAACATCTTAATAAAGATAATGAAAATATCCATCCACCAAATATTTTCTGTGCCCATTGATAGGCTGAGAATTGGCCTCCCAAATATATCCAGGTTAAATATCTGGAATCTGTGAATGTTACCTTACAGAACAAACAATGTGATTAGCTAGTGATCTTGAGAAGAGAAGTTTCATGGATTATCCAGATTCAGAGACCAGCAGAGTCAGAGGAGCAGAGGCCGAAGCAGAGCTGGGGGCCCAGAGGGCAGATCCTGGAGGCAAAGGATTGTTCTCAAGCTTTTAAACCTAAAAGAACATGAAACTTAGTTGGATTTCTAAATTTTTTGAAACAGTAACTCCTTCTCACTTTCTATTTTCTCTCTTTTGGAATAGGAGTACCATCTATAGCTATTATCCTAATATGTCTCATAATTGTATTTTAGAAGCAGATGACTTTATTTTCTACTTTCACAGTTCCAGAGCTAGAGAGGAAGATCATACCCTGAGTTTCTTTCACACCTGATTTATATGATAGGATTTGTTACTTTTGGCTGATGATGTTTAGATAAGGTTTTTAACTTGAGTTGATGCTCTAACGTGTTGAGACTTTCAGGGATATTGGAATGAGGTGAAAGCATTTTGCATGTAAGATGGACATGACTTTTGGGGTGACCAATGGTAGACTATGGTAGGCCAAAAAATGGTTCCCCAAAAGATATCTATACCAAAGACCTGTAACCTATGAATGTTACCTAACATGGCAAAAATGTAATCAAATTAAGGCTCTTGATAGAAGTTTATCTTGGATTATCAGAGTGGGACTAAATGCAATCACATGTATCATTATATGATAGAGGCCTCGGGATTTTAGTGAGAGGCACATACAAAGGAGAAGGCAATGTGAAAGTGGAGAAGGCAAAGAAAATAGATAAATGACCCTTAGTAATTGCTCCCTCCCAGCCCATCTCATCCTTCCATCTTCAGGCAACCATTGAATGCCTTTTGTCACTGTGGATTAGCTTGCATTTTCTGTTGCTTTTGTTAGGTGTGATCGAGTCAATTCTAATAGTGACCCTATGTAAATAGAATGAAACACTACCCAGTCATGTGCCATTCTCATAATCCTTGCTATACCTGCCAACTGCTGCACCCACTGTGTCAATCCATATTGTTGAGGGCCTTCCCCTTTTGTGCTGACCCTACACTTACCAAGCATGATATTCTTCATCAGGGAATAGTCCCTTCTGACAATATGACAACAGTAGGTGAGATGAAGACTGGCCATTCTAGCTTCCAAGGAGCATTCTGGCTGCTATTCTTCCAAGACAGATTTGTTCATTCTTCTGGTAGTCCATGGTACTTTCAGTATTCTTCACCAGCATGACAACTCAGAAGCATTAATTTTTCTTCAGTCTTCCTTGTTCTTTGTCCAGCTTACACATCCATTGAGGCAATACCATGGCTTGGGTTAGGTGCATATTGGTTTTCAAAGTAACATCTTTGCTCTTCAGCACTTTAAGAGGTCTTCTGTGGCAGATTTGCTCAGTGCAATATGATGTCTGATTTCTTGACTGCTTCTTCCATTGATGTTGATTGTGGATCCAAGTCATATGAAATCTTTGACAACTTCAAACTTTTAAAAAAAATTTTTGTGTGTGATTTGTGTGAAAATTTACAGAGTAAACGCACTTTCCACACAACAACTCACATATACTTTGTCTTATGACATTGACTACAATTTACCACAATGCAACAGCTCCCCTCCCACTTCCTCCCCATAGTTACCTCTTCCCTGTGTCCTTCCTTCCATGCATTCCTGTCCCCTGAGATATCTCCCTGTCCATGCACAGCCCTACTATTCTCCCATGATTGATCTCTCCAAGGAGTGTATCTACCTAATATAAATGTTCACCTCTTATCCCTGCCTTTTGTTTGTCTGGAAGCCACAGAAGTGGGTTTGATTCCAGACCGGAAGGGCAGCAAGGGGCCATAGTCTCAGGGGTTCCATCAGGCTCTATTAAACCAGGAAAACTTTTTTTTTTTTTAAAGGTTTTGATTTTTGTTCCACATTGTTCTCCCACTGTATCCAGAATCTCCTACATAAATCTCCCTCGGAGTGGTTGACAGTGGTAGCTGGGCACCATCTGGTTTTTCTGGTCTAATAGTCATATAGGCAGAGGATTTCATGGTGTACCAGTTGCTTGGACTAATTGTTTCCATGAATCTTTTGTTATCTTCATACTTCTTTGCTCTGGATGTGGAGAGACCCATAGTTGCATCTAGATGGCCTCTTGCAAGCTTTTAAGATCCCAGTTTCTACTTGCCAAAGTAGGATGTAGAACAATGTTTTGTGTAGTATATTATGCCAGTTGAGCTTGCTGTCCCCTGTGGCTATGGTCCTGAACCCACAGGTCCAACTACTCACTCCCTCTGGGTAGCTGGCTGTGGCCACAAAGTGACTACAATCTTGGCCTTTGTCAGCTCTACTATATACCTGGGAATTCTTACAGAATATCCCAACACACTTGTAGAAACATTGTCTTGCAACTCTATACATGGTCTTGGGCACACTCCCCCCTTTATAGACATACCTAATAGTTCACCTGTCCACCCACCTATCCACCCATGTATCCATGTTTGCCTTCACTGACAATGCAGTATTGTATGTACAGAAGGGTTCATCCTTGGACAACTTCAAACTTGTTTTCAGTTATCATGATGCTGCTTATTGATCCAGTTGTGAGGATTTAATTTTCTTTATTTTGATCTGTAAATCATATTCCAGACTGTATTCTTTAATCTTCAGTAATGGCTTCAAATCATCTTCACTTTCAGCAAGTAAAGTTATGTCATCTGCATATCACAGATTGTTAATGAGTCTTTCTCCAATCCTGATGTTGTGTTCTTCCTTATATAGTCCAGCTTCTTGGATTATTTGCTCAGCATACAGATTGAATAAGTATGGTGAAAAGATACAACCATGATGCACGCACATCCTGATTTTAAACTGTGCAGTATCCCCTTGTCCTTTTTGAACAACAGCCTCATTTTTTTTGTACAGGTTCCTCATGAGCAAAATTAAGTGTTCTGGAATTCCAATTCTTTGCAATGTTATCCATAATTTGGATCAATCCATATGATCCATACAGTTAAATTCTTTTGCATAGTCAATAAAACACAAGTAAACATCTTTCTGGTATTCTTTGCATTCAACCAGGATCCATCTGACATCAGCAATGATATTCTTCATTCCATGTCCTTTTCTGAATCCAGCTTGCATTTCTGGAAGTTCCCTGTCAATATACTGCTGTAACCATTTTTGAATTACCTTCAGGAAGGTTTTACTTGTGTGTGATATTAATGATATTGTTCAATAATATCCACATTCTGTTGGATTACTTTTTTGGGGAATTGGTACAAATATGAATCTCTTCCAGCCTGTTGACCAGGTAGCTGTCTTCCAAATTACTTGACATAGATGAATGAATGCCTCCAGCACAGCATCCCTTTGTTGAAACATTTCACTGGGTATTTTGTCAATTCTTAGACCCTTGTTTTTCAACAATTTCTTCAGTGCAGTTTCAATTTCTTTCTTAAATATCATTGGTTCTTGATCATATTCCACCTCCTGAAATAGATGACCATTGACTAATTCATTTTTTTGTACAGTGGCTCTGTGTATTCCTTTCATCTTCTTTTGATGCTTTCTGCATCATCCATTATTTTTCCTGTAGAATCTTTCAATATTGCAACTCATGGCTTGAATTTCTTCAGTTCTTTCAGCTTGAGAAATGCTGACCATGTTCTTCCCTTTTGGTTTTCTAACTCCAGATCTTTACACATTTCATTATAATTTACTTTGTTTTCTCAAGCTGCTCTTTTAAATCTTCTGTTCAGCTCTTTTATCTTATCATTTCTTTCATTTGCTTTAGTTACTCTCTGTTCAAGAGCTAATTTCAGAGTCTCTTCTGATTTTCTAGACTTTCTGCATTTTCTAGACTTATTAAAATAGAATGATATACTCTTTTTCTTTATTTGACTTTTTCCCTTCAGCATGATAATTTTGAGATTCATCCTTACAGTTCTGTGTATTAACAGGGAGTATTAGTCAACATTTTTTGACTGAGTAGTAGTCAACTGTAGGGATATTGGACAGTTTGTTTATGTCTTCATCTGGCGATGGGCATTGAGGTTTGTTCTAGTTTTTAGCTATTTCAAATAAAGTTGCTATAATTTCCCATGTACAAGTCTTTGTATGAATGTATGATTTTATTAATTTTGGGTAAATCCTAAGAGTTAAATGGCTAGATCATATGGTAGATGTATGCTTAATTTATAAGAAGCTACAAGACTTTCTCACAAATAATTATACCATTTTGTATTTCCACAGTCAGTGTATGAGAACTATATTTCCTCCACATCCTTGCCAATAGCTGATATGGTCTTTTTTTTTTTTTTTTTAATTTTAGCTATTTGAATAAATGTGTAGTTGTATCTCCTTGTGGTTTTAATTTGCATTTTCTAATGTTTAATGAAAGAAACCCTTCTCCTTGTGGTTTTAATTTGCATTTTCTAATGTTTAATGAAAGAAACCCTTGTGGCAGAATGGTTAAGTCCTTGGCTGATAAAGCAAATGTTGTCAGTTCAAATCTACCAACTGCTCCATAGGAGAAAAGACGTAATAATCGGCTCCAATAAAGATTGCAGCCTAGAAAACTTTTGAGGGCAGTTCTACTTTGTCATATACGATCGCTATGATTTGGAATTGACTCACTGGCACATGACAACAATGACTAATAAAGTTGAGCATCTATTAACAAGCTTATTTGCCATTCATCTATCTTCTTTATTAAGTCTCTGTTAAAATATTTTGCAAATTTTTAATTGAACTGTTTGTTTTGTAATTATTGAATTTTGAACATTTCTTAAAAAATATATTTTGGATGCAAGTTCTTTATTGGCATATGCTTTGCAAATTTTTCTGCCATCTGTGGTTTCTCTTTTCATCCTCTTTGCAGTGTCTTTTGAAGAACAGTTTTTTTGTTTTGTTTCTTTATCTTTGATGCAATCCACTGTATCTGTAGATCTCTGGAACTCTTTCTCTGTGCAATTTCCACCTCTTTAGTCTTCTCTTTTATATTTATGACTGTCATAGTTTCTCCAGACTATTAGGTCTATCTCCTCAATTCAAGAAGTCTGCTAGACTCTGCCTCAGTTTCCCTTCCTTGCAGCATGAAGTAGAAACTATCTCAACACAGTAAGCTGGGGTAATAGGAAGGAGAATCTCATTTATTTTCCATTTCTCATTGTCTTTGAGTGCTTTCTCACCAGTGTCCAAAATTTGTTTCACATATTTTTTTTATTTTTTGTTGTTTAAGGTAAGAGGTTAAACCAATTGTATGTCCCTGCATCCTGGCAGGAGTAGAAATTTCAATCATAAACTTCCTGAAGATAGAGGATAAATTATTTTTTATTATCTGTGTCCTCCACTATACATAGTAAAACACCTTTTATGTGGTAAAAGTTCCCAATAAATGCTTGTTGGGTAGTTGGAATTTTCTTTAAAAATGAAAACTAAAATAAATATTTACTCTCAGCTTGTTTTTGTATCTATAGCAGTTTTCTCTTAAAAGTAGAGTGCACTGAAATAAAAATTCATTTTACTTCAAAACCCAGAGAAATTGGAGTTTAGTTAACTAAAGGTTTGGTGATTTACCCTGAAGGCAGATTTTCATAGCTACTGGGCATTTTATTTCTTTTTTTTTTTTTTTTAATTAATTAATAAGTATTATTGTTTTTCTACAGGAAAATCAATGACAGGCTTAATAAGATGGTTATGCAGGAATGCACTGCAAGTGATAAACAAATGGCTCTTAAATAAATTTGTATGTTCTTTTTAACTTTCTTTTGCCTCTATTTTCCTTATTCTAATTTATTAACTCTTCAGCATTAAATTTTTTACACTTTAAAATTTGTAAGTTTTTTCAAGTTGTAAATAAAGTTTTAAGCACACTCAAATATTTACTGAATTGCATCTGCTTATTGTCATATGACATGAGATGGTATTCTAAGCCAATTTTGGTATTTTCATTATTGACATTTAAGGCCAAAACTTCAACTCTGATTCTTTATTCCTTGTTTTGCAATTTTTTCTTAAGGAATAGGGTAAGGTATAGAAAAAAATAAACTATACAATGATTTTAAGTAAATTTATTGAATAAATGACATATATTTTCACATATGCAACATAAGGTCTAGCACATCATATGTTTATAAAAATGATAGCAGTGGTTATTGTTATCAATATTATTGTCATACTGATCTAAGTTATAATAATTCTATTAAACTTTTAATCCACACTTTGCATTTCCTTGATTCTTTGACTGGGCTGATTTCTCTTAAGATCCTTGATGTGTTTGTCTTCCTCTCACTGTGCATGTTTGTTCAAAGCCCTCTCACATGCTGCTTCCTTTGTCTGAAAGATTCAACCCATTGTTGAGGCAAAGTCCCATTCCTCCTTCAGCTGTCAGATTAAGTATGACTTCTAGAGGAAAGTCTTTCTGACACCTACTGTAGGCCAGATTCATTTACTGGTGGGCTCAGAGGATCAGTTCTTTATCATAATTTATAATAATATGGTTGTTAATGTCATCATTTGATTAAGAACTACCTTGTCCACTATATTTTGAGCTCATGAGAGCACAAGAGCAAAACAGTTTTTGCTCAGCACAGTGCTTAACACATAGTAGGTCATCACTAAATATTTGTTGTGAATGAAATCAAGGTTGCTTATAGAAAGATTTATGCCATATTTTATACTCCATAAAAGCCATTCATGCTCAAGAAAGCTTACCACGATCATATGATGTGCTCAAATAAATAACACATGTAAGCATATAATATGTTTATCATGCATAGTAAACCAACTCACAAGGAGTTTCACTATTTGCAAAAAAAAAAAAAAAATTATGCACAATTTATTTGAGTAAAATACAGTATATTGGTTAGTTACTTTCCATAGCTTCTATAAGATGGACTTGTTGGAGAAAGCTATCTTTCTAGACTAGCTTGAAACACAGGATGGGTGTATGCATGGGCTTGGCTATTGTGATCAATGGCCTGCTGGATGTTCAACAAAACTGGTTTCCGTCCCTTGGGAAAAAACAGGTTGTTTTTCATAAGCAGGTGAGGTCGTTTGTTGGCTGACTGACTACACCTCAGCTTCTGCAGATCAATATCTAGCTAGGCTGAACTCTAAAACCTTCTCTTACATTTATTTGAATTTCAAATATGTGTACTCATAAATCTTGTATTTGTAGTTAAAATTCTTTGCATATTGTTATATTTAAATTATATAGCACGGACTAGAAATTTGGAAGACAGCTACCTGACGAACTGACTAGAAGATATCCATATTTGTGCTCCAAATAAAAGTGATCCAACAGAGTGTGGAAATTACCAAACAATAGAATTAATATCATACACACAAATAAATTTTTTCTGAAGAAAATTAAAACATGGTTGCAGCGATACATTGACAGGAACTGCCAGAATTCAGCCAAATTCAGAAAAGATGTGGAACGAAGGATATTATTGCTGATGTCAGATGGATCTTGGCTGAAAGTAGAGAATATCTGTGTTTTATTGACTACACAAAGGAATTTGACTA
>NW_006921774.1:6581015-6592918 GCF_000298275.1 Orycteropus afer afer
GTCAATCTGATTCCTATCCTTTCACCATTCTTTTACTCAAAAAATAATCTGAGAAGATGGACTATATGAAGAAGAATGTAACATCAAAATTGGAGGAAGACTTATTAACAGCCTGCAATATGCAGATGACACAATCTTTCTTGCTGAAAGTGAAGAGGACTTGAAGCCCTCTTCAAGTGATGAAGATCAAAGACTACAATCTTCAATACTGATTACATGTCAACATAAAGACAAAAATCCTCATAACTGGACCAATAAGCACAATCAAGATAAACAGAGAAAAGATGGAAGTTGTTAAGCATTTCATTTTACTTGCATCTACAATTAATGCCCATTGCAAGCAGCATTCAAGAAATCGAACATTACATTGGGCAAATCAGCAACAAAAGACCTTTTTAAAGTGTTAAAAAGCAAAGATGTCACTTTGAGGACTAAGGTGCACCTGACTCAAGCCTTGGTATTTTCAACTGCATAATATATATGTGAAAACTGGACAATAAATAGGGAAGATCAAAGAAAAATTGATGCCATTGAATTATGGTGTTGTTGAAGAATTTGAATATAACTTGCGTTTCCAGAAGAACAAACAAATGTGCCTTGGAAAAAGTATGACCATAATGCTCCTTAGAAGTGAAGATGGCAAGACTTAATCTCATGTACTTTGGGCATGTTATCAGGGGGGACCAGTCCCTGGAGAAGGACATCTTGCTTGGTAATGAGATGGATCGAGACAGTGGTTGCAACAATGGGTTCAAACATAACAATGATTATGCAGATGACACAGGACCACACAATGTTTTATTCTATGGTACATAGGGGTCACTATGAGTTGGAAGTGACTTGACAGCACCTAACAACAGCAACCATAAACTAAAACTCTTTAAAAGTAATATTCTATATAATAACTTAAGTAATATGTGCGTTTTGAAATCTACTTTAACTCTGTGGTGGTGCCATGAGCTAAGTATAATCTATATATTTACAGCTTGCCAAAAAAACATTTAAACAATAAATATTTTCTCTTAAATTTCAGCAAAGTTCAACTTCTTTTAAATACTTTTTAATTCACTTTTACAGACATCTATCTTCTATTAGTTTGCACATTCTAAACTTCTTTTTTTTTAATGGAATTAAAGCAAGAGATCTTGTCACAGATTGGATTTTATTTCTTTGTAACTTATTTTGAAGGGATTGGAGTGAGGTATGCATGGGATGAGACTTAAATTGTATTAGGTAAGTACCAAAATTTTAAAAACTGCTCACCAAATTGAACTGTGTTGGTCATTGGAAGTTAGTAAATTGCTTGGCACTTTTCTTTTAGTTTAAATATTAGTATTTACTGAATGACTATTACTTGAACACCTACTCTGAGACAAGCATGTTCTTAGATGTTAGGATCACCAACGAGAATTAAACCTATACCTTTGCTTTTAAAAGAGTTCACAGTCTAATTTGGATGTGGATAGCATGGGAACAAGGTTCTTTTTGAGTCATCAGTAAACTTCCTAAAGTTCCCAAAGCAACACTTATGTGTGTGTACCTACTTATATGTACTTATGTGCACTTTAGGGAATAGAATCCAAGAGGAAGAAAAAGGAAGCAAAAGCTGATTTTCTTTTTTATATTCTCAATAAAGTCTTAACTCCTCAATAAGGATTACAAACTGCTGATCTAGAAGTAAGACAGATGTTCAAATACATAACCATGTAATGAGTTCTTTAAAGGTGATATATACAGAATGCACTTCATGCCAAAGAGAAAGGAAAACTTGAATCTTCCTGGGTGGCTCAGGGAAGACTTCAGACAGCAATTGGAGAAAATTTGAGTTACTCTATTTAGGGACCAGTACATTTGTCTTTCTTTCTTTTCTGCATTCAGCTCATGGAGAACGGAACTTCTACCCAGATGACAGCCTTCTCAAGGAAGATCTGAACAGTGATAGATAGCCCTTCTCTCTACTGTCTGGGACGTCCCTGTGGGAGGAATGACAGTCTCACTGAAAAGAGTGGTGAGAATCTGATATCCAGTGGAGGATGTTTGGTTGTGGGAGTTCTGGTAGCATAGTGCCTAAGGCACTTGACTGCTAACCAGAAGGCGGGTGGTTCAAACCCACCGGCCACTCCTCGGAAAGAAGATGAGGCAATCTACTTCCGTAGTGATACTGCCTCGGAAACCCAAGGAGGGGTTACTATGAGTCAGGTCCGACTCGACGGCATATAACAACAGCAACAATGTTTGGTTGTATGTGGAACAGCTTTGTTTCAAAAGAATTGAAATAGGCTACACTCTGTCCTTGCTGATGATTCATGTAAGATCAAGTAAAACAGGACTATTTTTTTTTTATTTTTATTGTGGCCTGAGTGAAAATGTACAGGCCAATTAGTTTTCCCTCCAACAGTTCATACACATTTTGTTTTGTTACCCTGAGTGCAATCCCCACAATGTAACAACACTCTTCCCATTTCCTCCTTGTGGTTACCATTTCCTTTGGTTTTTCTTTCCTATCCATTCCTGCCTTTGGAGATTTATCCCTGTGCAAATACTGTCCTTTTGATCTTTATGATTGACTGTTCTAAGGAGTACATACCACCCTGGTGTCCTATGTCACCTCATAGGACTGTAGTTTGGTTGAAAGTTAAGCCCTAGGAGTGAGTTCACTCTCCAGGCTTGATGGGTGACTAACAGTCATAGTCTTGGGGCTTCCACCAGTCTCTATCAGAACAGTAAGGCTGTTGTTTTTTTTAATTATTATTTTGGCATTTGTTCTACATTTTTCTCCTTCTCTATCCAGGATCTCTTAATATGATCCCTTTCAGAGTTTGGCAGTTTGAACCAAGCACCAATTAGTTCTTCTGGTTTCAGGTCCACGAAGGCTGAGATTCACGAAGTCCACTAGTTCCTTGTTTCCATGGCTTTGATTTTCTTCACTCTTGTTTGCTCTGGTGAGAGCACCATAGAGGCTACTTGCAAGCATTTAAAACTACAGTCACTACTCACTAAAATAGAATGTAGAACAATAACTTTGTGGACTGTGTTATGCCAGGGAACGTTGACGTCTCCTGTAACCATAGATCTGAGCTTCCAGGCTCAGTAACTTGTTTCCTAAATGTGTTTGATGATGGCTAAGAAATTGCCATAACTTTGCTGTGGACTCTCTTTTGCTCCCTGGTCTCACACAGTAAACACTCCAGGGCTGGCCCTCAGGCCTGAGAACTGGAAGTAGGAGGGAAGCTTGCCATACTCCTGTAAATTTTGTTCTGCTGGCAAGGGGATTCAAGAAATAAGCTTTCAATGCTTGAGGGGCCTGCTCCAGTACAGCAGCCCTGTTGTTGTTGTTGTTATGTGCCATCGAGTCAACCCCGACTCATAGCGACCCCTCCTTGGGTTTCCGAGTCAGTATCCTAATTTTCCTTAAAAGGCATATCCCACATTTTGGGTTGGAAGTAGGAGACTCAAATCCTTCTTTAATTTAGTCATTACTGTAATTACCTGTGTAAATCCAGTATTTTGGTCCTCATTTTGTTGTGTATGTTAAGTTGATTACTGTATTACCCAAATTAGGAGGAGGGAGGAAGGAATAAGTGATTAGTGTCATAAATTTAAGTTCTTTCTTACTTAGAACTTCTCAATATTTCTCATTGTCCACAGTATGAAACTGAAGACTTAAACATGGAATTTAAAACTCTTTGAGATATGGTTCATACTTAACTTTCTAGCCAGTGCGTACCCTCCATTCAGTAATTCAGATTTCCTATGCACTTGATGATATACTATTACAATTTTACTGACTCAGTTACTTCTGTCTGGAATACTCTCTGTCCTTTATCCTACCCCACCAAAATATTTCTAAGTATGTGTGGAAATCTTTTAATATCAAAGTTATGTTTATGATTATGACTATTACTACCTAAAAGGTCTTGCCCTTTTCCTGGCCTCCTCAACCCCAAGCACAGTGACCACTCCCAGTTTGGTGAATCTATTGTTCCAAGAAAGACTCCCATTAGAATATGTGTACATTTACATTTTATTGCACTTACTTATTTACACATCTATCCCTTTCCTCTACACTTTGCATTCCCAATGTCCAATGTAGTGATAGAATGAGTAAAATGTTAAGAGGAGACTGGAAGGCTGAGTATGAATTTGCTACATGGTTAGGATGGAGAAAATAGCCAAAGCAAAAGGGTGGAGGGTTATATGAGATAGAACAATTTATCTTCAGGAAGTGGCAAAAGTTATATGTGCCTGGAATTTAGTGTCCGAAAATAAGGCTACAGATGTAGATAGCAGACAGGTCATAAAAGATCAGATACGACATACTGAGAGGCATTACGTTTATGTTATTCTGTAGAAGATGGAGATTCAATTGTAGGGTGATCTTGAATAAGAGTTTCATAAAGAAAAGAAAATGATGATGATAAGAGCTGAGATTTAGAAGTATTTAGACTGTGCGAGGATATTTACAGGGAGCTCTGGTAACATAGTGGCTAAGGCACTTGACTGCTAACGAGAAGGCTAGTGGTTCAAAATCTACCAGCCACTCCTCGGAAGGAAGATGGGGCAATCTACTTCTGTAGTGATACTGCCTCGGAAACACAAGGGTTGCTATGAGTCGGGTCCAACTTAAGGGCACATAACAACAACAACAGGATATTTACTTGCCCATCTTATACAATCCACTGATATCTCAATAAAGCCAGTTTTTATACTTTTCTATATTTTCCAAGTGAAAAAACTAAGATATCAAAATGTTAAGTAATTTTCCTTAGGCCACACAGCCAATGGCCAATGGCCACACTGCCTTGGCTTGAATACAGTATTTCACACCACAAAACTAATAAATTGAACAACTATTTTCTACTAAGTGGAAGCTCTGGTAACGTAGTGCCTAAGCACTTGACTGCTAACCAGAAGGCTGGTGGTTCAAACCCACCGGCCACTCCTTAGAAGGAAGGTTGGACAATCTACTTCTGTAGAGATACTGCCTCGGAAACTCAAGGTAGGGTTGCTATGAGTAGGGTCCCACTCAACGGCACATAACAACAACAACAACGTTCTACTAAGCAATATAATGAAATGATTGGAAATACATTTACATTTAATTTACATTATATTCTGATACTTTAAATAACTTGGAACTTCCAGAGCATCAATTTACTTTAGTTGTCTTTATTTCTTTTATTTTTCATTTTGAAAAAAGTACAGATGGAAACTTCCATGATAAATGTGTCAAGTCCTCACAAAATTAATACAGACAATTATGTGATAAATGGTCACACAAAGTTAATAAAAAGTTTTTGAGCATTTCAGTGATTGCTTAGAATGTAGAATTGGTTAGGAGGAAATAAACAAGAGTTGCTGGGAGACTTTGTGTTTCCTTGCCTACTAGTTCAGTAAAATCAGTCACAATTTGTGAAAACTGAAAGATAGGATCAACCTTGTTCATAATAGATTAAAAAAAAAATTCTGGAAAATACCCAGATGTTAGTCAATAAGGGTTGCTTAAATAAATCATGGTAGTGTTATTCAATTGAATAATGCACAACTGCTATAAATCCATAAATGTTGACTTTTAATAAGCTAGAAATTATTATTAAATGAAAAAAATTATAAAACACATGCAAAGATGTTTATATTGTGATATTTTATACAAAATGTGTGAACAGTAGCTGTCTCTAGTGGGATCAGGGTTGGGGGTAGAGAGGATGAAGGACTTGGTTTATTGCATATCATTTTGAACTGTTCAATTTTTTAAATAACAGATATTATTTTTATAATAACTATTTAAAAGCTTAACTATTTAAAGGCACTTCCTGTAAAGACAAAGTGTATGACAAAATAGAGAGCTCTCTTTAATACCCTGTCCAATTATTCCAGATTTTATTAGAGAGAGAAGCAATATAAATATTTACAAGAAAAATTCTTATAGTCATGTTACTAAGAAAAAGACTTTCTTGTGTGTTATCTAGACAATAAAATAAAAATGTAGCCCTTTTTTATAACCAACAAAGAAATGAAAAAGCCATGGGAATGTATCTTTACTGTGATTTTGAAAAAGTGCTATTATTGTGGGAAATCATAGACTATTCTATAGCAGAGGTTTAATTTAGTTTCTTCAAAGTAGTAATAAAATTTTCTAAGACAGTTGGTAGATACTTTTAAGTTTAAACCTCATATAGAATTTTACTGACATATTGATGTAGATGTAAGATTCATTCAAATTGAGAAGAAAACTTTTCCTATGTTGTTATGGTAATTCATTCTGCTTACAATTTCCAAAGCAAATTTTGTGAATAGTCACTTTGTTTGCTTAAAAAGAATTATCTTAAATTATACTCTGGCTCTGGTAGCGTAGTGGCTAAGGCACTTGACTGCTAACCAGAAGGCTGGTGGTTCAAACCCACCATCCACTCCTCTGAAGGAAGATGGGGCAATCTACTTCTGTAGTGATACTGCCTCGGAAACCCAAGGAGGGGTCGCTGTGATTCGGGTCCGACTCGATGGCACATAACAACAACAACAATAAGTAAACCTTGGAAGTTGTGTAGGAAAATTTGACTTCATTTTCTTGCTATCAAATATAACACCTCTCATGATTATCAGGCTTCTGTTGCTTGGGAGATTCAGTTTTCCTACATTTCATATGGAAAGTAGGAAGATGCCTATCAAAGGTGAGCTAGCTTTTTGTCTGCTAACCAAAAGGTTGGTCATTCAAACCTACCACCCCTTCCATGGAAGAAAGATGGGGCAGTCTACTTCCATAAAGATTTACAGCCTTGGAATCCCAAAGAGGGTTTGAGAATCGACTTGGTGGTAGTGAGCTTGCTTTTTGGTTTAATGACCCCAGTAAATGATGATATACTTTTATTTTACAAAAATCTCATTAATTTATTTTAATAATGTGAAAAAAAGAACCATTTTGTTTCTTGACACTTATTTAGCACTTTTTTTCAGATTTGTTTAGGTTTCAGATATAAAGAAAGCATAAATTCACTTTTGTAGTTTACACTTACTCTCTTACCACTGATATATGACGGGAACTTCTGGAAGCACAGAGGACAGTATAACAGTGAACATTTACTTTATTAAGAACTTGCTGCTTGCTGAGTACTTTATTTTTATTATCATATTTGATCCCTACAGCAAGGCAATTAGGTCTTATTATGCTCAATGCACATCATTGTAGAATCTATCCCTTGTCTAAATTGATATTCTACAGTTGGAACATAAAGGATATTTGTTGACTGAATAGTGAATTAATTAATTAAATTTCACAATAGCCTGTGAGTGAAATTAAAAAATCTTAACTATTCTCATCTGGTAGGTAAGGGAAGAAACAAAGAACAACAGTAAATTACCTACCCAAATGGATCTAGCTAGTAGTAGGGCTGGGATTTGAGATTAGGTCTCTATGTTCTGAGATCATGGCTCTTTCTAATATAGAACTCATCCTCCATTTATTTATTTATCAATCATTCATGTATTCGTAGACATTTACTGGGAGCCTTCTAAGTGCCAAGCATTAGAAGCTGAAGATACATGAAGATACAAACATCTCCTTTTACTCTCAGAGGCATATGCCCTTAGATATCCCCTCAGATATGTTTTCCCTCCATAGTATTGTTGGACTCAGGTCATGAAAGGAGTGTCGGCGCGAGGAAGCTACCACTGACTCGATAATGCAAAAGCAAAAGGAAAATTTATTAGCTAGCTTGAGCTAGGGTCTCAGCTTATACCGATGCAGCGGTTTGGGCCAAAGACCCCCTGCTCTCCTACTATTACATTTTTATAGGAAAAATATAGGGTGGAGTAACACCAAGGCAAAGGGGTACAAATGATTGGTTGTTGCTAGGGGGTAGAGAAGGAGGGGAGGGGGTTTGAGGTAAAGCCCTGAGGCGTGGGGGACGTGCTGGAGCCAGGTAAAGCTCTGAGGCGTGGAGGACGTGCTAGAATCCCCGGCACAAAAGACTTCTGGTTAAAAAATTACCTGGAGGGCATTAGGACTCAGGCCTCACATTCCTTAGGACTCAGGCCTCACAGTATAAATGAACATTTTTCTAAAACACTTTCACCCTTCACTCTTTCCATCACCTAACCCATGAATTTGGGAAAAATAAGTTCTGCAGGACTCTTCAGCCCATCATCACCTGATCTGTTGATTTTGGGATGCAAGCCTACAAAAGTCACTAGCCTGTCATCTGACCTAAGAATTTTGGAATTTTGAACTTGCCAGCTCTCCACAATTGTATGATTCCTTTAAGCAAGGCTGTTTTGATCATTAGATAGCTAAATGGAAAGAAATTGGTGAAGCAGAAAATGCCTACCAAGTGTAATTTAAAACTAATCTATGAAAAACAGAAAACTTAAATAAGCCTGTGTGTGTTAGATAAATTGAATCTATTACTAGAAATCTACTAAATATCTACTAAAAAATCTCTAGATACAGAAAAGAGAATTATAGCAAATATTCAAGGAGCACAAAATACTTGGCTTCCCTTATACATTTTTTTTTTTTTTTTTTTTGCAAAGAGCAGGGGTAGAAGGAACATTTATTCTATGAGCTGATGTAATTTTGATTCTAAAACTAGACAAAGACAATGTAAGAAAGATAAATAATAGGTAATGCTGTAATGTTCCTTAAGAGGAGTAACACAAAAATCTTAAATAAAATATTAGAAAGTGAAATTATTTAGGAATAAGTACATAGTGCTTTGGAAACACACAGACAGTATGATATACCTAGTTTCCCAAGATCTGTAAATGTTTTCCAGAAGTAAAGTGAATTCTGAGACTTGCGGTTTTGGTAGGATTTAGTCAGGTAAAGTGTTAGGTTCTCAGGAAAGTTGGTTGGGGTAGGGGTGATTGAAAACACTTGAGGAGGGTGTTGCAAGCAACACCCTTTTAAAAGCAAAGTCTAAATGTAAGGACAATTATGACACTTTGGGTAATGACATAGGTAAATACTGAAAATGGTTCCGTATGGCTAGAGCTAAGAATGGAATGAACTAATGAAAAGTCGCTGTTGTTACAAGCAAGCAGAGAGCAGAGAGGATCCTATTACCACTAAGAAAGAAGAACTGCGAGTAGAATACATCCTTTGAACCAAGGGCCCAGCACTGAGAACTTTCCAAATCCAGAGGCAGAATGATACCAGGACAAATAGATATCACCAAGGAGCTCTAATGCCTAAGGTATTAGACTGCTAACCAGAAGTCTGGCAGTTCAAACCCACCAGCCATTCCTCAGCAGGAAGGTTGAGCAATCTACTTCTGTAGTGATACTGTCTCAGAAACCTAGGGAGGGGTAGCTATGAGTCGGATCCTATTTGATGGCAGTTTGTTTGGTTTTTTTGTTAAGGAATGCTGGGCCCATAGATACTGAAAAGAGAAAAGACCTTCCTCTTAAACTGGGAGAGAACAAATTTTTGTTAAAGCCATCCACTTGTGATATTTCTGTTACAGTAGCGCTAGATAACCAAGACCATAGTTGAGTGCTTAACCATTAGTGACACTCAAGGATTCCTCACGAAAGATTAGGTTGGTAAATTCAGTAGAAATATAACAGAAGAAGTCTTTTAAGTCATGTTATGAAGTTTAGTCTTCATCTTTCCTGAAAGTAATGAAGGAATAGAGTGGTACACGTATGATCAGAAACATCACTCAAACAAAGTGGACAATGGGTTGTCAGTAGGAAAAATAGAGATGGGAACACAACAAGGCTCTGACAATCATCCAGGTGAGAAATTAGAGTGGAGTAAATAAGGAAGGTTCTCTGGTAGCGTAGTGGCTAAGGCACTTGACTGCTAACCAGAAGGCTGGCTGTTCAAACCCACCAGCCACTCCTCGGAAAGAAGATGGGGCAATCTACTTCCATAATGATACTGCCTTGGAAACCCAAGGAGGGGTCGCTATGAGTCGGGTCCGACTCAACAGCACACAACAACAACAAAATAAGGAAGTATTAGTGGAATGGGGGAAAATGAGTAAATCTCAATAATATTTATGAGAAATAATTCACAGTACTTTTTTTTGTTTTTGTTTTTTGTCAGTGAGACAGAAATTAATGTGCAGTTAGGCCATGTTGATTTTGATTAATTCAAGTGGAGATTCCTACTGGAAATCATATTTGTTAAATATGAAATTTCTATAAATATTTGTACTGTGTATATCTGTATATGTGTGCACATGTGTATATCCATATATGTGTGTTTGTAAGTATCACTATTTAGATAAGTACAACAGCTGACATAAAGAATGCTTTTGGATGAATTAGAAAATATCACCTGCTATAGATAGACAGTGGCCTTTGGGTACATTGTCTGTCAACCAAAGGGCTCACTTTCTCTGCCTAACACATTAGGTAAATGTACAAAGTGCACAGTCTTACTCGGGCCCCTGAGTTAAATGATAAGCAAAGTCTTGCAAATAAAGGGGATTGCTTAAAACCAAATGTGTAGAATGAGGCATTTTATCTTCTGAAAGATGCCTAGGAACACCAACATTTAAGGGATAGAAGAAAGAGGAGTAGCCCACAAAGAGATGTAGAAGGGCCAGTCAGGAAGATGTTGTTGTTAGGCACCATCGAGTCATCTCTGACTCATAGTGACCTTATGCACAGCAGAATGAAACACTACCTGGTCCTGGGCAAGCTTCACCATCATTGCTATACCTGAACCCATCATTGGAGCCACAGTGTCTATCCTTCTCAGTGAAGACCTTCCCCTTCTTTGTTGACTCTCCAATTTACCAAGCATGATATCCTTCTCTAGGGAATTGTTCCTTCTGACAACATGACCGAAGTAGGTGAAATGAAATCTGACCATTTTTGCTTCCAAGGAGCAATCCAGTTGCATTTCTTCCAGGACAGATTTGCTAGTCCTTTTATCAGACCATGGTACTCTTAGCATTCTTCTCCAACACAACTCAAAAGCATCAACTCTTCTTTGGTCTTCCTTATTCATTGTCCAGCTTTCAAATGTATAAGAGATGATTGAAAATATCATGGGTTGGGTTAGGCACACCTTAGTCTTCAAAGAGACATCTTTGCTCTTCATCACTTGAAAGTGGTCTTTTGCACCAGATTTGCCCAATGCAATACATTGTCTGATATCTTGATTGCTGCTTCCATTGGTGCTAATTGTAGAACCAAGTAATATGAGGTCCTTGACAACTTCATTCTTTTCTCTATTTATTGTGAGGCTGCTTATTTGTCCAGTTGTGAGATTTTTTGTTTTATTTATATTGAGGTATAATCCATACTACTGACTGTAGTCTTCAATCTTTATCAATAAGTGCTTCAAGTCATCCTCACTTTCAGCAAGCAAAGTTGTGTCATTTTCCTATTGCCAGTTAATAAGCCTTCCTCCAATCCTGATGCCACATTCTTCTTCACATAATCCAGCTTCTAGAATTATTTGCTCAGCATGCAAATTGAATAATTATGGTGCAGTGATACAAACCTGATGCACTGCCTTCTTGATTTAAACCATGCAGTATCCTTTTGTTCTGTTTGAATGACAGCTTCTTGATCTATGTACAAGTTCCTCATGAGTACAATCAAGTGTTTTGAAATTCTCATTCTTCTCAATGTTATCCATAATTTGTTATGATCCACACAGTCAAATGCTTTTGCATAATCAATAAAACACAAGTAAACATCTTTCTGGTGTTCTTTGTGTTCTGGTTACCTAGTGCCACTCTGACAAGAATATACCACAAATGGGATGGCCTTAACACACAGGAGTTTATTCTCTTATGGTTTGGAGGCTTTAAGTCTGAGTTCAAACTGCCAACCTCTAGGGACATGGTGAAAGCTTCTCAGCTTTGGGCTTCAGCTCTGCCTCCTGCTCCTGGCCCACTGGAGCTAGAAGCTTTTCTTCACTCAGACAGCTGCTGGCTGCTGAG
>NW_006921774.1:6593093-6633262 GCF_000298275.1 Orycteropus afer afer
ACCATGGAGCTGATTGCCTGTCTCATTGTGGGGAATACTACACCTAGCTTCCCAGCCATTCAACCAGGCCCAGCCAAGGTGACACACAAAATGAACTACCACACTTTGCTTTGACCCAAAATCCATCGACATTGTCAACGATATCCCTCATTACATGTCCTCCTCTGAATCCAGCTTGCATTTCTAGACATTCTCTGTCAATATACTGCTGATAAGTTTTGAATTATCTTCAGTAACATTTTGCTTGCATGTGAATTAATGACATTGTTTGATAATTTCCACATTTTGTGGGATCACCTTTCTTTGGAATGGGTACAAATATGGATTTGTTCCAGTCAGTTGACCAGGTAGCTGTTTTCCAAAGCTCTTGGAATAGCCGAGTGAGTGCCTCCAGCATAGTATCCATTTGTTGAAACATCTTGATGAGTATTCCATCAATTCCTAGTGCCTTGTTCTTCACTAATTCCTTCAGTGCAGCTTCAACTTCTTCCTTCAATACCATTGGTTCTTGAGCATACACTGCCTCCTGAAATGGATGAACATTGACCAATTCTTTTTTGGTACAGTGACTCTAGCAAATGTATTACTTCCATCTTTTTTCAATGTTTCCTGTATTATTCAGTATTTTTCCCATAGAATCTTTCAATATTGCAAATCAAGGCTTAAATATTTCCCTCACTTCTTTCAACCTGAGAAATCTTGAGTGTGTTCTTCCCTTTTGGTTTTCTAACTCCAGATACTTTACACATTATAATAATTGACTTTGCCTGCTCGAGCTGGTCTTTGAAATCTTCTGTTCAACTCTTTTATCTTGTCATTTCTTCTACTTGGTTTAGTTTCTCTCCACTCAAGGGCAAGTTTCAGAGTCTCTTCTGACATCCACTTCGGTCTTTTCTTCCTTTCTTGTGACCTCTTGCTTTCTTCATGAATGATGTTCTTGATGTCATCCCACAATTCCTCTGGTTTTCAGTCATTGGTGTTTAATGCATAAAATCTATTCTTTAGATTGTCTCTAATTTCAGGTGGGATATTATCAAGGTCATATTTTGTCTTGTGGACTTGTTTTAATTGTCTTTAACTTCAACTTGAATGTGCACATGAGCAGTTGATGGTCTGTTCCACAGTCAGCTCCTGGCCTGGTTTTGGCTGAAGATATTGAACTTCTCCATTACCTCTTGCCACAGATGTAGTCAGTCTGATTCCTGTGTATTCCATCTGGTGAAGTCCATGTGTATAGTCATTGCTTATGTTGTTGAAAAAAGGTATTTGCAATGAATTTTGTTGCAATTTTGTTTAAAAGTCTATCATGCGATCTCCAGCATTATTCCTATCTCTAAGATTGCCTTTTCCCACTACTGGTAACCCTCATTTGTTTCCAACTTTTGCATTCCAATCACCAGTGATAATCAACATATCTTGATTGTATCTTTGGTCAATTTCAGACTTCAGAAGTTGGTGGAAATCTTCACTTTCCTCATCTCTGGCTTTGGTGGTGGGTGCATAGATTTGAATAACAGTAGGAGCTCTGGTAGCATAGTGCCTAAGCCACTTGATTGGTAACCAGAAGGTCGGTGGTTCAAACCCACCAGCCACTCCTCAGAAAGAAGGTTGGGTCTGACTTAATGGCACAGAACAACAGTATTAACTGGTCTTCCTTGGAATCATATGGCTATTGTCCTACAACTGACAGCATTGTACTTCAGGACAGATCTTGAAACAGTTTTTGTGATGATTAATGCCATGCCATTCCTCTTCAATTTGTCATTCCTAGCATAGTAGATCATATGGTTGTCTAATTCAAAATGTCCAAAACTGGTCCATTTCAGCTCATTAATGCCTAGGATATCAATCTTTGTGTGTTCTATTTAATTTTTGACAACTTCCAATTTTCCTAAATTCATACTTCATACATTCCATGTTCTGATTATTAATGGATATTTGCATCTGTTTCTACTCATTTTGAGTTATGCCACATCAGCCAGTGGAGGTCCCCAAAACTTTACCCTATCCATATCATTAAGGTCATCTCTACTCTGAGCAGTCAGCTCTTCCGCAATCATATTTTGAGTGCCATCTCACCTGATGGGCTCATCTTCTGGCACTATATCAGACAATGTTTCAGGGCTATTCATAAAGTTTTCCAGTAATATATCAGACAGTATGTCACTGCTTTTCATAAGGTTTTCACTGGCCAATTGAGAAGTGGATGGCACCTCTTCCTTCTTCCATGTCTGTCTTAGTCTGGAAGTTCCGCTGAAACCTGTCCACCCTGCTGGCATTTTGCAACTCTGGTGGCATAGCCTCCAGCCTAAAAGAAACACATAAGCCACTACAGGACAACAAACGGACAGATCAGTTTGCCTCCTTTAGTTGTTCCTAACTGCTCTGAGCCCTCTTCTCCAGGGGCCCAGCCCTGAAATAAAGCCAGCCCTGGAGCCAAACCAAGCAGCCCTGAGCCACGTGCCCTCCTCTCTGGGGGCCTGGCCTTAAAATAAAGCCATCTTCAGATTCAAGCCTAACATCTCCAAGCCATGTGCCCTCCTCTCTGGAGGTCAGGAAGATAGGAAATAAAATAAGTGTTATTACATGTTTTGGTCATCTAGGGATGCTCTAACAGAAAATACCCAAATGGGTGGCTTTAACAAACAAGGCTTCATTTTCTTACATTTCAGGAGGCTAGAAGTCCAAGTTCAAAGTGCCAGCTTTAGGAGCTGGGTGAAGGCCCCTCAACTTTGGGCTTCAGCTTTGCATCTTACTCCCAATTCACTGAAGCTGGAGGCTTCTCTTAACTCAGACATCTGCTGGCTGCTGAAGCTAACAAACCCAAGGATGAAAAATAAAATGGCACAGTCTTCAAATTATCAAGCAACACACAGGCCACTAATTCAATTTCCTTAACAGTCCCAAGATAGGTAGACAACATAGCAGGCAATTGAGATAAAGACATGACCAAATGCAGGATACAGAAATGCCAAAAGCTGTAGGACTTCCCCCAAGTTTCTTTTTATATACTGGGAGAAGAGTACACCCCTAAGGCAGCTACTCATTTGCTCACAGCATATTCCACCATGGATTTGATTACCAGTCTCATCATGAGGAATAACTACATCCAGCTGTCCAGCTATTCAAAAACTAGGCCCAGCCAAGTTGACACACAACCTTAACTACCATATTATATAAACCAAGAAAAGTTAATATTCCAGAAAGCATTTTGCGGAGTGTCAAACCCCATAGAAAAGACAAATAAAATAATACTGAAGAATTCCTGATAATTTATCTACATTGAGCTAATAAGATCTAATTAAATGCATTAGTACTAAAACTCTTTATCACCATTTATTATTCATGGATTAAGAATCCCTTTAGAATCTTAAAAAGCTAGTCTCAGTATCATCAATATGAATACTATTTGTCAGGCCCTGGCCCCACTGAAATGCACATAGTCTAATAAAAATATATTAACATAGAATACACAAGTATGAGATGATTGAGTCTTGCTATTAGCTACCATTTATCTGATTTTTTCTATTTGGTAGACATTTTTCACATTAAATTATTAAACCTCACAACAACCTTATGAGTTTTATATCATTATGTCAGTTTTACAGATGAGAAAATTGAGATTCAGAGTTTTTGAGCTACTTGTTCAGGATGCATAGTGAAAGGTGAGTAAGTTAAAATCCCATCCCAGGTCTGATAATTCCAAAGCTATGCCTTTTCTACTTTCACTGTGCCTGCTGAAAGCTAAAATTTTATTTAATGCACCCATTACCCTCTGAAATTCAACTCCTGAGTGTGGAGTGGTATCAACCAATAACTGGAATTGTTTTGAAAAACTTCATGGCTTCCTACCTTGGTAGCCTGAAATTATTCTGGTAGATTAATGCCATGCTCTTCATCAATTCAAATTCCATATGAAAAAAAAAAAGACTTGTTTTACAATGCATACTCTGCCAGGCACTCTAAGTATTAGTGTTTATTTTCACAACTACATGATTGTTGTCCCTAAATCAAGAATGTGTAATTGATCTATAAATCAGTGGTTACATTTTCAATTCACTGATTTACTAATTTAGAAGTCAAGAAAAACAAACAGCACATTATAAAGCTGTAAATTTTTTCACTACTACCAAATCCTCCATGAACATTGTTTCTTAGTTTTTCTCTTCAAAATGTTATTTGTTCTAGAGACAAGTCATAAATTTTCTATGTATAGGGAAAGCATTTAAATCTCAGATTCAGTTGTCCTGAAGGAGGGTACTAGCATTGACTCAACACTTGATTCAATGAACTGAAAAATTCTCTTTTATTGCTTAAGTTAGTTCAAAATAGATGATTTCCTCTTATATTTTAAATTCATATTATTTTTAAATTTATCATTTACATGACACTGATTTAATTATAAGGAGCTCTGGTGGCATGGTGTCTAAGACATTTGACTACTAACCTGAAGGTTGGAGGTTCAAACTCACCAGTTGCTTTGCAGAACGAAGATGGAGCAATCTACTTCCACAAAGATTTACCACCTTGGAGACCCAAAGGGGGTCTCTAGGAGTCAGAGTCAACTTGATGGCTGTGAGTTTGGTTTTGAGTGATTTAATTATACCATATATTTCATAGTTTAGAAATATGTTCTTATATCCATAAATTCTTTTAATATTCACAATAATCACAACTATGCAATTTTCTTATATTAAAAGTAAAGATGATTAATCACAAGGGAACACAGAGTTTGATACAATTCTCAGTGGCAAATGATTTCTTAGAGTCTTCTTTTTAATGAAATTCTGAATTAAAAAAGTACATTCTGGTGAAAAAATATATAGTATTTTATTCCAGCTGCTTATATTTTGTATAAGAAATATGAAAAAGTTAGTATCATGTGCACTTAACTATTTTACAAAAGAAACATATAAACATAAGCTAGAAACTAATAAAAAACATAAATTTTAGGAGCAAAATTGTAACAGTAATTGTGGTGATAGAAAAATGAAGGAGCTAAACACAAAAGGGAGACTTCTATGAATACAACATCTTATATCATTTTGACTTTGAACCATATAAATGTTTTAATATAAGCATTTGATGCTATATGTTTTTCCTCTAAACACTGCTTTAGCTGCATTCCATGTATGTTGATATGCTGCTGTATTTTTATTTTTGCATAATTTTAAATATTTTAAAATTTCCTTAGAGACTTCATTTTTGAATCATAGGCTATATAGAACTATGTTGTTTAATTCTTAAGTGTTTGAGGACTGCCCAGCTATCTCTCCTTTGTTTATTACTAGTTTTATGCCATTGGGTTTCAAGAAAATGCTTTATATGCTTTCTATTCTTTTATATTTGTTGGTGGATTTATCATCCAGCATATGGTCTTTCTTGAAGAATGTCTCAAGTGTACTTGCAAAGAATGTATATTCTACTATTGTTGAATAGGCTGTTCTATAAATATCAATCAGGTCAAATTGAATGATAGTTTCTACTTCCTTACTGATATTATGCCTACTTATTCAATCAATTACTGCTAAAGGAGTACTGGAGTCTCAACTATAATTCTTTTGAATTTATCAATTTGGGGCAAATTTTGGAACAATGTTCTTAAGTGAATACCCTTTAAGAATTGCCATGTCTGTCTTTTAGCTTTTAGTTTATTTAACTGATGTCTTCAGACCATCCACATTTAATGTGATATGTTTGTGGAGAAATCTAGCTTTTACTTGCTGTTGTCTATTTTTTCCATTTGTTCCTTGCCTATATTTCTGTTTTCCCTGAATATAAGTGAGTCTTTTTATTATTTATTTTATACCTCCTACTCATTTCATACTTATGCCTTTTTCAACACTCTTTGACTGTCTTACTTAGTGTTTACAGTAAACATTTTTAATAATCAAAATCCACCTTTTAATAATATTATACTATTTCACTTATAGTGTAAAAATCTTATAACAATATTTCAAATTCCTCCTTCCCATTCCTTGTGCTAGGAGCTCTGGTAGCTTAGTGCCTAAGGCACTTGACTGCTAACCAGAAAGCTGGTGGTTCAAACTCACCAGTCACTCCTTGGAAGGAAGGTTGGGCAATCTACTTCCATAGTGATATTGCCTCAGAAACCCAAGGAGGGGTCGCTATGAGTTGGTCCTACATGATGGTACATAACAACAACAACAAATTCCATATATTTGATTTTTAAAATGACAGAAACACAAAGCACATTGTTACTATTATTGTTTCATAGACCTATCTTTTAGCACAATTGAAAAGTAGAAAAAATATTTTACCTTCATTATTGTATTTCTTCTTAATGTTTTTCATTTCTTCAAGTAGATACTATTTTCTGACATATATATAGCATATTTTCTCTGCCTGAAGAACTTCCTTTAACATTTCTTGACAATAACACTGTTGTTATTGTTGTTAGGTGCTGTTGAGTCCTCTTCGACATATAGCAACCCAATGCACAGCAGAATGAAACACTGCCTTGTCTGATGCCAGCCTCACAATTCTTGGTATACTTGAGCCCATCATTGCAGCCACTGTGTCTATCTATCTCATTGAGGGCACTCCCCTTCTTCATTTACCCTCCACTTTACCAAGCAAGATATCCTTATCCAGGGAATGGTTCCTTCTGACAACATGACCAAAGTAGGTGAAATGAAGTTTGACCATTCTTGCTTCCAAGAACCATTTCAGCTGCACTTTTTTCCAGGACAAATTTGTTAGTCCTTTTAGCAGACCATGGTACTCTTAGCATTCTTCTCCAACACAACTCAGAAGCATAAACTCTTTCTTCTTCAGTCTTCCTTATTCATTGTCCAGCTCTTACATGCATATGAGGTGATTGAAAATACCATGGCTTGGGTTAGGCACATCTTAGTCTTCAAAGAGACATCTTTGCTCTTCATCACTTGAAAGAGGTCTTTTGCAACAGATTTGTCCAATACAATAAGTTACCTGATGTCTTGACTTCTGCTTCCATTGGTGTTGATTGTAGAACCAAGTAATATGAAGTCCTTGACAACTTCAATCTTTTCTCCATTTATCGTGATGCTGCTTATATGTCCAGTTGAGAGGATTTTTGTTTTCTTTATATTAAGATGTAATCCATACTGCAGACTGTGTTGTTCAATCTTCATCAGTAAGTGCTTCAAGTCATCCTCACTACAAGCAAAGAAAGTTGTGTTGTCAGCATATCACAGGTTGTTAATGATTCTTCCTCCAATCTTGATGCCACACTCTTCTTCATATAGTCCAGCTTCTAGGATTATTTACTCAGTATATAGCCTAAATGAGTATGGTGAAAGGATACAACTCTGACACACTCCTTTCTTGATTTTAAACTATACAGTGTCCCCTTGTTATGTTTGAATGACAGTCTCCTGATCTATGTACAAGTTCCTCATGAGTACAATTAAGTGTTCTGGAATTCCCGTTCTTCTCAATGTTATCCACAATTTATTAAGATCCACATAATCAAATGCTTTTGCATTGCCAATAAAACACTTGTAAACATCTTTCTGGTATTCTTTGCTTTGAGACAAGATTCATCTGACATCAGCAATGATATCCCTCAATCCATGTCCTCTTCTGAATCCAGCTTGCATTTCTGGAAGTTCTCTGTCAATATACTCCTGCAACCATTTTTGAATTATCTTCAATAAGATTTTACTTGCATATGATATTAATGATATTGTTTGACAATTTCCACATTCTGTGGGATCACCTTTCTTTGGAATGGGTACAAATATGGATCTTTTCTAGTCAGTTGGCCAGGTAGCTGTCTTCCAAATCTCTTGGATTTGTGATTAGTTAACAATTTTCAGAAAACTAGATAGAGCAATATGTAATTAAGAAAGGAATGTTTTCTGTGAGTCCCTAGCAATCAGGTAATCCTTAAAAGGCTCCAATGGTGTTTTTCAAAGCCCAGGTGGCTGGTCCTAAATTCCAAGGGCCTTTATTGACATAGATGGCTTTGTCTTAGATAAAAGGATGGAGAGGGAAATGATACTGTAACTTAAAGAGAGTTAATTATAACATAAGGTTGAATAAATGGTATCTTAACTAAAAATATGGAATTTTATTCTAACAATTTGGAGGGAGACCTAATAAAACAAAAATTTTTATCCTCACAAGATTATTTTTCTCTTTTAGCACTTTAAAGATGTCACCAAAACCAAAAGGTGAAAACAATAGAAATGTCCATCAACAGGTGAGTGAATAAATAGAATGTGATATATAAATATGATAGAATACTACTCAGCCATTAAGATAAATAAAGTCCTGATGGATACTTCTGCATGGATGAACCTTGAAAACATCATGCTGAACAAAATAAGTCAGTTTTAAAAGGACAGATACTATATGATCTCACTTATATGAAAGAGGCAAATATATAGAAACTAAATATTATTAGTGGTTATCAGGAGTAGTAGGACGGGGAAAAGGAAGTTTTTGCTTAGAGGGCATTGAGTTTATGTTAAAAGTGGTACAATTATTTGAAAAAAAGATGGTAGGAATGGTTGCACAATTTGAAGAATACAATCACTGTCACAGACATACATGTAACAATTGTGGAGATAGCGTGTTTTGTTGTGTATATTTTCACCACAGTAAAAAAAAAAAAAAAAGGAAGGAAAATCATGACTGTTTACACAAGAAGGCATGGTAAACAGATCAATTAAATCATTAATACATTTAATATATTAACAATACATTAAATGATTAAATGCTTAAATATTAGACAAGACTACTAAACAAAAGGTTGATGATTCAAACACACCCATAAGTGCTTCGGAAGACAGGCATGGTGATCTGCTTCTGAAAGGTCACAGGCTTAAATATGCTATGGAGCAGTTCTACACACATGGGGCTGCTATGAGTTGGAAAAAACTTGACAGCAACTAACAACAATGACAACCATATAAAAATATTTTATGCTTAATGTGAATTTGTACATATCTTTTAATTAATTGCAACATTTGTGTATGATAAATAAAGGATAAAAAATGTATTACTATGTAACTGTTGGTGAAACTAAGACTTAAAAAATTTGACTTGTTCAAAATTTAACAATTCAATGCCATGATGAGATGGACGAGTGGTTAAGGTGATACAAACCCAAACCAAACCCACTGCCGTAGAGTCATATCTGACTCATAGCAACCCCTCCTTGGGTTTCTGAGGTGGTATCACTACAGAAGTAGATTGCCCAACCTTCCTTCCAAGGAGTGGCTGGTGGGCTTGAACCACCAGCCTTTTGGTTAGCAGTCGAATGCTTTAAACACTACGCTACCAGAGCTCCTGGTTAAGGTGATAGACTGCTAAAATTTAGCAATTCATAAATGGTGATAAAGTACTAGAGGAGTGATGTGTCTATAATCTTACATGTTTTTCCCCTGATCTAAAACAATTCCCTTTACTCTGTCCTTATTCATTTTGTGAAACTATTTTGGGTGCATTGAAATAGTCAATTATTGCTTCATGCACAAAAATTAGAGTCAAATGTGGTTGTCTGCACCATGAAGGAAGGTAAGATATTAAATACATTAGCAGTCAAATACCTTAGGCACTACACCACCAGAGCTCCCAGACCATTGTAGATAATTCAAATTATCAAACATTGTACCATATGGAGACTATAAAATATAAAACATCCATAGGCTTTTTTTTTTTTTTTTTTTTTTTGTAGCAGCCATAAATCTCAGGCTTTGGAAAGAGAAAGAGTTCAATCTATGATCATCATCTGCAATCAGAAGTTGTGAGGAAATAGGACTGGAGACAGGCCTGAAAGAAATAATTAGGTTCAAGTATATCCAGGAGATATATATATATATATATATATATATATATCTTCAATATGGAAGCTCATCTCAGTAGCTTGGATTCCATTGAAGATAGTCTTATCCATTTCACCTTGTTGGCATCTTGAGACTACAACTTCAAAGCCTATCAAGTTCACATTATAGGAATTGTAGAGGAAGAAGTAATTAAAATATTAACAAATTATATTAATAAAACAAAGATCACTCTTGTACCTCTGGAAGCATTTGAAATATTCAGAATTAAACTAATTAGAGATGCTTTTGGGAACCTGAAGGAGCTCTGGTGGTACAGTGCCTAAGGCACTTGACTGCTAACCAGAAGGCTGGCAGCTCGAACCCACCAGCCACTCCTCAGAAGGAAGATTGAGCAATCTACTTCTGTAGTGACATTGCCTCGGAAACCCAAGAAGGGGTCACTATGAGTTGGATCTGACTCAATGGCAGTGAGTTGGTTTTTTTGGTTTGAGAGAACTAGAGTGCTAACATGGTCTGCACCTCTGGGTACCAGAGTCTTGATTAAACTAAAACCAAACTCACTACCATAAAGTAGATTTAGACTTATAATGACCCACATTAGGTTTCTGAGGCAGTAAATCTTCATAGAAATAGATTGCCCCATCTTCCTTCCACAGAAAGACTGGTGGGTTTAAACTACCAACCTTCTGATTAGCAGCTCAATGCCTTAGCCACTGCATCACCAGAGTCTTTATAGTTAATGTCAAACACAGCCCATTCTTAGGCAAGTGGGTCCCTTTCATTTATTTAAATTGGTTCTTTGACTTGGGTCATTTGAATACAACAAAGGAATTAATTGTAGAAAAAGAATTTCTGCTTTGAAAAAGAAACTATAGCTCACTCAGATATAATAACCATTTATCATAAAAACTTTTAATGGTATATGGTAGTACTCTAATGCTGGTATTAATTTGTCTTTACTAAAGAAATGATGATAATCTTTCGTATGTGTGACTGCAATAATACATTTAAGATTACTTTCTTAATGTCATCTGGTGTCTGCCATTCAGCCTCACACAGCTTTTTTTCCACATTGGTCTGTATTGAGCGAGCAGTTTCCTAATTCCACAAGAACTATTATTACATTTACAAAGCAATTTATTTTTTTAATTAAATCTCTAGTAGCTTAATGTTAATATTTAAAATAAATATTCATTGACAAATGAATTTTAAAAGAGAATTCTATTTTTTCCCAAAGTGCCATCCAAAAATGTCTTCTGCTAGTTACTTATTCCTACTTGACAAGCATTAGCATTATCGTTTCCAGAGTATTTTTCTGCCACTGTATTCTATCATAAGAAGATTTGGTTGCACAGTGCCTAAGGCATCAGACTGCTAACCAGAACGTTGGTGGTTCAAATCCACCAGCCACTCTGCAGAAGGAAGATGGGGCAATCTACTTGCCTAAGGATTTACTGCCTTGGAAACCCAGTGGTCACTATGAGTCAGAATGACCCGATAGCAGCAGTGGCATATTTTACCATTATGTTTTGGGTTTATACATTCACTCATCAGTTCTCAGCTACCATGTGCTAGGAAAAAGTGATGTAAAGACAAAAATGATGTAGTCCTTATCCTTAACAAGTCCATGATTTATTTGGTGAGTCAGACATTGTTTTACAGAGTTTGTATTACAAGGACTTAAAAAAGGAATCCATTCACTGTGCAAGGAGATACACAGGAGGAGACGATCAGTTCTGCAGAAGCAGGGGAAGGTAGGGTATTTAGGAATGATTTCATGAAGGAAGCCGTGACCTGAGAGAACATTATTGTTTTTCATTCTGCAGGTGATACAGTTTTGAAGGGTCTTTTACTTATTGTTTATTCTGGAACAATAATCTTCTTATATCTAAGCTGAAAACAAATCTTACTCCAAGAAATAGACTCATAGATGCCAATGCAATTCAAGTGCAATTACCCTTCTCAGGTTCTACTCTGAGAGACCACAATAGATCTTCATGTCCTGAGAAAAATTGAATGAAGATAAAGGACCCCTACAAAGTTTACACCTGCTGACCTTTAAAACCAGCAAGCCTCTTTATTTCTTTAGAAAAGGGCACTACACATGCCTTAACAATTTAGGGATCTCTATTCCTAGCTTAGGATGTTGGTACACAGCCTTTATTATTTACTATGCTAAATCTCCAGGTAGTTCAGTGACTATAGACTCAAGGAAAAGGGGTTGGATGAATCAAAGCACTTTTTTTTCCCTTAAGCCAAAGTGAACATAGTTGTTTTTTTGGAGGTGGACTTGCCAAACTAGCTGAGTTCTAATCCACCCAGAGGTTCATTGCCTAGCCTGGAGACATTAAGCACAATGAAAACTAGCCACAGTCCCAAACTCTCCCCTTTTTAAGATCCATGTTGGTAACTTGAACTTTACTTGTTTTTCTTCCTTTTGAGCCTCTTGGTTGCAGAAGAGTTGTCTTGCCTCCTCCTAATAACCAGTAAAAGCATCTATATCATACATGTTTGGATCTCATTAGGAGATAAATTGGTTGTTAATTTATGTATGCATATACATATGGGCAATTTTCCTTGTTTTCATTTAATTTTTTTGTTTTAGAGAGACATTTTATAATTTACAAAAAAGCTCATAATAGAGGAAAACATATCATCATAAACCCAACCTCATCAAATCAAACTCTTTTCATGTTGCCATTTTCTCTTTCATTCTCTATGCTTTCTTTATCCACACATTCTTTAATCCTTCAGGTATTTGGTAAGCACCAACTCCACAGATAAGACTAGGGCTCCACAGGAAAGCATGCTGTAATCCTGCCCTTGAGAAGCTCAAAATCTATTATGAGAAACAATTAAACAGGTGATTTAAATGCTGTATGTGTTAGGACACTTTACACAGTCTTATTTGGCTGGAGATATTTTTCAGGATGATGTAAGGTCTGTTTTGAGACTCTAACCATATGAAGAGGAAGAGGGGAAAGGCCACTACAAGGCCTAAATCACTTAGTATAATTGGTTTGTAAAATGTGTTTGTGGGGTAGAAATAGGGTGAAGGATGTGGTTAGAAGTGATAGATGAAGCACTAAAGGTACCTAAGTGCTCTTGTAAGAATGAAAAATGTATTTCATACATATATATTATTTCATACATTCTATATTACTGTTAAGTCTATTTCTAAGTATTTTAAACTTTTTTTTCATAATAGTAATTGGAATCTTTTCTACAAATATTTTCTTCAAATATTTTCTGATTTTTGCCATCTACATAAAAACTATTGATTTGTGTATCTTAATTTTATACCTCATCGCATTACCAAATTCATTTTTTTGTAATAGTTTTCAGTTGATTCCCTTGAGTTTTCCAAATATCTAATCAGGCTATCTGTAAATAGGATAATTTTACCCACTTCCTTTCCAATTTTTATATTTCTAATTTATTTCTCTTACCTAATCATGTTATTTAGTACCTCCAAAATAATATTGAATTATGACCATAATAGTAGTAAACTACCCTTTCTTATTCCTGACTTTTTGTTTTCTATTTTCCACAATACAATTTGAGTTGAGTATATTATCTTAGTGTTCACTTTTGTGCTATTAGGTATACTTAAAGGAGCTCTGGTGGTGTAGTGATTAAGGCATTTGGCTTCTAACCAAGAAGTTAGTAGTTCAAACCCACCCGCCACTCCACAGAAGAAGGATGAGACAGTCTGCTTCTGTAAAGATTTACAGCCTTGGAAACCCAACGGGAGTCAATCTGAGTCAGAATCATGAGTTTTCGGTTTGATATATACTTAGATCCCTATTCCACCACTTGTCTGTCAATTTGTCAAACTGTGATAGCTTACATGTTGTTATGATGCTAGAAGCAATGTCACTCATATTTCAAATATTAGCAAGATCTCTACTGGTAGACAGGTAGGTTTTAGCTGAGCTTCTAGACTGAGAAAGACTAAAAAAGCCTAGAGATCTATTTTTGAAAATTTACCAGTAAAGTCCCTATAGATCACAATAGATTATTGTCCAAGGTAATGCTGGAAGATGACCTCTCCTAGGTTGGAAGGCACACAAATACGCAGTAGTAAGAACAATAGACTTTAACAAACCAATGATGAAGAGGGTGCTACGGGACTGGGCAATGTTTTGATCTGCTGTATATGAGGTCACTGTGAATCAGAATTGACTTGACAGCAACTAAAGAAAGCAACAATAGACCCCTTTTGATTTTTACTTACATCTTTGAAAAATTAGGAAATTAGAATAATTACACTACATCCTTCTGCATCCTCTTCCCCACTTGTTTCTTCTACTGGCTGTGCTATTTATATCATCTTTACTTGTCAGAGTATCAATAAATTTATTCCTTATCTTTGTGTAGTCTGCTTTGTGCACTTGTTAAATAGTGGTAATTACATCATTAAGTTTGCTCTTCTTAATTTATGAATGTTGATCAGAGTACTTAGTTGCAGAAGACAGAATCCATAGTAGACAGTTAAAGCAAATTAAAAGGTATGGTAGTTTGCAAATTCTCTAGAAGGTTTAGAAAGCTAGGATTGGATACTCTACAGCCAGGGGCAACACAGTTAGGGGAGCACCTAGCCATACAATGGGAAAGTTCTTACAGAAACTGAGTACTGCTATCATCCAATCTCAGCACTTCAGACACTAATACACTAGACACTTGCCTCCAGTGCCCCGGAACCACTGACATCCACCCCTGTGATGGCCAGAAGATCACTTTCTCTATTTGTGAACCTTGCTGTTTGCCTCATCCTCCAAATTCTAGCTGGGTTCTTGTACTTAGTGGATCTTTGTCATAGGCCTCCGGTGCCTTAGCAACAAAAGAGTCTGAGAAATGATGCTTTTAAGGTTATCACCTGGCTAGAATGTTTACAAGAGAGTTGGAGTGAATATTGAAGAAGCCAGTTAATAGTATCAGTCAGATTATAAGGAAATATTGATCAGACTTTTTATTTACTCTGTGACTATATTTTTCTGATGAAAATCTTTCATATAACACGTATTCCTTTTTTTTTTTTTTTTAATAATTTGTTTCTTCTAGTATCTGTTTCTTCCAGCCCTCATGCTGGTTCCTTTTTAATTATTTATTGTAAGCAGTTGAATTTTTCCTGGAAGAGCTGTTTAGAGGATGTTTGTGCTGAAGAAACAGGAAGTATTCCATATTAGCACAAATTGTCCTATGACCCTAGGACTATTTGCGAGTTGTTTTAGCCTTGATTTATTTTCACTCGATTGAGACAGACATCTGTAGAACTTTTTGAAATGCAAAGTTTTCCTTCTTCCTCATGCCCCATGTGTTTTCTATCATTCAGTCCTACCTCCTATGTTTCATCATCAAATTATATCCAGGGGAGATCTCACTGCTGGATGTGCACATAAAAACTTGGTTATGTACCTCAGCCTGTCCCGTCCCTTAATAAGCACACTTTAATTGTTCTTTCTGAGATACACAGCTGGAAGTTTCACCTTTCTGCTTTCTCCTACATCATGGTTCAATATCCCACTACTTTTGGCAAAACTTTTGCCTATTCTGTGGTTATAACTTATGGGGTAGTGGATATGGCATTTGGCTGCTAACCAGAAGGTCAGCAGTTCAAACCCATCAGCTGCTCTGTGGAAGGAAGATGGAGTGATCTACTTCTGTAAAGATTTACAGCCTTGGATACCCAATGGGGGTGGCTATTAGTTGGAATTGACTTGATGGCAGTGAGTTTGTATTTTATTTTTTTTTAGTTCCATTAAATATGTGGTTTACAGCTCTCTTCATTATCTTTGTTAGTTTTACATGATTTATGAGACATGAGGAAAAAGGCTGACTTCACACTCATATTTTAAAAATCTACTTATTTCTTGAAACGCTTTCATTTTCCCCAGTGTCATCTGCGACTTGGTCATCTTTGCTAGATTTTTTTCCTTTATCCTACCTTGAATACTGGAATAGTCTAGAACTCAATCCTTAAAACTAATCTTCTCCATGTATACTTACATCCAGACTCATGGCTTGATATTTGCTGATGACTCCTAAATTTGCATCTTCACTCCTGTGGTGGTTAAGTTTATGTGTCAACTTGGATGGGCCTAGTTGAGTGGCTGGGCAGCTGCATGTAATATTCCTCATGATGAGACTGGCAATCAACTCCATGGTGGAATCTGCTGTGAGCAGCTGAGTAGCTACTTTGGGCATGTGGTCTGCTTCCCGTATATAAGGAACAGTTTTGGGAATGGTTTCTAGCTTATGGCATCCTTGAACACTGCATGTAGCTGTGTCATTGTTCAGCAGCCTGCCATGCTCTGCCAACCTTGGAGTCCCAAGGTTGGACTTGAATTAATGACCTGCTGTGTGGTTTGGTAACATTGGGACTGTGCCATTTTATTTGTCAACATTGGGCTTGTCAGCCTCCGCAGCCGGTAGTTGCTGCCTGAGTGAAGAGATGTCTCTAGCTTCAATGGGCCTGAAGCAAGAAGCAGAGCTGAAGCACAGAATCGAGTGGTTTTCACTCAACCCCTAGAGCCTGGCCCTTTGAACTCAGACTTCTAGCCTCCTGAGCTATAAGAGAATAAACTCCTGTTTGTTAAAGCCATCCTTTTTGTGGTATATTCTTGTCAGAGCAGCACTAGGTAACCAGAACAACTCCCAAACTCTCTACTGTACCCCAAATTTATATACCTATTTTCTGACTCTAAATTACTACTTAATATCTAATTACCAAAAACCTATTGCCATCTAGTCGATTATGACTCATAATGACCCTATAGGGTAGATTAGAATTTCCGCATAGGGTATCAAAGGCTGTAATCTCTATGGAAATACACTGTCATATATTTCTCCCACGGAGCAGCTGTTGGATTTGAACCACCAACTTTTGGTTGGCAGCTGAGCACTTAACCACTGCACCACCAGGGATCCTTAAGTATCTAGCAGGCATCCCAAATTTTTAAAATTTTTCCTTCTTTAATATTGTCTTTCATTAAATAGCACCATCATTTACCTTCAGGAGCCCTGGTGGTGTAGTGCCTAAGGCACTTGACTTCTAACCAGAAGGCTGGTGGTTCAAACCCACCAGCCACTCCTTCGAAGGAGGGTTGTGCAATCTACTTCCATAGTGATACCACCTTGGAAACCCAAGAAGGGGTCGCTATGGATCAGATCTCACTCCATGGCAGTGAGTTTGGTTTTTGTTTTTATCATTTACTCAGTTTCTCAAGCTCAAACTTGTAATTATCCTTGATTCTTGTCTCTTTTTCTCCCATTCCACGTCAAGTCTATCAGTCAATTTGATCACTTCCATCTCTAGCATATATCCAGAAGCTCATAGCTTCTAATTATTTCAACACATACCTAGTTTAATCCACCATAATTTCTCTGTTTAGTTGATGACATAATCTGTTAAGTGGATTCCATCTTTCCATTCTGCTCTGCTGCAGTCTATTTTCTATACAGCACCCAAAGCAATCCACTTACATATGACAAACCATATCATTTTTCTTGCTGCAAAGGCATTACTCTATCAGGCCCTTCATGATCTAGCATCTATCTCTTTGACCTAATATCTTGCTACATTCCTTCTTACCCTTTCTGCTCCAGCCACAATGGTCTCCTTGCTGATCCTTAAGGAACAATATGTGATCTTGCAGAAAACCCTTTGCATTTTCTGTTCTTTCGTCCTGGAACACTCTCCTCCCCCAAAAAAAATTTTTCCTAGCTCTAGAATCTAACATCCTATATAATCCCAAATTTCTGTTATCTGCACTCCACTTACCTCTTCTGTCAATCCGACATGATCTTTCAGGCATCACCTACCTGACTAAACTACCTGCATTTCTCAGCATATAACACATTTTTCTTCTTGCTTTCTCATCTTTGGCCTCCCAGACTTGCCATTTCCTTTGACTGATACTTTCTATTCCACCCATTGAACACCTACCTCTCAAATTCTCACTTAACTCCCACTCTATCTTGAAGATTCAGCTTGGGTACCATCTCTTCTAGGAAGTCTTCCATGAATGCTCTCTTATCCCCATGTATGTCTCATATCAAAAGAGGAAAAAAGAGACATAAGAAGACATAGAAGAGAAAAGAGAAATGATAAAGAAGGGATCAGAAAAAAAGGAGGTAAAATCAGAAAGTAAAATGAAAAGTTGGGAAATTAAATAGAGTGAAGAAAAAGAAAAGAGAAGAAAAACTAAACATAGCTAATATGTTCTCGGAGAGTGCCATTCGTTTTTAAACAGTTTGAGAAATGATTGATCTCTAAGCAGGAAGAAGGCTTCCCTTGTGCTTGTAATTCTACCTTATAACAGCACTTGGGTCTTCCTAGACTGTGAGGTCCTCAGAGCCAGTGGCCTCCTCTTTAACAGCACTGAATTATCAGTGCCTGGTCCACATTCAGCTTTGTGAATAACTCTTGACTGAATAAATGAACAAAGTATTATCAGAGAAAATAGAGGGAGCAAAGCATCAATTCTGTTTAGGGAAGAGACAGGGATAACACAGAGGTGGAAACATTTTAGCTGAGACTTGAAAACTTAGTAGAAATTTGTTAAGTGTGGATGAGAGGCCTTTTAGAGGGGAAGTGGGGATGTAATTATAATAAATATCACATTTTTGACCATTACTATGACTCAGATACTCTTCAAAATTATTCACCTGAATTTGCTCATTAAATACAACAAACCAGTTTTTAACTATGATTCTCATTTTGCAGATTAGGGAACATAGTCAATGAGAGATTCCCTAATGTGCACAAGGTCTGCAGCTAGAGGGCAGTGGAAGGAGGCTCCCAAACCAGGCAGTAGTTCCAGCGCCCACACTGTTCATGTGTCTGTTAGATGTGGTTGTGAATGATGAGTCAGGGAGATGGTGAGCTTATTGAGAAAATCAGACTGAGAACCCAAATCTTCTGTTTTCTAGGCCAGTGTTCTTTCTATTCCTTTGTGTTGCCGCTAGTGCAGAAAACAATATTTTAAAATCAATCAAAGAAAAGACCCAAACCAATGGTTGTAGGAACAATGTGATTGATATTATTTACTCTAGCTAGATTAAAATGTTCCCTTGGAAAAAAATCTATAAAGACAACATGAGCCACTATACAAAGCTATGTGGAGTTTTCCAGACACTAAAATGGATGTCATAAATTATTTCTGCCTCTGTCAAGAGGGTAATTCTCATTTTCATCAATTTAACAAGCTTTGAAAACAATGGAATCACTGGGAGTAATCTGGTCAAATTAAATTCACCTGGTTCCAGCTTTAATGGCCCTTTTAACACCTTTCCTCGAGTGTTTTCCTTCCTGGACCACAAAACTAAACCTAAATGTATGACCTTCGGAGAAATAAGTGGAAAAAAGGAGTAAAGTTATTTTTCTAATGCTTACAGAACCCCTGATGAAAAGAACCATAGGGATCTGACATCAAGCTCCAGGCTTCCCCCTAAGGTCCTAATGGTCTAATTCTTCAGGGACATGTACACAGTTATTTATCATAGAACTTGCAGCAACCCTTTCTGAACTTCTCATGCTAGTCGTCAATCTACCTCCATTTCATTCATCCACTGTCACTCTACCATACCCAACATTTTGCATCCATTAAGTGAAATGTGGGAGCTCTGGTAGCATAGTGCCTAAAGCATTTGACTGCTAACCAGAAGGCTGGCTGTTCAAACCCACCAGCCACCCCTTGGAAGGAAGGTTGGGCAATCTACTTCTGTAGTGATACTGCCTCGGAAACCCAAGGAGGGGTGGCTATGAGTCAGGTCCAACTTGATGGCACTTAACAACAACAACAAGTGAAATGTATATTTTTATGGACGTTGGAATAGATTTTTGATCTTTTCTCCTTTCTCTAAGGTAGACTTCACTGTAATTGGTGATGGGACACTGAGCTTTCCATTAAATTACAGAACTGGGGGATAAAAAAAGCATGGTGTACGATGACAGGAAAAACCTCGGTCTCAATCCCAGATTTGCACCTGACAAGCTGCGTTACCTTGAACAAGTCAATTCACTTCTCTGAATCTCAATTTTCTCATCCATAAAGAAAGAGTAACAATTTTTGTGGACTTCTATAGAATTATTCTAAGGGTTAAAGGAGCATTCAGTTGTGGACAAACATATAGTAAATATGCAATAAATATTAATTATTTTCATTACTTTAAGATAGGTGTATGCTGCTTTCATCTAACAAACTCCGTAATCCATATTGTTTTAGTAAGGGAAGGGATATTAAAGGGTTTGGTTCTGCTTTTTGAGTTTTATTCAAAGTAACTAGAAAGAAGAAAGAATTAGACAGGGTAAAACTTTACTATTCATCAATAAGGCAAAAGGAGATTATTCTATTTGCCAGAACAGCAACAATTATTCCCCAAATCATTAAAAGCTTATTACTGAAAGTCACAATGAAATGACCCTTAAGTCTGAAGCATAAACTATCATCAAGTTCTCAGAAAAATTAAATGCATCTCTTCTCTTCTGAAACAGGATATGACAATTCGCTTCCTTTGGAAGCTGCTACTATCTTCTCTGTGGGAAGGGAACTTAATCAGTCATCACTGGGTTAAAATCATACAACACCGTTCCTAGATGAGAGGGTGATGAAGAGGTGTGAGGAATAAAACACACAGATAGCATCTTTCCCAAAATTCCACTTCTTGCTTTCTCTCTAAGGCAGGGCCAACCTGCTTACCAAAAGTCACTGGGACAGTGTTCCATTCGGGAATGATTATTTTCCAAGATTTGAAATTGTGCACAGAAGTTCCCAGACAAGAACTTGTGTGTTCTTTGCACCCAGTGAAGAAGGGACATTTTTTAATTCTCTAGACTTTGTCAGGGTCAGGTAAAATCTATGTTGCTTAGCTTTTTGCTGGGGCTCCTTAATTAGATTTGCAAGAAGATACTTCAGCAGTGAGGTCTCTTGCTTGTGCAGTGAGCTGTCTAATTACAAGCTTGGGATGAGGATAACCGATCAATATATCAGTAGGGAATGTGCTCCATTTCAGTCTCGTAATGCTTGCTTCATTCCTTAAACATCAGCTTAGCAAGCAGAGGGACAATCAATATGATACAGTGCACAATGGACTCTATTTCAGCCAACATAAGCTATAAGCAGGGACACAGCTGGCCGGGGGAAGGCTTGGCCCTTGCAGGATTTAGTGCACCAGAGGATAAAGGGCCTAGACAAACACTTTGTTGTTGTTGTTGTTATATGCCATCGAGTCAGCCCCGACTCATAGCGACCCCTCCTTGGGTTTCCGAGGCAGTATCACTACGGAAGTAGGATTGCCCAACCTTCCTTCCTAGGAGTGGCTGGTGGGTTTGAACCGCCAGCCTTCTGGTTAGCAGTCAAGGGCCTTAGGCACTATGCTACCAGAGCTCCTAGACAAACACTTTAGTAAGAAGGAAACACTACTCTTAAATAGGTTTTAAACTATAACCTTGGATTTCTGGTTTGCCACCTCTATCTTACATACTTCATATATAAGAAAACTGCAGCCCAGAGAAGGAATTTGTTGAAGATCACAGAGTTGGCTGTGATCATATAGCCACCACATTATGTGCCTACTGCTTCATTTTTTTTGTAATGATCACAACAATCCTACAGTATAGGGATAATGCCCATTTTAGAAGGAGGAAAATGGAGGCTAATAAATGACCAGAAGAACTCCCTTCAAGACTTTAGTAGTATTCTACTTTGAGTCATAATTATTTCATTATCTTATCTTGCATTTTTTTTCTATTTCACTGTCCGGTTTTCAAGCATAGGCAAAAGTCCTGGAATCCAACTGCCTGGGGTTGAATCTCAGGTCTGTCACTTACTGACCATCTCACTTCTGCAATGTTAATTATGCTCATAGTGGCTCTGTTACTTCATATGTTTAGTAATAACATCTCTTTCTGATCCTTGTTGGAATTCTGTGTCATAGTGGTTAAAACATTCAGCTGTTAACCAAAAGGTCAGAAGTTCAAACCCACAAGCCACTCTGTGAGAGAAAGATGAAGCAGTATACTTCGTTAAAGATTTACAGCCTTGGAAACCCTCTGGGGCAGTTCTACTCTGTCTTGCAAGGTTGCTACAAGTTGGAATTGACTCTATGGCAGTATGGCAGTGTGTTTGGGTTTGACCTTGTAAACTTCTAAACACTCTACAAGGTCTTGGAAATATTCCATAAAGGGTGGCCATTATCATTGTCCAGTGTACACAGCAAGTTAGTTTCAGATTTAGAACTCACTCTCACATTAGCCAGTCGCTGAACTTTTACTATCATGCCCTGCTGCCTCCAGTCTTACACTGTGACCTGCAATTCATACTGTCCTAACAGTGGTATTCATATCTTCCAACTCATCTCGTTAATAAGTTGCTTGAGAAAGTGAAGCTCTTTTCTATTTCTTATTTTGCTCACTATTTTTTTTTTCCTTCAATTTTCTCCCACCAATGCAATGCCATCAAGTCAATTCCAACTCCTATCAACGCTATAGTACAGTGTAGAACTTCTCATAGGGTTTCTAAGGCTATAAATCTTTATGGAAATAGAATGCTACATCTTTCTCCCAGAGAGTGACTGATGGGTTTGAACTGCTGAATTTTTGATTAGCAGCCAAGCTCTTTAACTACTGCACCACAAGGGCTCCTTTTAATTTTCTCAGGGGAACCAAATAGGCAGTGAGTATGACTGCTAAAGAAGGCTAAGGAAGGCTTGCAGTGGGAAATTTAGTGATAGAGGTGGAACAGAGAGTACAGAAAATTCATTTTTGGCTCCTTTGGCCACCCAGACAAAATCTGAAAATATAGTATTACCTTTATTGATTTCACCACTATACAGAGTCAAGTTTTCCACTCAGTTTCAGCATCCTAGAGTTCATCTGGCTTGGGGAGGCTGACTCTCCCTGCCAAACCTATAAGAACCTGATGTATAAAACCGAAATGACCACTTAGTGGCATCTTTAAAAAATATAGTTGTCAGTTGTACCAGATGTTTTTTGATCCAGGCTGGGCTAAAATTTTCCATTAATCAAGTGACATAGAGAATCAAATAAAAATTAGACTATTGTTTGGCATGCATGAGACAAATACTTTTGCTCAACCAATACTCATTGGGAGACTGTCATTTGACATGCACTAAACTATATCCTGGGAGCTCTGGTAGTGTAGTGCCTAAGGCACTTGACTGCTAACCAGAAGGCTGGCAATTCAAACCCACCAGCCACTCCTCAGAAGGAAGATGGGGCAACCTATTTCCGTAGTGATACTGCTTTGGAAACCCAAGGAGGGGTCGCTATGTGTTGGATCCACTCCAGGCAGTAAGTTAGAGTTAGTATATCCTAGGAGCTCTAGTGGCATAGTAAATAAGACATTTGACTGCAATCCAGAAGTTCAGCAGTTCAAACCCACCAGCTGCTTTGTGGGAAGAAGATGAGGCAATCTACTTCCATAAAGATTTACAGTCTTGGAAACACTATGGGAGTTGCTATGAGTCAGAATCAGCTTGATGACAGTGGGTTTCATTTTTCTTTTTTTTTTTAATATGCTATATCTTCTTAAGGACCCCTGGTGGAGCAGCGGTTATGCCATAGGTGAAAGATCTGCAGTTTGAACCCACCAACTGCTCTATAGGAGAAAAATATGGTAGTCTGCTTCTGTAAAGACTATAGCCTTGAAAATGCTATGAGGCAGTTTTACTCAGTCCCATATGGTCACTGTGAGTTGGAATCGACTCTATGGCAATGAGTGTATTACTATAGACATGTTATTAGGAAGGACCAGTCCCTGGAGGAGGATGTCATGCTTGGTAAAGTAGAGGGTCAGCAAAAAAAATAGGGAGACCCTCAATGAGACGTATTGACCCAATGACCACAACAATGGACTCAAACATAGCAATGATTGTGACAATGGTGCAGGCCCAGGCAGTCTTTATTCCATTGTTCACAGGGTCATTATGAGGCAGAACAAATTAAATTCAATTAAATGTAATAAAGGCATAAGTAAGGGTAGGTACTGTTGTTGTTGTATCATTAGGGAAAGCCAAATGAAGAACTGAAGAACACATAACACAGGGCCAAGGATGAGAGGGAGTAGACTGTCCCATAGAGAGGAAAATAGGCATTTAGGGAAGACTTAGGAGCTCTGGTGGCACAGTGCCTAAAGCATTTGACTGCTAACCAGAATTATGGCAGTTCAAACTCACCAACCACTCCTCAGAAGGATGGTTGGGCAATCTACATCTGTAGTGATACTGCCTCGGAATCCCAAGGAGGGGTCACTATGAGTCAGATCCTACTCCATGGCAGTGAGTTTTGCTTTGTTCAGTTGTTCCCTGTGGCAGGAGATTATCTTGTGAGGGAAAGGAGGGCTGCACTGTCATTCCAGAACTTGGCTTGAGCTGGCTTCAGAAGGCTAATAAGCTATGTCAAGATATTTGGATTTTATACGGAACATAAACAGGAAACCACTGAAGGGATTTAGGCAGGAAACTAGCATAAAATTTATGATTTAGAATGATCTGTCTTGCTGTAGTATACAGAATGACTGAGAAGGAGTTGGGGAAGGGAAGCCTGGAAGCAGGGAGATAAGTGAGGAAGCTGGTACTGTGAGAAATACTGGTGGCTTGAAAAGTGGTGGTGGCAAAGACGATGGTAGAAGTAGACATATTTGAGAGCTATATAGAAAGCAAAATTGATAGAGGATTCAATAAGTGTAATCAAAACATGGGCTGTTAGGCAGATTATCTGGAAATGGAGTAGCATGAAGCTCTGAGGTATCCATGTCTGTATGGAGATTTATCTGTGTGGCAGAGTGGAGATACCACAGCCCTATTTTCACCCTCCAGAGTTCTCCTAAAGGCAGTGTCTGGGTGACTATACTTTTGTTATGCCTTGGAGGTTCACCAGCCTCTTCGGATGGTCTTTTTTTTTTTTCCTCTTTAGAAACGTTTATATCTCTAGTTAGCTAATTCCTAGGAGACATTGTGTTTCCTTAGGGTGGCTCTGCATGACTCTGCTACTATCCATTTTTTATGGGTTTCATAGTGTAAGTTTCAAAAGGCAATCATATTTTCCTTATTTCCAGGTTACTGGGGTATACCTTGACATCATGGGTACTTTGAGGGACAACAAAATTGTCCCTATTTCATGACTAATGCTTGAAAAGGCCCTGTGTGAGACTCATCTAGTTGACTTCACAGTATGATCTTTGCAATAAGATAGATAAGTGAAGAAGTTGGATGGAGGCGGGGAAAATACAAAATGTTGAATAATTTCACAAATAATCTGAAGAGTTAGTGGTAAGACCAGTGTTCAACTTTCAAAGACTTTGCTTATTCCATTATACTTTATTATGTTACTTGAAGGAAATTTCACACATGTTAGATGGAAGCTATGCACTGACAAAACTTACATTTATGTGTGAAAAATGTATATCCATGTGTGTATACAAATACACTTACCTAAGTAAGTTCTATCATGGTACAGATCATATTTTATGTTTGATGTATATAACATCAATGTGTTCATTGTTGCTCCCTACATCTAACACAAAGCTTGGAATTAATATTTTGAAGTGAATTATTATAATATTAAAATTTATATCATACACATTCTTTAAGGAGAGTTCTAAGTCATGGTTTTTTGTTACTTCTGTGCTGCTATAACAGAAAATATGCCACAAATGGGATGGCTTTAACAAACAGTAGTTTATCCTTAAAATTTTGGGATGCTAGAAGTCTGAGTTCAAAGTACTGGGCTCTAGGGGCTGGGTGAAAGCCGTTGACCTTGGGCTTCAGCTCTGCCTCTTGTTCACAGCCCACTGAAGCTAGAGGCTTTTCTTCACTCAGGCAACAGCTGGCTGGCTGCTGAGGCTGACAAACCCAGGGTTGACAAGTGAAAAGGTACAGTCCTGATATCACCAAATAACATGGCATGCCACTAATTCAAGTCCAGAAAAAGGTCCAAGATTGGCAGGGTATGGCAGGCTGTTGAAAAATGACTTGGCTACATGCAGGGTTCAAGCATGCTGAAGAGCTGGAGACCTTCTTCAGAGCTGCTTCTTATATACTGGAAGCAGACCACATCCCTAAAGCAGCTACTCAGCTACTCCAGCAGATTCCACTATGGAGATAGTTACCAATCCCACCATGAGGAATAACTACATCCAGCTGCCCAGTCACTCAACAAAGCCCAGCCAAGTTGGCATACAACCTTACCTACTACAGTCATGTTTTCATAAAAAATAATTACTACCTGAAGAAGAATCACAAACACATGAACAAGAGTTATGGCTAAAGTCTGTGTACATGCTGTTGCCACTTTGCTTGGACAGAGAACTCTTCAAGGAAAAGTACGTGTCTTACCACATGTACCAAAAGTACATGTCAACCCCTTGTGTATCGAGGATGGAGCAGGGCCTAATGTAAGTACCCTAAAAATCCATCTGATCTTATTTATATCTCCTTCCAAGTTCATAGCCTCCAAATCCTGACTTCCATGTTTAGAATCATAGATAACCTGATATGCTCTATGTGACTTTTTTTCCCCCGGTTTGTTTATTGTGACAGAAAAAGGTTACAGACTCTCAGCTGTCATTCATCCTGGGACAACTCCCTGGCAAGCATCCACCTGTCAGTTATCTCCCATAGTTAGTGACATTCATCAGCCTGGATTCTGAAAAGGTTACAGAGACCAATAATAGGATATGTCTGTTTCCTTCAGCCATGGCAGGAACTGTGTTTGGTGCAATTAAATTTTAGGACAGAGATCCTAAGTAATCTCAGGCCAGCATATCAAGCTAGTGGACACTGAATAAAAGGGGTAGTCTGTATGGGGTTGAGGTGCTCTAGCGAGGCTTCCTGGATGACATTCATAGTCCTGAGTTCATGATTGTGAAGTCTTTTCATTGTCAGAGAGAGCTGACATAGCATCAACGTACAGATCAGGAATTGTTGGCTCTAATCCTATATTCCCCTTTAGATGCAGTCATCAAGAACCTTCCTCCTCTGGGCTTCCATTTCCAACATATGCTGAGGGCATTAGATCAGATCTCTAAAGTCCCTTCCAGGTCTGACTTCTTATTGATTTCAAATGACCCACAGCATGATCAAAGAGAAAGCTGTCATCATGTAGCCACAGGAGCACCAGATCTCAATTTTGGTGAATGTGAGGAGCCTGGAAATATATTTTAGGCTGATTGTGGGTCCTGACTTAACGGTAAGTTTTGCAAGACTCCATCTTCTCACACACAGGTCTATGCACTAAAAACACCTGGGTGAAAGCCTCTCCCTCCTCATAACCCAAGTCCTGCAGCAGAAGGATCATATGAAAGCCAGGTGTGACTGTTTGTCTCCAAGAGAGTGTGAGGGTGGCCACTGCCTTTGGTGACAGCTGCCAGCATGAGTAGATGGATTGCTACTCTCCTGACTACTGTTCTGGGAAGAGTCGATAATTCATAATCCCAGAGTAAAGACCAGAATAGGAGGAGGATGTGTAAAGCATTAATGAGCAGAGCTTTTGGACATGGTTGCTACTCTGGAATATTTCCAGGTCTCTGATGGTGCCAGATATTAACTATTTAGCTCCCACAATATCCTTCTGATCAGTCTTATTCTTTTAGTCCCACAACAGTGCATTCTCAAGGCCTCATAGAGGCTCCATACTGGTAAATTATTTCCCAGGACTTGTACACAGCATTACCTTATTTAATTTTTCACTTTATAGATGTTATTGTTAGCTTTGACTCATGGTGAACCTATGCATAACAGAATGCAACTTTGCCTGGTTCTGGGACATCTTCAAGGTCATCGTCATGTTTGGGTCCAGTCAGATAATATTCTGTTTTCTTCTATAGGATTACCATGGCTAATTTTAGGAAAGTATATTGTCAGGTTGAGCTACAGTAAAGGCTCCAACCCTACTAAAATGAAATAAAAATATTTATTGGAAGCAAACAATGGTTTAAACCGGGGAGATGGTAGCCTCATGAAGTGAAACCAACACATCAGAAAAAATGGCTGGTGCAGAGGTCCAGATAAAGGGTAAACCAGGAAATCAAGAATATTCTGATTAAAAAACTCACTGCAGTGGAGTCGAATCTGACTCATAGTGACCCGCCTTGGGTTTCCAATGCAGTATCACTACAGAAGTATATTGCCCAATCTTTCTTCTGAGGAGTGGCTGGTGGGTTTAAACAACCAGCCTTCTGGTTAGTAGTCAAATGCCTTAGGCACAACACCACCAGAGCAGTGAGACAACTTGAAGGGAGGGGCACTTTAAAGTAATTGTTTGGAAACATGAATGTGGACTATGTGGATTGGTTAGTTTTAATACCATAGCTAAGGGACTTTTACAAGACAATTACAAGATTGTTATCGTTAGGTGTTGTCTAGTTGACTCTGACTCATAGAAACCCTATGTACAAAAGCACTAAATAATGCCCAGTTCTGCCTCATCTTCACAGTCTTTGCTCTGCTTGAGCCCATCATTGCAGCCATTGTGCCAATCCATCTTGTTGAGGACGTTCTCTTTTTAGCTTACCCTCATATTTACCAAGCATGATCTCCTTCTCCAGGTACTGGTCACTTCAGACAATTCTCTCTTCTAAGAGCATTCTGGATGTACTTCTTCCAAGACAAATTTGTTTATTCTGCTGGCAGTTAATGGTATTTTCAGTATTCTTCACCAAAACCAGGATTCAAATGCATCAGTTTTCTTCATCTGTCTTCCATATTCATTGTCGAATTTACATGCAAATTAAGCTATTGAACATACAATTGCTTCAGTCAGGCCCACCTTACTCTTCAAAGTGATATCTTTGTCCTTTAACTCTTTTAAGAGGTCTGTTGCAGCAGATTTTCCCAGTGCAATATACTTCAAGTCAATCTGATTCCTTGACTGTTGCTTCCATGAGAATTGATTATGGATCCAAGTAAAATTAAACCCCAGACAACTTCAATCTTTTCTCCATTTATTCTGATGTTCCTCATTGGTCCAGTTGTGGGATTTATTTTCTTCTTCTTCATGTTGAGGTATAATCCATACAGAAGACTGTAGTACTTGATCTTCATCAGTAAGTGCTTCAAGTTCATCTTCACTTTCAGTAAGCAAGGTTGTATCATCTACATGTCACAGGTTGTTACTGCAGCTTCCACCAATCCTGATACCGCATTCTTCTTCATATAGTACAGTTCTTTGGATTATTTGCTTAATATACATATTGAAGAAGTATGGTGAAAAGATGCAATGCTTTCCTGACTTTAAGCCATTCATTATCCCCTTGTGCTGTTCAAACAACTGCCTCTTGGTCTATGTACAAGTTCTTCATGAGCACAATTAAGTGTTCTGAAATTCCCATTCTTCACAATGTTATCCATAATTTGTTATGATCAACACAGTCAAGTGACTTTGTACAGTCAATAAAACTTCCTGGTTTTCTTTGCTTTCAACTACGATTTATCTGACATCAAGAATGATATCCTTCTTTCCACTCCTGTTCTAAATCCAGCTTGAATTTCTGGAAGTCCCCTATTGATGTACTGCTGCAGTTGTTTTTGAATTAATCTTCAGCAAAATTTTAATTTTATGTAACATTAATAATATTGTTCTATAATTTCCACATTCCATTGAATCAACTTTCTTTGGAATGAACATAAATATGGATCTCTTCCAGTTGGCTGGCCAGGTAGCTATCTTCCAAATTTATTGGCATAAAGTGAGTGCCTCAAGTGCTGCATTCATTTGCTGAAACATCTCAATGGGTATTCCATCAATTCTTGGAGTCTTGTTTTTCTCCAGTTCCTTCAGTGCATCTTGTACTTCTTCCTCCAATAACACTGGTTCTTGACTATATGCTACTTCCTGAAATAGTTGAACATTGTCCTTCCGTCTTCTTTTGATGCTTCCTGCATTGTTCAATATTTTGCCCAAAGACTTCTATAATATTATAATTCAATGCTTGATTTTTTTTTTTTTTTTTTCAGTTATCTCAGCTTGAAAAATCCCAATCATGTTCTTCTCTTTAGGTTTTCTAACTCCAGGTCTTTGAACATTTCACTATAATAATTGACTTTGTCTTCTTGAGCTGCTCTTTTAAGTTTTCTGTTCAGCTTTTTTATTTCATCATTTCTTCCATTTGCTTTAGCTATTCTTCATTCAAGAGCAAGTATCAGAGACTCTTCTGACATTCATTTTGGTCTTTTCTTAATTTCCTGTCTTTTTAATGACCTTTTGCTTTCTTCATGGATGATGTTCTTGATATCATCCCACAACTCCTCTGATCTTCAGTTATAGGTATTCAGTGCATCAAATCTATTCTTAACTGGTCTCTAAATTCAGATAATTATCTTAAAAATTTCCTGAGAGCAGTTGAGGTCACTTCTGATTAGGCTCTTTTGTCAAGAGCTAACTAAAGGACACTAAAATTGTTTCTTTTGTCATGTACTTAAGTTAGCTTAAGGAGTTGGCCTTTGCAGGGAAAATCCTATGTACTTAAATCTGCTGACATCAAGACCATCACAGGAACATTCCTTTCCTCTCCCTAGCCTGATTGCAAACAGAAATATTTTCCTCCCTATAATCTTCACTCCACGTTGAAGGTAAAATTGTCAGCAAGAGCCAAAATGAAATTCAAGTTTCCCTTTAGATAAGCCATTTTAATCTGGCCTGGCCTTATAAGTTTTAGCTCTTATGCAAGGCTTTTCCTCCTCGTCTGTCTTGGTCTGGAAGCTCTGCTAACACCTGTCCACCATCAGTGACTTTGCTGGCATAACTTCCAGCATCATAAAAATATTCAGGTCACCACTGACAGAGATATTAAATTTGTTGCTATCAAGTTGAATCCAACTCATGGTGACCTTATATGACTGTTAAAGGGGCAGGAAGGCCACATCTTCTGACCTCCTCTAACCTAACAAGAGGAAGACAGAATCACCATTAGTAGCCCAAGGCCTATCCCTGTGAGGCCAGGCATGCCACTTCCCTCCAGCCCTGACACCAACCATTCCTCCCAAAGCATCCACCATCTCTCTCCTGGATTCGATAATTGGCTGCAGTGACCACACAAAACTCACAGATTATGGGGTTTATTAGGGAAGCACCAGGCTACAATTCAAGTTCAAGAACAATGCTCAATCTCTCTCAGCCTGCTGTCTCTCAGCCAACAGTCTCTCTCAGTCTCTCTCTCAGCAATATGTGTCTTTCTGTGTCTCTTTCTCCGTAGTGCATGTTTCTCAGGAGCATGTTTCTCTCAATAGCATGTCTTTCTCAGACAGCAGTCAGACAGTGAGACCCCTTCTGCCTCTAGGAAGTCTCCTTTTGAGTGACCAAACTAACCAATCTGAATATCAAAATTCCATGCACCTGAGAGAGTGAACTTCCCAGAAAATTACTTCATGCTGCTCCCAACAGAAATACCCCAGGTGGATAAATAACAATCAGAAGCTACTTGGTTGCTCATGGCCAATTCCACCACAGAGTTTACAAAGATATTTAGCTAGAAAAGCTGTACCAGATAATTTACTACACTGTAATGACATACTAGAACTATCCCATAGGATTTCCAAGGCTGTAATCTTTATGGAAACAGATTGCCACATCTTTCACCTGTGGGCAGCTGGTGGGTTCAACTGCCAACCTTTTGGTTAGCAACCAAGCACTTAACCACTGCACCAACAGGGCTTACACCAGGGATATTAAAACCAAAATCAAATTCACTGCTGTTGAGTTGGATCTAACTCACAGTGATCCCTCCTTGGGTTTCTGAGGCAGTATCTCTACAGAAGTAGGTTGCCCATTCTTCCTTCCAAGGAGTGGCTGGTGGGTTTGAACAACCAGCCTTCTGGTTAATAGTTAAATGCCTTAGACAGTATGTCATTAGAGATATTAGGAGCTTCTTATTCCCAGATGTAGGCACTTTCCTATATCAAAAATAAGACATATTAGGAGGTTTCCTAATCTCTATCAACTCAACATCTAGACTGTATCACGTTCCAAGTTTCCCAGAATAGTAATGACTTTTTTTTTAGATCCTTTATTAATATTTATATTTAGCCAAGCCTCCTCCTGCCTTCTGAAAATTGTGTCCACCAGCTATATCACCTTTGTCACTAACATCTTACTCTCATTTTTCTCCTCCTTTGAGAATTTAGCCACTGGAACCATGCTCTTCCTCTCTGTGCCATGCTTCAATATTTTTCTAGAATTTCCTAATACTTAGGTTATGTTTTGTCTAATATACAAGGTGCCCCAGAACCTAGCTCCATCCACATCTTCAAGCTCAAGTCTTTCCCATCCTACTCCCTGTTCTGATAAAGCTGAGCCCTGTTAGAGGCTTGTGCATATCAGCCTCATTCATGCCCCTTGTCTTAGGAGCCCTGTTCCTCCTGCTTGGACTTTCTTTTTCTATCTAAATTGCTTATCTTTGTCTCTCTTTATGATCAAGCTTACCCTTTAAACTCATCTACTAAATAAGCCTTCCCTTTGAAATACAAACAAAACTCACTGCCATTGAGTCAATTCAACTCATAGTGACTCCTCCTTGGGTTTCTGAGGCAGTATCTCTACAGAAGTAGATTGCTCAGTCTTCCTTCCAAAGAGCAACTGGTGGATTTGAACCACCAGCCTTCTGGTTAGTAGTCAAATACCTTAAGCTCTACACCATAGCACCCTAAAATTTAAATCTCTGGGACATTTCACTGGACTAAAGGATGTCTGCCTATGGGCCTCAATTTAAACCCCATTTTGAAAATATTCAGGTCACTTTGTTCTAAGAAGTTAAACTTTCAACACACTTACTCTGATAGCTAAAGAAAAGTTTTCTTTATAACTAAGTTATGCAAGCCATCCCCAGGGAACACATTGCACAAGAAATTTATATTAGCAGAAAAGATTGTTTGTGATTGCTTTATGATTCCTTTGTGAACCTCCTATGGTCACCAAGTGGTAACTAACCAGTGAAGTATACATATACTCTTTAAACCAATTAATTATAGTAAAAGCTTTGTTGTCAAATCTCTGCCATTAAAAATCTTACATTTACAAGTACCAATCAGAATATTGTTAGTTTGTTCCCATGAAGTCTTAAAACAAACAGCTTATCTCTATACATTGTTCCTAAGGAGTCTTAAAACAAAACTGTAAGCCACTGATCACTGTACAGCCCCTGCTTTTGTTAGCCACATTTGTCTTTTACAAATTATTTATAAGCTGTCTTAGTTCCCTAGTGCTACTATAACAAAAATAGTGCAAGTGAATGGCTTTACAAACAGGAGTTTATTCTCTTACATTTACAACAAATTGAAGATGAATAGTGCTGCATTTATCATCAAAAAGAATGTTCCAGGGTCTATCCTGAAGTACAGTGCTGCTAGTGATAAAATAATATACATACCCCTACAGGGAAGATTTTATGGGCAAATAGTGAATGATGTAGGAAGCATCAAAAGAAGATAGAAGGAATATACAGAGTCACTGTACCAAAAAGAACTGGTTGATCTTCACCCATTTCAGCAGGTGGCATATGTTCAAGAACCAATGATACTGAAAGAAGAAGTTGAAGCTGCACTGGAAGAATTGGCAAAGAACAAGGCTCCAGGAATTGACAGAATACAGAGTGAGATGTTTCAACATACAGATGCCCCACTGGAGGCACTCACTCAGTTATGCCAAGAGATTTGGAAACAGCTACCTGGCCAACTGACTGGAAGAGATCCATATTTGTACCCATCCCAAAGAAAGGTTATCCCACAGAATGTGGAAATTATTGAACAATATCATTAATATTGCATGCAAGTAAAATCTTACTGAAGATAATCCAAAAATGGTTGCAGCAGTATATTGACAGAGAACTTCCAGAATGTAAGCTGGATTCAGAATTGGACATGGAATGAGGGATATCATTGTTGATGTCAGATGGATCTTGGCTCAAAGCAAAGAATACCAGAAATATATTTACTTGTGTTTTATTGACTATGCAAAAGCATTTGATTGTGTGGATCATAACAAATTGTGGAAAACATGGAGAAGAATGGGAATTCCAGAACACTTAATTGTACTCATGAGGAACTGGTATATAGGCCAGGAGGCTGTTGTTTGAACAGAAAAAGGGAACACTGCATGGTTTAAAATCAAGAAGGGAGTGCATCAGGGTTGTATCCTTTCACCATACTTATTCATTCTGTATGCTGAGCAAATAATCTGAGAAGCTGGACTATGTGAAGAAGAACATGGTACTAGGATTGGAGGGAGAATCGTTAACAACCTACAATACACTGACGATGCAACTTTGCTTCCTGAAAGTGAGGATGACTTGAAGTACTTACTGATGAAGATTGAAGAATACAGTCAGCAGTATGGATTACATCTCAATATAAAGAAAATAAAAATCCTAACAACTGGTACTATAAGCAACATAATGATAAATGGAGCAAAAATTGAAATTGTCAAAGACTTCACATTACTCGGTTCTACAATTGACGCCAATGGAAGCAGTAGTCAGGACATCAGACTATGTAGAGCACTGGGCAAATCAGCTGCAAAGGACATCTTTCAAGTGCTGAAGAGCAAAGATATTACCTTGAGGACTAAGGTGCGCCTGACACAAGCCATGGTATTTTCAATCTCCTCATATGCATGTGAGAGCTGGACAATGAATAAGAAAGACCAAAGAAGAATTGATGCTTTTGACCTGTGGTGTTGGTGAAGAATGCTGAAAGTACTGTGGACTGCTAAAAGAACTAATAGGTCTGTCCTATAGGAAGTGCAGCCAGAATATTCCTTGGAGGTGAGAATGGCCAGACTTCATCTCACATGCTTTGGTCATGTTGTTAGAAGGGACCATTCCCTGGAGAAGGATGTCATGCTTGGTAAGGTGGTGTGTCAATGAAAGAAGGGAAGGCCCTCAACAAGATGGATTGACACGGTGGCTGCAGTGATGGGCTCAAGTATAGCAAGAATCATGGAGCTGGCTCAGGACCAAATGGTGTTTCATTCTGCTGTGCATAGGGTTGCTATGAATCAGAGACGACTCAATGGCACCTAACAACAACAACAACAAGGAAGATCAGTTAACACTGTTATTATTAAAATTTATGCACAAAATAATAAAGCTAAAAATGAAGAAATTGAAGATTTCTACCAACTTCTGCAGTCTGAAACTGATCAAACATGCAACCAAGATGTATTGATTATGGTTAGTGATTGGAACGTGAAAGTTGGAAAGGAATAATCATCGGTAGTTGGAAAATATGGCCTTGATGATAAAAATGACACCAGAGATTGCATGATGAAATTTTGCAAGATCACTGATATTTATTTCAAATACTTCTTTTCAACAGCAACAAAAACATAAACAGCGGCTATCCACATGGACCTCACCAGATGGCCTACACAGGAATCAGATCAACTACATCTGTGAAAAGAGGTGATGGAGAAGCTCAGTATCTTCAGTCAAAGTAAGCTCAGTAGCTGGCTGTGGAAATTTAACTATTGCATAAGCCAATCAGAATATTATGTTAGTCCTCATTTAACAGTATAAATATTGCCTGGATGACTGTAACTCCTCAGAGAGCATAGTTCATTTTGTTAACTCTGCTTATTCTTGGTTTAAATGGTGTCATTCCTTCAATAAATCTCTCTATTTTAATCTTTAATGGAATCAGTTTTTTGGTGTCAGGAGTGGGATTCAAAGGTGCACCACCACCACCACCACCACCACCAGCTCCCATAGGATCAAGGAATTAAGCCCTGATCCAGCATGGGCCATTTTAAGCTCTTCACTTCCATGAACTTGGGAGACCACAGACAGGTGAGTGACTTCTCAAATAGAACTCTGCTTCCTTGGGGCATGTTTTTTTTTTTTTTTTTATTCATCCCTGTGATTTATTGTTGGCTTTTGTTTGTGTTTTTTCTTTTGTACTTTCATTTTTCAGTTTGCTGTCTGAATAGTTTGATAAGTTTACTGCCATATTTCATTTGCTGACGCTGACATCTAGTGACTGAAAGTTTCAGCCTGTTTAATCTGAAGTACTTTCTTTTGTGTACATAAAGGCTTCAGCGTGCATTCAGGTTTGGTACATGTAAGAATACGTCTGTTGATGTAGTAGTACACCAGAGATCAATAAACATAAGAATTGTATCTGTTGCTGTAATACACCTGCCAGTTTTCCTTATGAGCTATGATTTTTGAGTGGCTTGGCAGCTGAATGTAGTTATTCCCCATGTTGAAAGTGGATGTTGCATAATCACTTCCCTGTTGGAATCTCCTGTGAGCAGATAATTAGTTGAAGGGGAGTTTCCTTCAAGGTGTGGCCTGCTTCCATTATATATGGAGAATTCTTGAGAAAGGACTCCAGCTTTTTGTTCAGTTTGGATCCCACATTTGGCCTTTCATCATCTCCAGTTCATGGACTCAAACAGTGGCCTGTCATGTTACCTGCTGATCTTGCATTCATCACCCTCTGCAGCTGTGTGAGTCAGAAAAAGCCTCCACCTTGCTCCAGTGGCACTGGGAAGCAGAGGTGAAGCCCAAGGTCAAGGGATTCTGACCCAGAATCCAGAGAACATCTTCCCCTAAAGCTGACACTACAAACTTGGACTTCTAGCCTGTATTTTCCTAGAGCCAGCACTCTGAATTAGGACTTCTAGCCTTCTAAACTGTTGTTGTTCTTAAGTATCATCTAGTGGGCTCTAACTCAGCAATCCTATGTACAACAGAACAAAACACTGCCCAGTCATACACCATGCTCACTATCCTTGCTATACTTGAGCCCATTACTGCAGCCACCCTCTCAATCTATCTTGTTGAGGGTCTTCCTCTTTTTTGCTGACCTTTTGCTTTACCAAGCATGGTATCCTTCTCCAGGGAATAGTCCCTTCTGACAACATGATCAAAGTATGTGAGATGAAGTCTAGCCATTCTGGATTCTGAGGAGCACTCCAGCTGCACTTCTTCCAGGACAGATTTGTTAGTTATTAGGGTAGACCATGGTACTTTCAGTATTCTTTGCCAACACTACAACTCAAAAGCAACAACTCTTTCGTCTTCCTTATTCACTCTGGAATGGTTTCATATCTCAGTTAGTAACATGCAGTTACTAAGGGAAAGATAAAATTAATGACCGTTGTAGGGATAATTTAATTTAAATAAGTTAATCTTTCTGTGCAGTAAGTTATTTTTGTTTACACTCTTTAAAAAGAGTTTGTTAAATCAGTAACCACTTTTAATTATTTTCCAATTAGAAACTAGGTCTCTAGCCAGCAAAATGAATTAATTTCAAAAAGAATGAAACCAGATAATAATTGTGCCTGTATTTCTCCCTTGGTGGGATGTTAATTCGAAGCTCATGTACAAAAACATTATAAGCTGAATATATTTAAAGTAATCACTGAAAAAATGAGTTTATTTAGGGCTTATTTTTCTGTAAAAATTGTTCTATTTAAAGAATGAACTAAAAAAAGAAATTGTTTATTGTGGTAAGTATAACAAGGTCTTAAAAAGGAACAAATTATTCTAAATTCCTTTCCTGAAGGATCTAAAGCAAGCAAAATTTGTTGTTGTTAAGTGCCGTCGAGTCGTTTCCGACTCATAGCGACCCCATGCACAGCAGAACGAAACACTGCCCGATCCTGCACCAGCCCCACAATCCCTGCTATACTTGAGCCCATCATTGCAGCCACCATGTCAATCCATCTCGTTGAAGTCCTTCCCCTCTTTCGTTGACCCTCCCCCCTACTAAGCATGACATCCTTCTCCAGGGAATGGTCCCTTCTTACAACGTGACCAAAATAGGTGAGACGAAGTCTGGCCATTCTCACTTCCAAGGAGCGTTCTGGTTGCACTTCCTCCAGGACAGATCTGTTAGTTCTTTTAGCAGTCCATGGTACTTTCAGCATTCTTCACCAGCACCACAACTCAAAAGCATCAACTCTTATTCAGTCTTCGGAGATTATAATATTTTTCCAAAAACTTATTCTGATTGGTTTAATGACAAATAGACACTTACATAAATTAAATAATAATTCAAATATTTCTTTGAATTAATGAAAGTGAATTTGCTTTCAGAAAGTGTTTTATGTTTTTGTTGACCTTGAAAGCAAAATCTTAACTGCAAAACCATTCTAAGTAATTTGAACTAGATAGTATACTAAATATGTTTTATTTCCAAAACAAAAACCAAACTCACTGCTGTTAAGTTGGATCTGACTCATAGTGACCCTTCCTTGGGTTTCCAAGGTGGTATCACTACAGAAGTAGATGGCCCAATCTTCCTTAGGAAAAATAATTCTTCAATAAGAAGAATTCCTCTCTCTTTTGCTTTTCAAAATGTCTGGGCCAACTGGAACATATGTGAATAAATTGAGATTAACCAATTATTTCCAGATAATAAGACCCACACTGTTTGAGAGACCCACACTTTTCCAGAGACTACTTTGAAAGGACCTCTCCCAACCAAGTGAAAACATGTTTAAGACAGAAGAAAATACAAATAAAAATATAGACTAAACAAGCTTTACTTTAACAATAATTATGTTTTATAGTATATAGACTTAAACTAATTTCCCAAAATTTTAACTGATATTAAGTTTATAGATAGTCATTATAATTAAACTGCAATAGGCTCTTACTTTTTATGCCACAAAAAAAAATGTTCATTTTTGCCACTGAAAGGGTTATATTATTTGAGATATATAACAAAGACAAGAAATTTAAAAGGTTTGTAAAAAAAGGAATTTACTTGGAATAGTCAAAGTTCTTATTTGCTGAAGCTAAAAGTTTAATTTATAAGAATTATTAAGAGTTTTAATTACAAGACAGAATTAAATTTCTCATTGTTAACAAAATTTTATTTGATTAATAGTTAAAGAGTAAATTTTGTTCTTAGTTCAACCTGTCTTAAAAACAAACATTCAACAAAATAAATCCCTGAATCTAAAAAACTATTAAATATATTAAAATCCTAACAAAGATTCCTCAATTTTAGTAGTCTTGGTTTCTTAATGTATCATTTATTCTATGTAACCTGCCTAGGAAGCAAAATTTCTGAGTCTCTGAGTTTATGTTATCTTTAAAGTCTAACTAAGAAACCGAGCTACTTTGCTTTCGGAGAAACTAAGGTTTTCACCTTTAAAATTTTTAGTTAAATAACTCAGGTATTATTCTTCAGTCACCTATAATAAACGCCTTACAATTTTGAAATTTTAAAAGAAAGTCACAAAAGATTTGTCTTTCATTTATAAAAAGTACAAAAAAAGCTTCATTTAATATAACATAGTAGCTAAGGCACTTGACTGCTAACCAGAAGGCTGGCAGTTCAAATCCACCAGCCACTCCTCAGAAGGAAGACAGGGCAATCTACTTCTGTAGTGATACTGCCTTGGAAACCCAAGGAGGGGTCGCTATGAGTCAGGTCCGACTCGACGGCACATAACAACAACAACAAATTCATGAAACATATTATTGTTAAATCAGAAGAACTACCAAATATTTTTTAAGTTAAAACTTAAGGTAAAAATCAATGTTTACCTAATATTATCACATAATATTGTGTCATGATTTTTTCTATTTCAGTTACTAACTTGGTTGCAATTTTATTTATCTTGAATCTAACACCATTAAAGCCAATGGTTTGATCAGGTAAATTTCATACCATTTACACATATAGTCTTTTTGTTACCATTCAGATGTTTAAAAAATCTTAATAATTTTAGTATTTTCTTAATAAACACTTACTATTTAGTATTATATGGAGCGCTGGTGGTATAATGGTTAAAACATTTTGCTGCTAACCAAAAAGTCAGTGGTTCAAACTCACCAGCTGCTGCAAGGAAAAAAGATAAGGCAAACTCCTATAAAGATTTACAGCTTGGGAATCCTATACGTACTCTGTCCTATAGGGTTGCTATGAGTTGGAACTGACTCAATGGCAGTGAGTTTTGTTATTTAGTATTATGTTTCAAGATTATTATGTATTATGTCTCAAGACCTTTAAAAATAATATTAACCATTGTTTTTGTTGTTGTTGTTATGTGCCGTCGAGTCGGACCTGACTCATAGCGACCCCTCCTTGGGTTTCCGAGGCAGTATCACTATAGATTGCCCCATCTTCCTTCCGAGGAGTGGCTGGTGGGTTTGAACCACCAGCCTTCTGGTTTGCAGTCAAGTGCCTTAGGCACTAAGCTACCAGAACTCCTTGTTAACCATTATGTTTTGAAATATTTTTCTCCAAAGTTTCTTTTTAATTGACTTTATTCGTCTTTGTATTATGTTTGTAATTAATTTTCACCAGGCCTATCACTCTTAAAAATTATTGTTGTAATTTAATAATAAGGTGATCTTTCGAGACTTCCATTTGCTGATGTGACACCACTCATATTGAGGA
>NW_006921774.1:6639062-6644225 GCF_000298275.1 Orycteropus afer afer
TTTATATAAGAATATTGATGATGTTCAATAGCCTATATTCTAGAATTACCAAAAAACTCATATTCTTCCCTTATGACACTTATGTTAATTCTTAAATCATTCAACTCACTATGAATTGTTAAAATATTGCCAATCTGTAATGTACCATTCTAGAGTCCATTTCTTACAAACCCAAGAAGCATTTAATAAAATTGAGCCTAAATCACAATCTTTACCTAAATTCCTTCCAGGTGACTTTATCTCCCCAAAAAATTAGAATTCCCTCAAACTTTGCTAGAAAGGACCCTCCCTACTGATTCTTACCAACCCCTGTGCAGCTAAATTAGAAGATGTGAATCCTTAGTTTCACTTATTTCTATTAAAGAAAGCCTTGAACCCACTTGGACTGTCAATTGAGCCTACTGGGGACCTTAAGGTAACCTTGAACATGCCCAGGGCCAAAAGCAGATGACACAAGGAGTAAACAACTAATCATCGAACAATGAATAGGACCTTTTACAGGCTCTTGAAGTTACTGTATTGTGTTTAGTTGTAACGGATTATTTACTATTCATTGCCTTTGAAATTGTACTGTTTTATAAAATTGAATTCATCATTTGGTAAGAATAATACAACTAATTTATATAGATGGATTTGCCTTTGCTTTTGTTATCATACCCATTATTATGTTAATAGCTGTATTACACTTTATATTCATTTAGTCCTCTGCAACCCTTAAAATAATTGCCTTTTACTTAACATTGTTTTACATTTGAAACTGCTTTGTCAACTAAGTTTTATTCTCTAATAGAATTTTACTCCTCCATGCATATAATTAAAGACCTGTTTTGTTATGGCAATTATTTTTATGCTATTTACTTTATTTCCCTCCACATGCTGCTCCTTTCTCTAATCTGTTAACCCTTGGAAAGAGAATGCCCTTATTAAGTTAGTACAATCAATATCTAGTACGAACAATTTGACAAATTTTGGGATGTGTTACTCCTCTCTGCAGCTCATGCAAGATCATTACCTCACAAAGATCTGCCAGAAAATGTGTGGTTTTAGTCAATACCCTCCATGACTACTCCCTCTTTATATCTATATATATCTGTACTGTTTGCCAAATGGTGTTGGATTATGAATTAGATCCTTACTATTCCCTAAAAAAAAAAAAAACTCACTGCTGTCAAGTCAATTCAACTCATAATGACCCCTCCTTGGGTTTCCAAAGCGGTATCTCTATGGAAGTAGATTGCTCAGTCTTCCTTTCAAGGAGTGGGTGGTAGATTTGAATCACTAACTAACTTTTAACAGTCAAATGCCTTAGGCACTACATCACCTGTTTTAATTATTGTAGGTATAATTGAATGCTGTATAAGATGTATGTATATCAAATGCTTTCAACCCTAGCACAAATATTTTAACTATCAGAATAATTATATATATTGACAAAACTTTCTTTTCAAATAGAGTAGACTTCACACCCTAGTATGACCTATTTTAGTTATGGCAAGTTATTCCTCTGAGTTTTGCCAACTTAAAAATACAATAGAAGAAAATTTTAACATCTTGCCCTTGCTAAAGAAAAGTTACTCCCTGTGGGTGTCTAAGGACAGAATAATCTTTGTTGCCATATGAGCTCAAACATAATGATTGTGAGAATAGTACTTAACCAAACAATATTTCTCTATAAGTCAGAATCGATTTGACAGTGCCTAAGGCACTTAACTGCTAACCAGAAGGCTGGCGGTTCAAACCCACCAGCCACTCCGCAGAAGGATGATGAGTCAATCTACTTCCGTAGTGATACTGCCTTGGAAATCCAAGGAGAGGTCACTAATGAGTTGGGTCAGACTCAACGGCACATAACGACAACAACAAGAAGGCACTTGACTGCTAACCAGAAGGCTGGCTGTTCAAACCCACTAGCCACTCCTCAGAAGGAAGGTTGGGCAATCTACTTCCATAGTGATACTGCCTCAGAAACCCAAGGAGGGGTCGCTATGAGTTGGGTCCAACTGGATGGCACATAACAACAACAACAAGACTCTAAAATTAGCTAACATTTAACTCTAAAGATAAGGCCCTAAGATAATGCAAGATGAAAGGATACATAATCATCAAGAGTAATCAAAGAATTTTCCTGGAAATTCTTGATCAAAAGAAGGGAATGAGAGAGAGCACCCTAAAATTTAAGTCTTTGGGCACTTAAGCTGACTAAATGTTAAGTCAAGGATGGCTGCCTCTGGGGCCTCAGCCTAAACCCCATTTTGAAAAAGCCTGTTAACTCTAAAATTAAAATTTAAACAGCCTTATCCAGGTATCTAAAGAAATGTTTTCTCAGCAACTAAGCTATACAAGCCATTCCCAGGAAGCACATTGCACGAAAAAGCTATGTTAGAGGAAAATAATGTCCTATATTTGCTTTGTTACCATTCTGTGAATCTCATATGGTCACCAGGTTGTAACTAATCAACAAAACATTCACATACACTTTTAACCAATAAAAGCTCTGTTGTCAGATATCTGCCCTCAACTATCTTACCTCACCAACACCAATCATAATGTTGCTCATTTGTTCACAAGGAGTCTTAAAACAAACAGATCATCTCTACAGCTTGTTCCTAAGGAGCTTAAAACAAACAACTCATCTTTATGGCTTATTCCCAAGGAGTCTTAAGTCCCAAAATTATAAGCCACCAATTGATATAAACCACTTGCTTTTGTTGACTTACCTTTGTCTTGTACAAATCACTCATGTCTTGGTTACCTAGTGCCACTCTGCCAGGAATATACCACGAATGGGATGGTGTTAACAAACAGGAGTTTTTTCTATTATAGTTTGGAGGCTTTAAGTGTGAGTTCAAAGTGCCAGGCTCTAGGGGCTTGGTGAAAGCCCCTCAAGCTTGGGCTTCATCTGCCTCCTGCTCCCAGCCCACTGAAGCTAGAGGCTTTTCTTCATTCAGGCAGCTGCTGGCTGCTGAGGCTGACAAACCCAAAGTTGACAAGTAACAAGGCACAGTTCCAACATTACCAAATCACACGGTGAACAATTAATTAAAATCCACTAAAAGCCCCAAGATCAGCATAGCTGCTGAACAATGACCCTGCTATGTGCAGGGTTCAAGCATACCATAAGCTAGATACCATCCCCAAAGCTGCTACTTATATACAGGAAGTACACCAAATCCCTAAAGCAGCTACTCAGTTGCTTGTGGAAGATCCCACTATGAAGGTGATTGCCAGTCTCCTCATGAGGAATAGCTACAACGAGTTTCCCAGCCACCAAACTAGGCCCAGTCAAGTTGACACACAACCTTATCTACAACTCATAAGGCAATCAGAATATTATGCTGTTAATTTCTGGTTTAACAATATGAATTTTACCTGGATACCTGTTACTGCTTGCAGAGAATAGGTCACTTTGTGGACTCTGCTTATCGCCAGTTTAAACTGTGTCATGCCTTCAATAAATCTATTTTACTCCTTTACAGATCAGAGTTTTACACTACCACACCTTCCTGCTCCCAGAAAGGACTGCTGGTCTTTTTCTTGCCTCAGGCATAGCATTTGTCATTTACACTGAAATTATAGGTTAAAATAATTGTCTCCACAGTGCTCTGAGTCTATTTAGGGAAGAAACTATGTTTTATTCATTTTTGAATCTGTAGTGCCTGAAAAGTTGTGGATTCATCATATGCTTCTGGGACCAAATAGATCCACATGTACTGTAAGCAGATGTCTCTTGTTATAAATAGGATTATACATTTCTCTATTTAGCACATTTCAATGGCTTCCTACAAATCTTACATTCTAGGATAACGTGACCATTTGAGAATTTGATGAAATCTATGGATTCTCTTCCAAGAATATTTGTTAAACGTGCAGATGTAAGCATGCCCACAGTTTTCCATTTTGAAGTCCTCAAAGTCCAGTTTAGAAAGCAGATTAGGATGTGGCCATTGTTAATCTCTCCAGTTCTTATCCTTTGCCTCATGCCATAATGCAGTTTTAATTTTTTTTTTTTGGGGGGGGGTCATATTCTGGGCCTTCGCCTAAAACATTTGACTTCACAAACACTTCCATCAAACATACCCATAGTAAATCACCTGGCTAGTTGTTTTTATTCCTTTGTTCCAAGTTTAAATATAATTTTCACTGAGACACATTTTTTGGATATCCGTCTCTCAGCTGGAGGACTGGATTAAGTATATTTTTCCTTCGTTATCTTTTAATCTCCCTACTGCAGAATTTATCACTTAGTTTGTGAAGTAGTCTGCATCTCCCAACTGACTGTAGGTTATTTCAGGGAGAGGATAGGGTTTTTCTTATTTGCTGTTATGTTTCCAACACCTCTGAGAGGACAGTGTGCCTAATTGGAGCTAGAAAAAAATATTTAAAAAAATAAATTAATAGAAAAAGAGCAAAGGCCTTTAATACTTCAAGTAATCCTCCCTTCAAAACAATAATAATATTCTTTGTGTTACAATCATTTGTTTACATATTTTCTGTTTTATTCATAGCTTCTCACAAGTAGGGCCAAATATTGAAAAAAAGAACTTTGATTTACAAAATAACATATACTCAAGTAGAAAAGTAGAAGACAAGATTTAAAGGGTAAAATTAAAATATTTCAAGATATGTCAATAAATAATAACCATGTATAATTTTTCATGTCTGTATTTTCTTTTTCAAATTTTATTGTGATTTTCATGAAAGTTTACAGAGCAAATTCATTTTCCATACAGCAATTCATACACATTTTGTCTCATGACACTAACTGCTTTCTTCCCACTTCCTCCACATAGTTACCTCTTTCCTATGACCTTCCCTCTCCCATGCATTCCAGATTTCTGAGCCATCTCCCTGTGCATACACTGCCCTTTTTTTCTCCAATGAGAGTGCATCTTCCTGATGTAAATGTTCAGCCCATATGCCGGTCTTTTATTTGGCTGGAACCCACAGGAATGGGTTCAATTCCAGACCTGAAGGGCAGCTAGGAGCCAAGCTCTATCAGACCAGCAAAACTGTTTTTTTTTTTTTTGTATGATTTTGAGTTTTACTCCACATTTTTCTCTTACTCTATCCAGGATCTCTTACACAGATCCTTCTCTGAGTAGTTGACAGTGGTAGCTAAGCACCATCTAATTCTTCTGGTCTCATGGTCATAAAGGCTGAGGA
>NW_006921774.1:6651498-6657573 GCF_000298275.1 Orycteropus afer afer
CCATCTTGCCAGTGAATCTTTTCCTTGACTTTTTGTAATTAAGAACTCATACAATATTTGTCCTTCTGTGATTGACTTATTTCACTAAGCATAATTTCCTCCATATTCATCTATGTTATTAGGTGATTCATAGATTCCATTGTGTTTATGTACAATAGTTTGGTTATTCATTGACCTGTTGATCAGTACTTAGGTCATCTCCATCTCCTTGCTATTGTAAATAGTGCTGTGATAAACATGGGTATGCATATATCTATGTTTGTCCCAGATCTCATCTCTTTAGGGTATATTCCTAGTAGTTGGATTTCTGGATTAATTGGTATTTCTATTTCCAACATTTTAAGGAATTACGGTACCATTTTCTCAAGGCTATACCATTTTACTGTCCCACCAGCAGTATGAGGCTTCCAGTATCTCCATGCCCTCACCAGCATTTGTTGTTTCTTGTCTTGCTGAACTGTGCTATGATTTCTGGGGTGAGATGGTATATCTTTTTTTGATTTGGATCTCTCTGATGGTTAATGATCATAAAGTTTTCTTCATGTGTTTTCTTGGCCGCCTTCTTTGGTAAAGAGTCTATTCAGGTCTTCTGCCCATTTTTTGAATTGGATTTTTACTTTTTTGGTGTTGAGCTGTTGAAGTTTTCTACAAACTTTAGAGATGAGTCCATTGTTTGATATGTCACAGCCAAACACTTTTTTTCCCAATCCATAGGTTCTATTTTTACTCTTTTGGAGAAGTCTTTTGATGACCATAAGAATTTAATTTTTAGAAGATCCTATTCATCTAGTTTCTCTTCTGCTCTTTGTGTATTTTGGGTTATGCTTGTTAAACTACTTATGCAATAAATTAGGGCTCCTATATTTGCCTCTATTTTATCTTTGATGAACTTCACAGATTTGGGTTTTACATTTAGGTCTTTGATCTATTTTGAGTTTGTTTTTGTGTATGGTGTGAATTATGGATCTTGTTTCATTTTTCTGCAAATGGGTATCCAATTTTGCTAGCAACATTTTTTAAAGAGGCTATCTCTTCCCCATTTTCAGCTTTTGTCAAAGGTCTGCTGTCTGTAGATGGATGAATCTATTTCTAGATTCTCAATTCTGTTCCACTTGTCTATGTGTCAATTTTTGTATCAATACTGGGCTGTTTTGACTGCCATGGCTATATGGTAGGTTTTGAGATGGGGAGTATGAAATGTTCTACTTTGTTTTTCTTTTTCAGTAGTGGTTTGCTTATCTGAATTCTCTTTCCTTTCCATATATAGTTAGTTGATTGGTTTTTCCATGTTCTTAAAGAATGTTCATGGATTTTGGATTGGAATTGAATTGAATTTATAGATTGCTTTGGGTAGTATTGACATTTGCACAGTATTCAGTCTTCCTATCCATGAGCATGGCATGTTTTTCCATTTATATAGGTCTCTTGTAGTTTCTTATAGGAGTGTTTTGTAATTTTGTTTCTGTAGGCCTTTTGTGTTCCTGGTAAGATTTATTCCTAAGTATTTTATCTTTTTGGTAGTTATTGTAAATGGTATTTTATTTTTTTATTTCCTTTTCAGAGAACTCTTTGTTGATGTACAGGAACCCAACTGATTTTTTTTTTTTTTAATTGATCTTGTATCCTGCCATTTTGCTAAACTTTTCAGCAAAATGAAAGTCCCAGTAGTTTTTCGCTGAGTCTCTCAGATGTTCTATGTATAAGGTCATATCATCTGCAAATAGGGATAATTTCACTTCTTCCTTATCAGTGTGGATGACTTTTATTTCTCTTTCTTGCCTTATTGCCCTGGCTAGGACTTTAAATACAGTGTTGAATAGAAGTGGTGAATAGAGTGGTGATGGTGTCTGGTTCCCATTCACAAGGGGAATGTTTTGAGTCTCTCTCTATTGAGAATAATTTTGGCATTTAGTTTTGTGTCTATGCTCTTTATTCTGTTGAGAAATTTCCCTTCTTTTGTTATTTTGCTGAGAGTTTTTATCAAGAATGGGTGTGTTTAATTTTATCAAGTGCCTTTTCTACATTAATTGATAGGATCATGTGGTTCTTTTCCTTTGTTTTATTTATGTGATTGATTACATTGATTGCATACTTGGTATAAATTTCACTTGGTCATGGTGTACTACTTTTTGATATGCTGTCAGAGTCTATTGGCTAGGATTTTGTTAAAGATTTGTGTGTCTATATTCATGATGGAGATTGGTGTGTAATTTTCCTTTTTCATTCTGTTTTTACCTGGTTTTGGTATGAAGATTAGGTCTGCATGTCTTTTATATACAAATTTCCTGATTGGAAAGAATCTGGGTAGTGCTCAATTTTTTTACCTAAGGCTCCACTACTCTATATGCAGGGCATTCAATCCAACAGACTTTGTTTCTTTTGGGTAAATCCTCACTTCCCTTTTAGTACATTCAATCCAGTATTGGCTAAAGGTGGAGTTTTAAATTGTTATACATAATACCCAATATTTATTCCCATTATATATTTAGGCCTGTTTTACAACACTAGGAAGGAGAAACATTCAATATACATAACCAAACCAAAACCAAAATCACTGCCATCGAGTCAATTCTGACTCATAGTGACCCCCTTTGGATTTCTGAGGCTGAACATCTTTATGGAAGCAGATTGCCCAGTCTTCCTTCCATGGAGTGGCTGGTGAGTTTGAACTGTCAACCTTCTGGTTAGCAATCAAATTCCTTAGGCACTATGCCACCAGAGCTCTTTTCAATATACATAGTACATTCAAATAACAAATAACCCTTCTTAAAGCATTCCAATTTCATTTTCTCTTTTCCACAATTTGACTATCTTTTCACTTGTCTGCATATGCCTTGGGCCTCTGGCAGAGTAGAGCCAGACAACCTTGGCCCCCTATCAATCATCTTGATTAGCCAGCATGGTGTTTGTCCCAAGCCACTCCAGAAGCAGTTTTCTATCATCCATTTCCTTATCAGCTACTCCAGCACAACATCTCGTACTTTGCTTCCAACTATTATAGGTAACAATGACAAAAGTAACCATTTAAGAATCAAAAGTTTCACTTTCCATGCCTTTTGTTGTTCTTCTTCTTACAAAGTCTCATATGTCTATGAATCTGCAGCCATTGCAATGAATCCTGGTTTTGATACCAACTGTAAAAATGGCACAGAGAAGTATCTGACATCTTCTCATCAAATATTTTTCAATTCTGACACCAGCTATCCCTTCTATGGCACTCCTGAGTACATCAATACATAACTGCCAACTTACATCATTACCTAACTGTCAGACTATATCATTAAATAACTGCCAAACCACTGAGAATTGTGACCAAGGCAAGTTAACACATATTTTTTGGGGAGATACAATTCAATCCATAACAAAGTTTCAAAGAAGTTCTGAGCAAATCCGAGGATTCATGCTTAGTGTTGTTGATTAAGTTTGGCTCAGATTTTTTGGTCCCATCACTGGCTTTCCATGCAAGAAAGGCTAAATCAATTTATTGATACTTTCATAGAACTGTCCTGCTTCTTGAAAGTATGGATGATGTCTGACTCACTGTTGTATCTCTGGTACTTGTTTGGTGTTTGGCTCAGAATAGCTACTGACTTATAAATTAATTAATAAGTCCACAGGCATAAACTAGCCTCTGAGACACCTTTCAACCATAAGGATCTGTGCTCAATTATTCTATTTAGGACTAGATTGATTTCACTGTAGAGAATATTGTCTGTGTTCTCAATCTGTCTTGATAACAGATTTTTATTTCATTGTTAGGTTTTTCTGTGCACCAACTTAGACACATCTACACTTAAAGTAGCACATTTCTTCGATTTTGACTTTTTCACAAAGAATAGGGTCTGTGTTTATTGATGGCTAACTTTCTACCTGTACAGTGAGGTTTAGGATGGTTATCTCCAGAAATCAATTTATAATTACAGAATCAAATATAGATGTTTCTACAATGCCCAAAATATATTCCTAAGCACAAGAGATATGTAATGTTACAAGACATATTTATTGCCCTAAAGGAGTTCTTTGTTGAGAGATGTAAAATGATATTAGTAATATAAATTCCTAAAGAACCAAACTTGAATTTGAACCACATAATTCAGAGTAAGCCAGCAATATAGATAAACACTTCTTTCAGGTGACAAATTCCTCTGGAATCGTCAAAGCCAACAGCACCAGTAGGTATACCTTACATATGTAGCTTCAAAAATAAGTAAGATACACCACCCTACTTTCCAAATTCACATTTTTCAGCATAGATTTTCAGAACTCAGGCTTACTGAAGAGCTCCAGCACTTCCAGCTGAAAGACTCCAGAGTGACACCATGATATGCTGCCTTTGTTCAAGTGTTGTTTACTTTTGAATCTATATCTAAATGAGTCATATTTTTTACATATTAGATTTAAAATTAAGATTGAATAACTCTTGCATATGATGGTATCCTGGTTCTCTAATGGTGGTATAACAAATTCCAGAAGTATATGGCTTTAACAAACAGAGATTTATTCTCTTACAGTTTAGGAAGATAGAAGTCCAAGTTCAAAGTGCTAGCTCTAGGGGCTGGGTGAAGGCTAATTGACCTTGGGCTTCAGTTCACCCTCATATGCCAGGCCCACTAGAGATGGAGGTTTTTTCTGATTCTTGAAGCTGATGGCTGCTGAGGCTGATGAACCCAAGAACAACATGTAAAATGGCAAAGTCCTAAGATCAGCAGATAAATACTGCAGACCACTGGTACAAGTCCAGGAAAAATTCCCAAATCAGCAGACAACAGGGCAGGCCACTGGATGAAGACTCAGCCAAATGCAGGATCCAAAGATGCCAAAAAAGCTCAGAGAACTTTCTCAAAGCTTGTCCTTATATAATGAAAGGCAGCCACACCCCAAAGGCAGCTATTTAACTACTAACAGCAGATTCCACCGTGGAGTTGATTACCAATCTCATCATTGGGAATAACCTCCAGCTACCCAGCCACTCAAAACCATGGTCCAGCCAAGGACACACAACCACAACTACCACAGATGGATTTTAAATATTAATCTTTTGGCTCTATACAACTAGAAAGAGAGCATGTTAACAACCTATACATGCTGTCAAACAGGAAGAGAAAACAATTTCAGATCACCCGGGAAATGTTCCTCTTAGCTTGAACTTTCTATAATGAATCAATTATGAGAATATATTTGTAATTAAACACACTTAGGGAGCTCTGGTAGCATAGTGGCTAAGGCACTTGACTGCTAACCAGAAGGCTGGCGGTTCAAACCCACCAGCCACTCCTCGGAAGGAAGGATGGGAGATCCTACTTCCGTAGTGATACTGCCTCAGAAACCCAAGGAGGGGTCGCTATGAGTCGGGTCCAACTCGACGGCACATAACAACAACAACAACAAACACAGTGCTCTTGTTTAATTTTACTGAGCACAGCAAATTGGAAATATTTTCTGTCCTAGTTGAACAGAAGAAAAATTCCTCTTAATTGTATTGTAGTGAGGGCATTGTGGGTTTTGTTAAATGTTGCACTGCATAGTAATGTACTTTCTTACACTGAACATCACAACATTTGCATTTTAAGGGACACGATAATCTTAGTTAAATCTCTCCTGAGTCTGTTTAAAGATGATTTTCCTCACATGTTATAATCTTTTTGGAAATACCAATGTTACAGCAGTGATAACCTTGAAAGGACTGTTGGTGGATAATTGTATTGACTTAGTTACATATAAATACAAGTTACCCTAGAGGAATCCAAAATCAAAGACTTGAGAAGGAAAAGAAGTGTCCTGTGTCCCAAACTGGGGCACTAATTGAAGAGGAAATAGAATAATTTTCTCTACTTTTTTTTTTTTTAATTCTTGGAAGACTTTGCCTTTTTGTCCAGCAAATGAGGCAGAGTAATTGTTCATTTACAAAAAGCTTCACTGTCAAATACAATGAAATGAACTATAAAGAAGATGTCAACTATGCCAAAACTAGGAAAGGACTTGAATCTCCTAATGTCATCTGAAAAATATATGTCAGATGAAATTGTATTTTTATCAAATTAAAACATATTTGAAGTGTGCTACACTTTAAGATCA
>NW_006921774.1:6657783-6667792 GCF_000298275.1 Orycteropus afer afer
AGAGAGAGAGAGAGAGAGAGAGAGAGAGAGAGAGAGAAATGCATGTATCTTAGGAAAATGGCTCACGGTTATAGAGGCAAGGAAATCCCAAATTCCTGGATCAAATGTCAAGCTGGAGGCTTTTCCTAACTCACACAGCTGCAGGGCCTGACCAGATCAAAACTGGCAGGTAGTATAACAGGCTATTCCACCACTGGTCTGTCAGTTTGTCCTACTATGGTGGTTTGCATGTTGCTGTGAGGTTGGAGCCTATGCCACCAGTAGTACATCAAATACCAGCAGGTCACCCATGGTGGACAGGTGTCATCAGAGTTTCCAGACTAAGACAGACTCAGAAGAAAGTAGTGGCCATCCACTCCTCATAGTATTGGAGAGTGAAAACCTTATCAATAGCAGTGAAATACTGTCTGATATATTACTGGAAAACTTTACAAAAAGCCCTGAAATATTGTCCAATACAGTGCCAGAAGATGAGCCCATCAGTTCAGAAGCCACTCAAAATATGACTGGGGAAGACCTGCTTCCTCAGAGTAGAGTCATCCCTAATGACATGGATTGAGTAAACTTTTTGGGACCTCCTTTGCTGATGTGGCACAACTCAAAATGGAAAGAAATGCTGCAAATATCCATTAAAAATCAGAACATGGAATGTATGGAACCTGGAATCTAGGAAAATTGGAAGCTGTCAAAAATGAAATGAAACACACAAAGATCAATATCCTGAGCATATGGACTTATTTTGGCCATTTTGAATGAGAGACAACAACATATGATCTACTATGCCAAGAATGGCAAATTGAAGAGGAATGGAGTGGTATTCATAGTCACAAAGAATGTTTCAAGATCTATCCTGAAGTAAAATGCAATGATAGGGTAATATCCATGTACCTACAATGAAGACCAGTTAATACTACTATTATTCAAATTTACACACCAACCACAAAGCCACGACAAAAATTGAAAATTTTCACTGACTTCTTCAGTCTGAAATTGACCAAACATGCAATCAAGATGTGTTGATTATTACTGGTGATTAGAATGAAAAAGTTGGGAAAAAAAAGAAGAATCACTAGTAGTTGGAAAATATGGCCTTGATGATAGAAATGATGTGGGATATAGCATGATAGAATTTTGCAAGAACAATGACTTGTTCATTGCAAATACTTTTTCTCAACAACATAAACATCAGCTATACATGTAGATTTTGGTGGATGGTGTACACAAGAATCACATTAATTACATCTGTGGAAAGAGGTAATGGAGAAGCTCAATATCTTCCACCAAAATAAAGCCAGGAGCAGATTGTGAGACAGACCATCAACTGCTCATATGCAAGTTCAACTGGAAATGAAAGACAATTGAAATAAGTCCACAAGAACCAAAATATGACCTTGAATATATCCCACCTGAATTTAGAGACCATCTGAAGAATAGATTTGATGCATTGAACACCAGTGACTGAAAACCAGAGGAATTGTGGGATAGCATCAAGAATATCATCCATGAAGAAAGCAAAACATCATTAAAAAGACAAGAAAGGAAGAAAATACCAAAACAGATGTCAGAAGAGACTTTGAAACTTGCTTTTGAATGGAGATAGCTAAAGCCAATGGAAGAAATGATGAAACAAAAAAATTGAACAGAAGATTTCAAAGAGCAGCTCGAGAAGACAAAGTCAATTATTATAATGAAATGTGCAAGGACTTGGACTTAGAGAACCAAAAGGGAAGAATATGCTCAGCATTTCTCAAGCTGAAAGAATTGAAGAAAAAAAATCAAGCCTTGAATTGCAATATTGAAAGATTCTGTAGTCGAAATATTGAATGATACAGGAAATATCAAAAGAAGATGGAAGGAATACTCAGAGTCACTGTACCAAAAAGAATTTATCAGTGTTAATCCATTTCAGGAGGTGGTATATGATCAAGAACCAATGGTATTGAAGGAAGAAGCAAAGCTTCACTGAAGCAACTGGTGTAAAACATGACTATAGAAATTGACAGAATACCTATTGAGATGTTTCAACAAATGGATATCATGATGGAGGCACTTACTTATCTATGCCAAGAAATTTGCAAGACAGCTAACTGACCAACTGACTGGAAGAGATCCACATTTGTATCCAAATAGAGGTGATCTCACAGAAAAAGTTTTTTGTATTACAAAGAAAGGTGATCTCACAGAATGTGGAAATTGTTGATCAATATTATTGATATCACATACAAGTAAAATCTTACTGAAGATAATTCAAAAACAATTGTAGTAGTATATTGACAGGGAACTTCCAGAATGCATGCTGGTTTCAGAAGAGGATGTGAAATGAGAGATATCATTGCTGATGTCAGATGGATCTTGGCTGAAAGCACAGAATACCAGAAAGATAATTACTTGTGTTTTATTGACTATGATAAAACATTTGACTGTATGGATCATTATGGATAACGTGGAGAAGAATGGGAATTCCAGAACACTTAATTGTACTTATGAGGAACCTGTACATAAAAGAAGAGGCTGTCATTCGAACAGAACAAGGAGATACTGGAACAGTGTGTCAGGGTTATATCTTTTCTCTACACTTATTCAATTTGCATGTTGTGCAACTAATCTGACAAGGTGGACTATATGAAGAATGTGGCATCAGGATTGGAGGAAGAATTGTTAACAACCTGTGATACACAGATGACACAACTTTGCCCGCTGAGAGTAAAGATGACTTGAAGTGTTTACTGATGAAGATTAAGACTACAGTCTGCAGTACGGATTACACCTCGACATAAAAATCCTCACAACTGGACCAATAAGCAACTTCACCAAAAATGGAGAAAAGATTATTGAAATTGTCAAAGATTTTACAATACTTGGTTCCACAATCAACACCAATGGAACAGCAGTCAAGAAAGCAGATGATGTATTGCAATGGGCAAATCTGCTGCAAAAGACCTCTGTAAAGTGCCAAAGAGCAAAGATGTCTCTTCGAAGACAAAAGTGGGCCTAACCCAAGCCATGGCATTTTCAGTTGCTTTATAAGCATGTGAAAGCTGGACAATGAATAAAGAAGACTGAGGAAGAGTTGATGCTTTTGAATTGTAGTATTTGTGAAGAATACTGAAAGTACCATGGACTGCCAGAAGAACAAACAAATCTATCCTAGAAGTGCAGGCAGAATGCTTCTTGGAAGCAAGAATGGCCAGACTTCATCTCACCTACTTCAGTCATGCTGTCAGAAGCGACCATTCCTTGGACAAGGATATCATACTTGATAATGCAGAGGATCAACAAAAAAGGGAAGATCCTCATTCTGGTTGCCTAGTGTTGCTCTGACAAGAATATACCACAAATGGGGTGGCTTGAACAAACAGGAGTTTATTCTCTTACAGTTCAGGAGGCTAGAAGTCTGAGTTCCAAGTGCGAGGCTCTAGGGGTGAAGCCCCTCGACCTTGGGCTTCAGCTCTACCTCTTGCTCCCAGCCCACTGAAGCTCTAGACATCTCTTCACTCAGGCAGCTACTGGCTGCTGAACAATGACACAGATACATGCAGGCTCCAACCATTCCATAAGCTAGAGACTATTCCCAAAAATGCTGCTTATATCTGGGAAGCAGAACACATACCCAAAGGCAGCTACTCAGCTGCTCACAGTAGATCCCACCATGGAGTTGATTACCAGTCCCATCATGAGGGAAAACTACCATCAGCTGCCCAGCCACTCAACCAGTCCCAGCCAAGTGGACACACAAACTGAACTACCACAACCCTCAACAAGATGGATTGACACAGTGGCTGCTATGAAGGGGTAAAGTATACAAGGATTGTGGGGCTGGCACAGGACCAGGCAATGTTTCATTCTGTTGTACATAAGGCCACTATGAAATGGAGCCGACTGGATGATACCTAACAACAACAACATAACAGGCTGCCAACTGCAGCCAATGATGAATCCTACATCAGCAGGCAAAATGGTGGATTGTTGCCTTCCACGACAGTTTAGGCAGCACAACAGGATCCAGATACACAGAAAGTTCCTGAATTTTCCCAGGAGGTCCAAATGTATATTGGAAACAAGTCACAGCCCTATGGAAACTCCCTTTCAACTGATTGGCTGCTCAAAGCATGTACATCAGATCTCATCATGAGAATGACCACATCACAAGCCACTCAGAATCATAGTCCAGCCTACTTGACACACAACCCCAATTATCACAGATATCATAACACAAGAGCATAGTTGGCCCTCAAAAAATAGAGGTGGGAATATTGAAGTTCATTCTTCTTCTATAGATCATCAGAAATGACAAGACAGGAAGAGAAACTTCATGGCCATTCTTCACCCTTGTTTTCATAGGTCCAGCTTCCAAATAGGAGAAGAAATATATCAACGTGGGGCTCAACAGTAGATCAATTCAGGGAAAATTACACATCTATTCACTAAAAAGAAGGAGGAGGTGCTTCATTACTACCTGTCATGGATTAAATTGTATGGCCCCCAAAATACATATCACCTTGGCTGGGGCCATGATTATCAGTGGTTTGGAAGTTATGTAATGATGTAATTTGACAGTGCCTACTTTGAAGGCATTTGACTGCTAACCACAAGGTTGGCAGTTCAAAGTCACCAGCCACTCCATGGAAGGAAGACTGGGCAATCTACTTCTGTAAAGATTTACTGCCTTGGAAACCCAAAGGGGGTCGCTATCAGTCAGAATAAACTCGATGGCAGGAAGTTGTGCTTTTTTGGTAATAATATTATCAGTCCCCAAGATGTGATTTGATGTGATCAGAAATCAGTTGTAAGGAGATTAGGATGGGATACAACACACTTACTCAGGTCACAGCCCTGATATGATGTAAGGAGATTTTCCTTGGAGAGTAGCCTGCATCACTTTTTGTCTTACAGGACATAAAAAGAACAGAAACAGGCAGAGAAGCGGGGAGGGACCTGAAAGAAAGAAACAATGAGTACAACACATCCTTTGACTCAGGGTCTCTGCACTGAGTATTTCCCGGACCCAGGGAAAGACTGATATCAAGACACATATAGATTTCCAAAAAACTCCGGACCCACATGTGTTGAAAAGAGACAAAGACTTTCCACCAGAGCCAACAGAGAGAGAAAGCTTCCCCTGGAGACAGTACTCTGAATTCAAAATTCTAGCCTCCTAAACTGTGAGAGAAAAGTTTACATTTTTTAAAGCTACCCACTTATAATATTTCCATTATAGCTACATTATATGTAAGACACAACCCAATTTCTCACCAAAGTAAGTAATTTTCTTATGTCTATGGGATGAAATCCAAGAGTCGAAGGTTACTGAACCTTGAAAAAAATAAGTTATATGTTAAAAACAGTGAGGCTGCTCCTGGATTTAGAAAGATACTCAGAAACAGAATACCCTCATTTATTCTTCCCCAAACACCAGATTACTCTCAGATAAATTAATGGTTGTGAAAAAAGAAAAAAGAACAGGGAATTTCCAACATTTCACCTAATTTCTAAATAGGGAAACTCCTATATCTTCTTGGGTAAATAGGGAACAGAGTACAGAAGATGCATCTTATATTATTTGGGGCAAATACCAGACTGAGTAATAACAGTCCTCTCAAAGATAATTAAGGAGAAACATACCAGCCTTTAGTCTATGTATAATTCTGAAGCAAAAACATAGCAAAGTGGCTGTAATGCAGTCCAATAATGAGATAACTGGGACAAGATTTTCTTTTCTGCTCTAAATAACAAGAACCATGAAAATACAACTAGTTTCAGACATAATAAAACAGGCAGTGTAGTGCTATAATCCTTAAAATAAGTATTATACTTTCTGAACTATGGTACAGGATAGGGATTCCATGAAGAATATGTGATCTCACTGAATTGAGAGACAAAAGAATGGAGTTTGGAAAAAAATTACTGGAGAAGAGAAAGTTACATATATGAGGAGTTCCTGGAAGTTCTTCTAGATTCTTTATTTAAATACTGACCAACCAGTGCTTGTGTAAGTTGAAATCCCAAAAGGTAGTCAAAGAAGAAATGTGAAGGACTAGTGACTAAGGCATTTGGCTGCTAGCCAGAAGGCTGGTGGTTCAAACCCACCAGTGACTCCTCAGAAGGAAGATTGGACAATATACTTCTGTGGAGATACTGCCTTGGAAACCCAAGGAGGGGTCACTATGAGTTTGAAATGACTTGACAGCAGTAAGTTTGTTTGTTTATTTTTGAAGAGTGATGTAACAAAGTACCACAATTGGGGTGGTTTATCAGAACAGAAATGTATTGTCTTACAATTCTGGAGGTTAGGAGTCTGGATTCAAGGTGACAGTATGGGCATGTTCTCTCTGAAGGATTTAGGAGAACATCATTTCTTGTTTCTTCAGGCTTCTGGTAGCCTCATGTGTTCCCTGGCTTGCAGTTACAGCATAACCTTATGCTTCCTTTGCCTGCTTCCCTCTGTCTCTGTAATTCTTCTCTTCTTTTATAAAGCAACACACACACTGGATTGGGACCTAGTCTACTCTGGTGCGACTTCATGTTAACTGATATTTTAAAGGACCCTATTTATAAAGAGAAAAACAGTCACAAAATCGATGGAGATGAAGTAATTAGGAGAAAAGGACTTGAAAGAGTTATGACAAAAATTACTGATACGCTACAGAATTTTTTAAAAATCTTAAACTTAATGAGGAAAGATATGGCAGATATAGAAAAGAACAAGATGGAAATACAAAAGATGAAATATGAAATATTTTGAAAGCAATAATTCATGAGATGAGATCAACAGCAGATTAGACACTGTCAAAGAAAACATTGGTGAGTCTGAAGATATAGAAATATAAATGATTTTTTAAAATTAAAAAAAAAAATGGAAAGAACAGAATCTCAGAGACCAGTGGTACAAAATAAAACAGTTTAAGGCATACATATTTGGAATACCTGAAAGAGGAGGAGCAGAAAAGGGAGAGAAATACTAAATTATGACCCCCAATTTTTCTAATTCGATGAAAACAATAAATTCAAAGATTCAAAAATTCAAAGAACTATGAGCAGAGGAGAAAAATACAACTCATTACTGCACATTCCAATCAAACTTCTAAAATAAGGAGTGATAAGAAAACCTTCAAAGCTACTAGAAAAAAGCAACACTGACTACAAAGGACAATAATCACAGTCTTCTGTCAAAACATTATTGTTGTTAGGTGCTGTTGAGTTGGCTGTGACTCATAGCGACCCCGTGGACAACAGAACAAAACACTGTGGGGTTCTGCACCCACCTCACAATACTTGCTATACTTGAGCCCATTGTTGCAGCCACTGTGTCAATCTATCTTGTTGAGGGTCTTTCCTTTTTTCACTGACCCTCCACCTTACCAAGCATGGTATCATTCTCTAGGGAATGGTCCCTTCTGACAACATGACCAAAGTAGGTCAGACAAAGTCTGGCCATTCTTGCTTCCAAGGAACATTCTTGCTGTCCTTCTTCCAGGACAGATTTGTTCATTTTTCTGCAGTCCGTGGTACTTTCAGTATTCTTTGCCAACATCACAACTCAAAAGCATCAACTCTTCTTCAGTCTTCCTTATTCATTGTCCAACTTTCACAGGAGTATGAGACATCTGAAAACATTATGGCTTGTGTTAGGTGCACCTTCATCTTCAAAGAGACAACTTTGCTGTTTGGCACTTGAAAGAGGACTTTTGCAACCAATTTGCATAATGCAATACATCTTCTGATTTCTTGACTGCTGTTTCCATTGGTGTTGATTGTGGAATCAAGTTATATGAAATCTTTGACAAATTCAATCTTTTCTCCATTTATTATGAGGCTGCTTATTGGTCCAGTGGTGAGGATTTTTGTTTTCTTTACATAGACATGTAATCCATACTGCAGACTTTGGTCTTTAATCTTCATCAGTAAGTGCTTCAAGTCATCTTCACTTTCAGCAAGCAAGGTTGTATCATCTACAGAGCACAGGTTGTCAATGAGTCTTCCTCCAATTCTGATACCATGTTCCTCTTCTCATAGTCCAGCTTCTTGGATTATCTGCCCAGCATACAGTTTGAATAAGTATGGTGAAAGGATACAACTCTGATGCACTCCCTTTCTGATTTTAAACCCCTTGTTCTGTTCAAATGACAGCCTCTTGGCCCATGTACAGGTTCTTCATGAGCACAGTTAAGTGTTCCAGAATTCCCATTCTTCTTCATGTCATCAACAATTTGTTATGATCCACACAGTCAAATGCTTTTGCATAGTTAATAAAACACAAGTAAGCATCTTTCTGGTATTCTTTACTTTCAGCCAAGATCCATCTGACATCAACAATGATATCCCTCATTCCATCTCCTCTTCTGAATCCAGCTTACATTTCTGGAAGTTCCCTGTCAATATACTGCTATAACCACTTTTGAATTATCTTCAGCAAGATTTTACTTGTAGGCGATATTAATGATATTGTTGGAGAATTTCCACATTCTATGGAATCACCTTTCTTTGGAATGGGTACAAATATGGATTTCTTTCAGTCAGTTGGTCAGTAAGCCGTGTTCCAAATTTCCTGGATTTCCAGCATGACATCTGTTTGTTGAAACATCTCAATGGGTATTCCATCAATTCCTGGAGCCTTGTTTTTCACTGAATCCTTCAGTGCATCTTCTACTTTTCCTTCAGGACTATTGGTTCTTGATCATCTCCCATCTCCTGAAATGGAAGAACATTGATAAATTCTTTTTGATACAGTGACACTATGCATTCCTTCTATCTTCTTTTGATGCTTCCTGCATCAGTCAATATTTTTTCCCACAGAATCTTTCAATATCACAATTCAAGGCTTGAATATTTTTCTCAGTTTGCTCAGCTTAAGAAATGCTGAGTGTATTTTTCCCTTTTGATTTTCTAACTCCAGGTCTTTTCACATTTCATTACAATAATTGTCTTTGTCTTCTTTAGCTGCTCTTTGAAATCTTCTGTTTAGCCCTTTTATCTTGTCATTTCTTCCATTTGCTTTAGCTACTCTCCATTCAAGAACACGTTTCAGAGTCCCTTCTGACATCCATTTTGGTCTTTTCTTCCTTTCCTGTCTTTTTAATGATCTTTTGCTTTCTTTATGTGTGAGGTTCTTGATGTCATCACACAATTTGTCTGGTTTTCTTTCTGTCATTCGTGTTCAATTTGTCAAATCTATTATTTAGAGGTCTGTAAATTCAGGTGGGATATAATCAAGGTCCTATTTCAGCTCTTGTGGACTTGTTTTAATGTATTTCAGCTTCAGCTTGAACTTGCGTATGAGGAATTGATGGTCTGTCCCACAGTCAGCTCCTGGCCTTGTTTTGGCTGAAGATATTGAGCTTCCCCATTGCCTATTTGCACAGATGTAGTCTATCTGATTCTAGTGTATTCCATCTGGCAAAGTCCACATGTATAGATGCCAATTATGTTGTTAAAAAAAAAGGTATTTATAATGAGTAAGTCATTGGTCTTGCAAAATTCTATCATGTAATCTCCAGAGTCATCCTATCACCAAGGCCATATTTTCCAACTACTGGAGAATCTTCTTTGTTTCCAACTTATGCATTCTAATCACCAGTGATAATCAACACATCTTTATTGCATGTATGGTCAGTTTCAAACTGCAGAAATGGTAAAAATCTTCAATTTCCTTTTCTTTGTCTTTGGTGGTTGGTGGGTTTATTTGAATAGTAGTAGTACTAACTGGTCTTCCTTGTAGGTCTATGGATATTATCCTATCACTAATAGCACTATACTTTGGGATAGATCTTGAAACATTCTTTGTGACAATGAATGCCACACATTCCTCTTCATTTGTCATCCCCGGTATGTAGATTATATGGTTGTCTTATTTCAGTCCATTTCAGCTCACTAATACTTAGGATATCAATCCTTATGTGTTCCATTTCACTTTTGACAACTTCCAATTTTCCTAGATTCATACTTTGTACTTTCCATGTTCTGTTTATTAATGGAGTTTGCAGTGGTTTCTTCCCATTTTGAATTGTGCCAC
>NW_006921774.1:6668952-6670087 GCF_000298275.1 Orycteropus afer afer
TGAATGACAGCCTCCTGGTCTATGTACAGGTTCCTCATGAGTATAATTAAGAGTTCTGAAATTCTCATTCTTCCCAATGTTATTCACAATTTGTTATGATCCACACAATCAAATGTTTTTACATAGTCAATAAAACACAAGCAAACATCTTTCTGGTATTCTTTGCTTTGAGCCAAGATCTATCTGACATCAGCAATGATATCCCTTGTTCCACATCCTCTTTGAATCTAGCTTGCATCTCTGGAAGTTTCCTGTCAATATACTACTACAATTGTGTGTGTGTGTGTGTGTGTTTTAATTATCTTCAGTAAGGTTTTACTTGTATGCAATATTAATGATATTGTTCAATAATTTCTACATTCTGTGGGATTACCTTTCTTTGGAATGGGTACAAATATGGATCTCTTCCAGTCAGTTGGCCAGATACCTGTCTTCCAATTTTTTTTGGCATAGTTGAGTGAGTGCCTCCAGTGGGACATCCATTTGCTGAAACATCTCAGACGGTATTCTGACAATTCCTGGAGACTTGTTTTTCACCAATTGCTTCTCTGCAGTTTCAACTTCTTCCTTCAATATCATTGATTCTTGATCATATGCCACCTCCTGAAATGGATGAACATTGACCAGTTCTTTTTGGTACAGTGACTCTGTGTATTCCTTCCATCTTCTTTTGGTGTTCCCTGCATCATTCAATGTTTTGTCCAAAGAATCTTTCAATATTGCAATTCGAGGCTTATTTTTTTCCTCAGTTATTTCAGCTTCAGAAATGCCACACATGTTCTTCCCTTTTGTTTTTCTAACTCCAGGTCTTTGCACATTTCATTATAGTAATTGACTTTGTCTGTTTGAACTGTTCTTTGAAATCTTCTGTTCAGCTCTTTTATCTTGTCATTTCTTGCATTTGCTTTAGCTACTCTTTAGTCAAAAGCAAGTTTCAGAGTTTCCTGACATCCATTTTGGTCTTTTCTTTCTTTCTCATATTTTTAATGACTTCTTGCTTTTTTCATGGATGATGTTCTTGATGGCATCCCACAATTCCTCTGGTTTTTGGTCTTTGTTGTTCAATGCATCAAATCTATTGTTTAGATGATCTCTAAATTCAGGAGGCTTATATTCAAGGTCATATTTTGGCTCT
>NW_006921774.1:6671242-6672556 GCF_000298275.1 Orycteropus afer afer
TGCTGTATTGGACAACATTTCCAGGCTATTCATAAATTTGCCCAGTAATGTCTCAGACAGTGTTTCTCTGCTATTCATGAGGTTTTCCCTGGCCAATTCTTTGAGAAGTGGATGGCCTCTTCCTTATTCCTAGTCTGTCTCAGTCTGTGAGCTGCATTGAAACCTGTGCACCATGTGCAACCCTGCTTGTTTTTGAAACACTGGTGGCACAGCCTCAAGCCTCACAGCAACACATAAGCCACCACAGGATGCCAAAGTGACAGACAAGTTTCTCTCCTTTAGCTGTTGGGAACCTCTCTGACCTCCTCTTACCTAATTCCTACCTGGATCCTGCTGCTTTTGTCATCTCCAGCGGTTCCCTTCCTTTCCTGACTGGGGGGTTGGATCTTGACTCCTGAATGTTTCAGGACTATTCATATAGTTGTCCAGTAATATATCAGACAGTGTTTCACTGCTATTTATAAGGTTTTCACTGGTAAATCCTTTGAGAAGTGGATGACCTCTTCCATCCTCCAAGTCTGTCTTAGTCTGGAAGCTACACTGAAACCTGTCTACCATGGGTGACTTTACTCATATTTGAAGTACCAGTGGCATAGCGTGTCCAGCCTCACAGCAACACATAAGCCACCACAGTATGAAAAACTGACAGTTGAGTGGTGGTCTGTCAAAATAGAATTCAATATTCATTGAGTAACATTGTTAAAAAAATGTTGATAAAAATAGACTCCTTCAGGAAAGAAGCTGAGCAATTTCACCTTCAGTAATAATGCACTAAATAAATATTAAATAAAAAACTTCAGTATGAAAGAAAATGTTATCAGAGGGAAACAGATCATACCAAGGAATAACAAATGTCAGAGATAGTAAATGTATGGGTAAATGTAAAGGATATTTTTTCTCATTTAAAAATATATCTAAAAGATGATTGTTTAAAGAAAAAACAATAATGAATTTTAAAGTTTAAAGTATAAATAGAAATAAAATGTATGAACGTAATTGCATATTAGATGGGAGGGAGGAAATGGAATTATATTGTGGTAATAGTCTTACATTGAAAGTGAGTTGGTAAAATATTATTTTAAGTTAGCATGTGATAAATTATATGTACTATCTTAATCTCAAGGACAACTAGTAAAAAATGAAACACTAAGATATACCTAGGAGCTCTAGTAGCATAGTGGCTAAAGCACTTGACTGCTAACCAGAAGGCTGGCAGTTCAAACCTACCAGCCACTCCTTGGAAGGAAGGTTGGGCAATCCTACTTCCATATTCCATAGTGATACTGCCTCGGAAACCCAAGGAGGGGTTGCTAT
>NW_006921774.1:6673621-6696715 GCF_000298275.1 Orycteropus afer afer
AACCAGACTCATAAAATATGGATTCTGGAACTATCAGGGGATCTAAAATACCTATGATCAACATGTTAAGGGCTCATAGTGACTCTGTGTATAACAGAACGAAACATTGTTCAGTCCTGTACCATTATCAGGATTGTTGCTAGGATTGAGTGCATTGTTGCACCCACTGTGTCAATCTACCTTATTAGGGGGTCTTCCTTTTTTTCACTGACCTACTTTACCAAGCATGATATCCTTCTCCAGGGATATCACATCCAAAGTAAGCAACAGGGAGTTTAGCTATCTTTACTTCTAAGGAGCATTCTGTCTGTACTTCTTCCTAGACAGATTTGTTCATTCCTCTGGTAGTCCATGGTGTATTCAATATTATTCACAAACACCATAATTCAAATGTGTAATTTCATATTCTAACTGCACAATATCAAAGGCAAAGGGAAAATATGGAAAGGTCAAGAATAAAATCAACTTACCTAGGAGAGACATCAGCATAATGGTGAAACAGGCAACTCCAAGCTCTGGTCCTTCAACACAAACTTTAAAAAGCAGGCAGAAACTACTAGAACCAACTTTATCAAAACTTGCAAAAATAGTCAAATGTTTACAACAATAAAATAAATACTATCTTATTTCTCTAGTCCTGCTATAACAGAAATAGTACAAGTGGATGACTTTAACAAACAATTTATTCTCACAGTTTAGGAGGCTAGAAGCCCAAACTCAAAGTGCCAGCTCTAGGAGCTTGGTGAGGCCTCTTGACTTTGGGCTTCAGCTCTGCCATTGTTTAAGGCCCATTAGAGCTGGATGCATCTCTTAACTCAGGCAGCTGCTGAGGCTGACTAATCCAAGATTGACAGATAAAATGGCAGAAACACAAGATCAGCAGGCAACACAGCATGTTTAAATCCAAGAACAACCTCAAGATCGGCAGGCAACACAGCAGGCCACTGGTTCAAGTCCAGGAAGTAGAGATGAAGAATCAGCCAAATGCAGGGATCAAATGTGCAAAAAGCTAAATGCATTTCTCAAAACTTCTCCATATACATACTGGAAGGAGGCCACACCTCAAAGACAACTAATTAGCTACTCACAGTAGATTACCCTGTGGAGTAAACCTCATATCCAGTATTATCATGGAGAATAACTGCATCTTGCATCCAGCTGTCAAGCCAAGTTGACACACAACCTTAACTACCACAAATACTGAATCAAGAAAAAAAGAAACTTAAGTGATAAAGTTTTGTGGTGCTTTTACTAGCTCCACATGCTCCCCAGCTTGGTTCAAGTCCTATGGTGAAAACTCACATTACCAATGTGCATCCCTGGTGCCTAATTCTGGAGAGAACAGAGCAGATCCTACTCGAAAATTATTATGTGTGTCTTCTCCAACCTGTTTGGGGACTACTGAAGGGTAAATACAAGATGTTTGTTTCTGTTTTGCTGAACTTGGAACTTACTGGAAAAATAATGATGTTGTAGTTAAAGTTTACTAGTAGTCAATTTGGCTGGGCTGTGGTTTTGAGCAGCTGAGCAGCTGGATGTAGTTATTCCCTATAATGAAATTATAATCATCTTCACAGTGGAATAAGCTGTGAACAGCTAAGAAGTTGCCTTCTGTCCTGCTTCAAATGTATAAGGAGAAGCATCAAGAAAGATCTCTAGCTTTTTGGTATATTTGGATCTTGTATTTATTTGTCCAAGTCTTCATTTCAGTTGCTTGCCTTGTTGTTTGCTGATCTTGGGATTTTTCTGGGACTTGAGACAGTGGCCTTCCATGTTGCTTGTTGATGTTGGGATTATGTCATTCTACTTGCTGAATTGGGTTCGTCAGCCTCAACAGCCAGCAGCTGCATAAGTTACAAGAAGCCTCTAGCTCCAGTGGGCCTGGAATAAGAGGCGAAGCTGAAGGTGAAGGCCAAGGGGCCTTCACCTAGTCCTTAGAGCTGGCTCTGAATCTGTACTTCTAGCCTCACAAACTGCAAGAAAATAAATTCCTCTTTGTTAAAGCCAAACATTTATGTCATTTCTGGTATGGCAGCACTAGATAACCAAGACGATGAACATTGCTTTAAAATATTGTAAGGCAAATAATCAATTCAAAGAAGTTTTAGGCAAAAGACTACAGTTGAGACATACAAAAGACTTCCAGTTTTTCTGGAGAAAATTTGGAGAAAAATTTCTTAGAAATTGTATCACACAAAAGACCTCATGTATATGGGAGGATTTACAAACCCATGGGCACAACCTAAGCTTTCACCTCAGGCTGATTGCCAGCATCAGGCTAAGTGTTGAAGGGATGTCACAGTACAAAGTAATGAAAGTATAATGCAAAAAAAGGAAAAGAAACAAAATGACAGAAATAAGCCCTGAAGAATCTCAGACATTAAAGTTTCTAGACAAGGACTTTTAAAATATTGACTTAATTATGGTCAAAGAATCAAAGGAAAAGAACTCAAGGAAATTAGAAAAACAATGTATGAATAAAAAGAGAGTATCAGTAAAGAGAAAGGAATTATAAAAAAGAACAGAAAAAATTCGGGTGCCAGAAAGTACAATAACTGTGGTGTTCAACATCATATTTGAGCAGGGAAAAAAAAAAAGAATGAGCAAATTCGAAGATGTTGTTATTGTTGTTATGTGCTGTTGAGTTGTCTCTGACTCATAGTGACCTTACGTACAACAGAACGAAACACTGCCCAGTCCTGTGGCAGACTCATGATCCTTACTGTACCTGAGCCCATTGCTGAAGCCACCGTGTCAATCCACCTTGTTGAGGGTGTTCCTGTCTTTCATTGACTCTCCACTTTACCAAGCATGACATCCTTCTCCAGACAATAGTCCTGTTTTGGTTACCTAGTGCTGCTCTGACAAGAATACACCACAAATGAGATGGATTTAACAAACAGGAGTTTATTTTACAATTTTTGGAGTCTGGAAGTCTGAGTTACAAATGCCAGCCTCTAGGGGCTGTGTGAAAGCCCCTAGAACTTAGACTTCCACTCTGCCTCTTGCTCCCAGCCCAGTAAAGCTACAGGCATCTCTTCACTTGGGCAGTTACTGGCTGCTGAGGCTAATAAGCCCAAAGTCAACAAATAAAATGGCACAGTCCTGATGTTACCAAATATAAGGGCAGGCCATTGATTCAAGTCCATTGAAAGTCCCAAGATCAGAAGAGCATGGTAGGCTGATGAACAACAACAGGTCTACATGAAGGTTTCAAGCATGTCATAAGCTAGAGACCATTCCCAAAAATGCTTCTTATGTAAGGGAAGTGGATCACATCCCTAAAGCAGCTACTCAGCTGCTTGTGGTAGATCCCATCATGGAGTTGATTGCCAGGCTCATCATGGGGAATAACTACCACCAGCTGCCCAGCCACCAGGCCTTGAATAACTATCAACCAGGCCCAGACAATTTGACATACAACCTTGACTACCACAGGTCCCTTCTCACAACATGACCAAAGTAGGTGAGACAAAGTCTGGCTATTTTCACTTCCAAGGTGTATTCCAGCTGCACTTCTTGCAGGATAGATTTGTTAGTTCTTTTAGGAGACGACAATACTTTCAGCATTCTTCGCCAACACCACAGTTCAAAAGCATCAACTCTTCTTCAGTCATCCTTATTCATTGTCCAGCTCTCACATGCATATGAAGCAATTGAAAATGCCATGGCTTAGGCTAGGCATATCTTAGTCTTCAGGGAGATATCTTTGCTCTTCAGCACCTGAAAGAGGTATTTTGGAACAGATTTGCCCAATGCAATACACCTTTTGATGTCTTGACTGCTACTTCCATTGACGTTGATAGTAGAATGAAGTAATATGAAGTCTTTGACAACCCCAATCCTTTTTCCATCTATTGTGATACTGCTTATTGGTCCAGTTGTGAGGATTTTGGTTTTCTTTATATTGAGGTATAATCCATACTGCAGACTGTAGTCTTTAATTTTCATCAGTAAGTGTGGAACTGTGAAGTCATCCTCACTTTCAGTAAGCAAAGTTGTGTCATCTGCATGTCTCAGATTGTTAATGAGCCTTGCTCCAATCTTGATACCACATTCTTCTTCATACAGTCCAGCTTCTAAGATTATTTGCTCAGCATATAGATTGAATAAGTATGGTGAAAGGATACAACCCTGATGAATTTCCTTCCTGATTTTAAACCATACAGTGTCCCTTTGTTCTGTTCTAACAACAACCTCCAGTCTATGTCCAGGTTCCTCATGAGTACAATTAAGTATTCTGGAATTCTTATTCTTCTCAGTGTTATCCACAATTTGTTATAATCCACACAATTTAATGCCTTTGTACAGTCAATAAAGAACAAGTAAACATCTTTCTGGTATTATTTCTTTGAGCCAAGATCCATCTAAAGTCAGATGTAATATCCCTTGCTCCATGTCCCATTCTGAATCCAGTTTGCACTTCTGGAAGTTCTCTGTCAATATACTGCTGCAACCATTTTTGAATTTTCTTCAGTAACATTTTACTTACATGTGATATCAATGATACTGATTGATAATTTCCACATTCTGTGGAATCACCTTTTTTTGGAATGGGTACAAATATGGATCTCTTGCAGTCAGTTGGCTGGATAGCTGTCTTCCAAATCTCTTGGCATAGCTGATTGAGTGCCTCCAGCATGGTATCCATTTGTTAAAACATCTCAAAGAGTATTCCATCAATTCTTGAAACCTTGTTTTTCAGTGCAGTTTTGACTTCTTCCTTCAAAACCATTGGTTCTTAATCATGCTACCTTCTGAAATGGATGATCATCTACCAATTCTTTTTGATATAGTGACTCTGTGTATTCCTTCCATCTTCTTTGATGTCTCCTGCATTATTTAACATATTGCCCAGAAATCTTTCAATATTGCAATTTGAGGCTCAATTTTTTCCCTCAGTTCTTTCAGCTTGAGAAATGCTGAGTGTGTTCTTCCCTCTTGGTTTTCTAGCTACAGGTCTCTGCACATTTCATTATAATAATTGAATTTTTCTTCTTGATTTGCTCTTTGAAATTTTCTGTTCAGCTCTTTTAACTTGTTGATTCTTCCATTTGCTTTAGTCACTTTCCATTCAAGGGCAAGTTTCAAAGTCTCTCCTCACATCCATTTTGGTCTTTTCTTCCTTTCATGTCTTTTTAATGTCCTTTTGCTTTCTTCATGGATGATATTCTTGATATCATCCCACAATTCCTCTGGTTTTTGGTCATTGGTGTTCAATGCATCAATTCTATTCTTTAGATAGTCTCTAAATTCAGGAGGGATATAATCAAGGTCATATATTGGCTCTTGTGGCTTCTTTCAATTGTCTTCAGCTTCAACTTGAACTTCATGAGCAGTTGGTCATCTGTTCCACAGTCACCTCCTGGTCTGGTTTTGGCTGAAGGTATTGAGCTTCTTCATTGCCTCTTGCCATGGATGTAGTTGATCTGATTCCTGTGTACTCCATCTGGTGAAGTTTATATGTATAGCCACCAATTCTGTTGTTGAAAAAAAAAAAAAGGTATTTGAAATGAACAAGTCATTGGTCTTGCAAAATTCTATCATGTAATCTCAAGCACCATTTCTATCACCATGGTCATATTTTCCAACTACCAGTGATTCTTCTTTGTTTCTAACTTTTGCATTCCAATCACCAATGATAATTAACACATCTTGATTGCATGTTCGGTCAATTTCAGACTGCAGAAGTTGATAAAAATCTTCAATTTCCTCATCTTTGATTTTGGTGGTTGGTGAATAAATTTAAATAGTAGTATTAACTGGTCTTCCTTGTAGGCATGTGGATATTATCCTATCACTGACAGCACTGTACTTCAGGATAGATGTTGATACATTATTTGTGATGATGAATGCCACACCATTCTTCTTCAATTTGTCATTCCCAGCATAGTAGATCATATGGTTGTCTGATTCAAAATGGCCAAACAAGTCCATTTCAGCTCACTAATGCCTAGGATATTTATCTTTATGTGTTCAATTTCATTTTTGACAAATTCCAATTTTCCTAGATTCACACTGTACATTTCATGTTCCAATTATTAATGGACAGTTGCAGCTGTTTCTTCTTATCTAGAGACATGCTGCATCAGCAAATGGGGGTTCAGAAAGCTTTACTCTATGCACATTCAGGGCAGCTCTACTCTGAGGAGGCAGCTCTCCTCCCGTTGAATTTTGAGTGCCTTCTTACCTGAGGGGCTCATTTTCTGCCACTATATAATATTTCAGGGCTATTCATAATGTTTTCCAGTAATATATTAGACAATGTTTCATGCTATTCATATTCATTAGATGATGTTGTTGTTGTTGTCGTTGTTATGTGCCATGGAGTCAGACCTGACTCATAGCGACCCCTCCTTGGGTTTCTGAGACAGTATCACTACGGAAGTAGATTGCCCCATCTTCCTTCCGAGGAGTGGCTGGTGGGTTTGAACCACCAGCCTTCTGGTTAGCAGTCAAGTGCCTTAGCCACTATGCTACCAGAGCTCCTTCAATAACATAAAAATTGCTTTTATACCCTTCTTCTCACTCACCTATAAGTTGTTTTTTGATAGTATAATTAAAATTATCCAGTTTGAGGAACAGAAAGAAAAAAGAATGAAGAGTGAATTAAACTTAAGGTACTTGTTGGACACCACCAAATAGACCAACATACACATCAGAGAGTCCTAGAAGGAGAAGAGAGAGAGAATCTGAAAGAATGTTTGAGAAAAAGTTAAAATGATTCAAAATTTGATGAAATATATGAATACACACTTCTAGAAGCTGAACAGATTCCAAGTATGATACTCAAAGAGATTCCCACTGAGACACATGCTATTCAAATTGTCAAAAGATGAATAAAACCTTGAAAGTAGTAAAAGAACAGTGACTCACCATTACAAGGAACCCCCAACAACAATATAAGCTGATTTCTTATCAGAAACCATGGCAGTCAAAGGCCAATGAGATGACTGAATAAAACAAACTAAAAAAAAAACCCAAAATTTGTCAATCAAGAATTCTGTATCTGGCAAAACTGTCCTTCAAAAATGAGTGTGTAAATGGAACAACTGAGACTATGGTCCTTAGTCATACTTCAAGTCTAGAACAGACACTCCATCCTCCCACTTTTCCACCCCTGTGGCTCAACTTTCAGCCAAAGAATAGACAGGATAGACAGGACTATCAGGTGAAAAATAACACCAGGAAGTTGAGCACTCCTTATGATAATTGACCATAAGATATCAAAATGGCAGCATTTATCCAGGGATAAAGCTCAGAAAGCAGTAAAGGATAGGAAAGAAGGACAGATGGAAATGGTAACCACAGGGAGGAAATGAGAAGAGTGTCATTATACTGTGAGGACTACATTCAATGTCATGGAACAAAATGTGTATGAACAGTTGAATGGAAACCCAATTTGCTCTGTAAACTTTCATTCAAATCACAACAAAAAGTTAAAAAAAAAAAAGAGAAAAACTGGACAGGACTTTGTCTGTTTCTTGAATAAAATGCATGGAGTGCATTGTGTGTGACTTTGGGTCTCTAGCCTACAGCAGCCGGCTATCATTCTATAAGAAACCTTAAACCAGTCCACATGGGGAGATAACATGGAGAACCCACATAGACAGGGTTTATTGACCACCAATATCAGCCACCAGACAGGACAGTGAGTAAATCTTCAGATTCCTTCAGCCCTTACCCTTCCAGTCTTCCAACTGAGGCTTCACTCATAATGGAGCAGAGATAAGCCAACTCCACTGTGCCACATCTGTGTGCTTGACCCATGGAATCCATAAATTATGAAATTGAGGTTTAAACATGTAAAAATTGACTCTAATTCCAGTAAAAGATAGAACCTGAACTCAAATCCAGATCTACTTCATTACAAATCTCACAGTATTTACTGTTCAGAACTAAAGAATTCTGACCAATAAAACAAATGTGTGTTATAATGCATTTATATTGATTGAACAAGCTCATCTAAAAATAAAATGAGTGTGAAATTAAGATATTTCCATATAAAGCTGAAGGAGTCCATTACTACTAGATCTTCCCTACAAGAAATTCTAAAGAGAGTCATTTCAGGTAGAAATGAAAGGACAATAGGTAGTAACTTGAAGCCACATAAAGAAATGAAGATATCCCCTAAAAATAACTACAAGGCAAATACAAAATCTAGTATTATTGTGTTTTTGGTTTCTTATGCTACTTTTTACTGTTTGCATGATTTAAAAGACCAATGTAGAAAAAATAATTATAAATCTATGTTAATGACCACATAATGTTTAAATATGTAATTTGTACGAAAAAGAACATATAGGTGGGTGAGAAGAAGGGTATAAAAGCAGTTTTTATGTTATTGAATTGTCAATTTAATCTGTATTGTTATAAATTTAAGATGGCAAAAGTAATCTCCATGGTATCCATAATGAAAATATCTAAAAACATATACACTAAAGAAAATAAAGTGAGAATCGAAGAGGTTCACTACAAAAAGTAAACAAAAAATAAGGCAGTAAAGAAGTAAAAGAGAAACAAAAAAAAAATATATGATACACAGAAAACAAATAGCAAAATAGCAGAAGCAAGTCCTTCCCTAACAGTAATTACTTTGAATATATATGGATTAAACTTTCCAAAGAATGGATTAAAACAAACAAATAAAAACATGATCCAATTATATGATGTCTACAAGACACACACTTTAGATCCAAAGACACAAATAGGCTGAAAGTGGAAGAATGGCAAAAATATTCTATGTAAGTAATAACCAAAAGAGACCTGCTAGGGGGGTTGTACTAAAATTAGATAAAACAGACTTTCAGTAAAAAACCATTACAGGAGAATATGAACAGTATTCATCTTTCTCCCATAGAGCCGTTGGTGGGTCCAAACCACCAACCTTTTAATTAGCTGCCAAACACTTTAACCTTTATACCACCAGACCTCCTATATGTTAGAGAAGTCTCAATTAATTTTACAAGGAGCTCTGGTGGTGTAGTGTCTAAGACATTTGACTGCTAACCAGAAGGTTGGCAGTTCAAACCCACCAGGCACTGTGTGGAAGGAAGACTGGGCAACCTACTTCCATAAAAATTTATCTCTTTGGAAAACCAAAGGGGGTCACGATTAGTCTGAATCAACTGGATGGCAGTGAGTTTTTACTTTTTAATTAATCTTACAAAGATGGGAATTATGCAAAGCATCTTCTTCAAACATAATATAATTGAGTTAGAAATCAATAACAAAGAAAACCAGAAAATTCACAAATATGTGGAAATTAAAACAATATACTATTAAATAATCACTGGGACATAGAAAAACTAATGAAGGAAATTAGAAAATATGTAGAAATGTACCAAAACATTTGATAAGCAGTGAAAGCAGTGTCCAGAGAAGCTATACAGAGTTAGGTATAGCTGTAAATACTTAGAAAATCAATAACCTCACTTTACAACTTGAAGAACTGGAAAAAGGAGAGCAAATTAGACACAAATTTAGCAGAAGAAAGGAAATAATAAAGATTAAAGCGGAGATAAATAGAGAATAGAAAAAAAAATAGGATCAATAAAACCAAAAGTTGGTTTTTTTAAAAGATTATAAATTGACAAAATTTTAGCTAGACCAGCAAAAGAGAAAAAGAGAGGATGCAAATAACTAAAATCAGGAATTAAAGTGGGAGCACTGCTACTGGCTTTGCAGAGCTAGAAAGGATTGTAAGAGACTTGTATACTACAAATTAGATAGCTAGACCACAGTAACCTAGAGGAACTGGATAAATTCCTAGAAAAACACAAATTAACTAAAATAACTCAAGAAGTAACAGAGAATCCCAGGAGACAGAGAACAAGTAAAGAGATAGAATTAGTAATGAAAAACTTCAAAACCTATAAAAGTCCCTGACCAAATGACTTCACTGCTGAATTTTACCAAACTAAGAAAAATTACCAATAACTCTTCCCAAACCCCTTCAAAAAATAGAAGAGGAGAGACCACTTCTTAACTCATTCTACTAGTTTAGTATTACCCTGATACTCAGCAGATAAAAACATAACAAAGAAAATAAATTTATACAACAATATCCACTATTAATATAGGTGCAAAAATCCTCAAAAAATACTAGGCATCCAAATTCAACAGCAAATTAAACTCAGTGATATTAGTTCAGAGGATAGACACATCAGTCAATGGAACCAAATAAATGGTTCATAAAATGACTTGTGCATATACAGAAAACTTACACAAAACAAATGTGCCTTGAAGATCAGTGGGGAAAGGAGGCAAAATAATAATAGGTTTTGCAATAATTGGATAACAATAAGCAAAATGTTAAAGTGGATCTTTATCTCACATCTTATCAGTTTAAAAAAAACAAAAGGAAGAGAGAAAGAAAGAAAGGAAAGAAGAAAATCAATTCTAGATAGATCAAGGATTTAAGTGTGATAAGAAAAGATGAACGTTTTGAAGTCAGTATAAAAAATATGTTTATGACATAAAGACAAGAAAGAATTTCTTAAAGAAGGCATAAAAAGCACAGATAAAGAAAATATTGTTAAATTTTATTACATTAAAATTAAGGTTTTTCCTATTCTCCGAAACGCTTCATAAATAGAATTTACAAGCCAAATGTAGGAGACAATATTTCTAATCTATGGCATAGTCATAGAAGAAATAAGAAATATCCACAATATATAATGAATTTATAAATCAATAAAACTAAAGAGAGATGTTTACTGGTGTTTTATTGACTATGCAAAAGCATTTGATTATGTGGATCACAACAAATTAAGGATAACATTGAGAAGAATGAGAATTTCAGAACACTTGATTTTACTCATAAGGAATCTGTACATAGATCAGGAGGTTGTTGTTTGAACAGAACAAGGGAATACTACATGGTTCAAAATCAATAAGGGAGTGTGTCAGGGTTGTATCCTTTCACCATACTTATTTGGGGCCGAATCGACAGTACATAACAACAACAACAACACATCCAGCTTGTATGCTGAGCAAATAATCTGAGAAGCTGGATTATACGAAGAACATGGAATCAGGATTAGAGGAAGATTCATTAACAACCTGCGATACACAGATGACACAACTTTGCTTGCTGAAAATGAGGATGACTTGAAGCACTTACTGATGAAAATTAAAGAAAACAGTCTGCAGTATGGATTATACTTCAATATGAAGAAAACAAAAATCCTCAAAATTGGTCCAATAAACAGTTTCATCACAAATGGAGAAAAGATTGAAGTTGTCAAGGACTTCATATTACTTGGTTCTACAATCAACACCAATGGAAGTAGCAGTCAAGAAATCAGATGACGTATTGCATTGGGCAAATCTGCTGTAAAGGACCTCTTTCAAATGATGAAGAGCAAAGATGTCTCCTTGAAAACTAAGGTGTGCCTAACCCAAGCCATGGTATTTTCAATCACTTCTTATGCATGTGAGAGCTGGGCAATGACTAAAGAAGACCAAAGGAGAATTGATGCTTTTGAGTTAAGGTGTTGGAGAAGAATGCTAAAAGTACCATGGGCTGCTAAAAGGACTCACAAATTTATCCTGGAAGAAGTACAGCTGTAATGCTCCTTGGAAGCAAGAATGGCCAGACTTTGGCCATATTGTCAGAAGGATCCATTCCCTAGAGAAGGTATCATGCTTGGCAAAGTAGAGGTCAAAGAAAAAAGGGAAGGCCCCCAATGAGATGGTTTGACACAGTGGCTGCAACGATGGTATTCTGGTTATCTAGTGCCACTCTGACAGGAATATACCACAAATGGGGTGGCCTTAACCAACAGGAGTTTATTCTCTTATAGTTTGGAGGCTTTAAGACTGAGTTCAAAGTGCCAGGCTCTAGCGGCTGGGTGAAAGCCCCTCAACCTTGAGCTTCAGTTCTGCCTCTTGATTCCAGCCCACTGAAGCTAGAGGTATTTCTTCACTCAGGCAGCTACTGGGTGCTGGGACTAATAAGCCCAAGGTCGACAAATAAAATGGTACAGTCCCAATGTTACCAAACAACATGGCAGGCCATGAATTCAAGTCCATCAAATGTCCCAAGGTCGGCAAAGCATGGTAGGCTGTTGAACAACGACACAGCTACATGCAGGGTTTAAGTGTTCCATGAGCTAGAGACCACTCCTAAGGCCTCTCCTTATATACAGGAAGCAGACCACATCCCAAAGGCAGCTACTCAGCTGCTGTGGTAGATCCCACCATGGAGTTGATTGCCAGTCTCATCATGGGGAATAACTACTATCAGCTGCCCAGCCACTCAACCAGGCCCAGCCAAGATGATATACAAATTTAACTACCACAGATGGGCTCAAGTATAGCGAGGATCATGAGGCTGCTACAGGACTGGGCAGTGTTTCATTCTGGTGTGCATAGGTCACTATGAGTCAGAGATGACTCCACGGCATCTAATAACAACAACAAAGAGAGAAAAGTGGGTGCAGGAACCAAATAGATATTTCACAAGAAAAAGAAGGAAAGAAACAAACACACTTTTAGTACACAGATTGGGAGATATGCTCAGTCACTTTGATAAGCAAGGAAATCCAAATTAAACTCATACTGAGATTCCATTCATATTGACATGATTCCAAGTGTTAACCAGAATGTGGAACAGTGGAATCACAAACCCACTGCTGATGTAATTTATTTTTTTTAACATTTTGGGAAGCAGTTTGTTTGTCATCACCTAGAAAATTTTGCAAATTCACACACTCTTTCATCCACCTACCCTCTTCTAGGTAAATAAATGCCCTAGAGAAACTTCCATATGAACCAAGATATATGAATAAGAATATATAAAACATTGCTTGTAACAGTAAGACCACCTTGAATATAAACTAAAGCATAACTGAATTATAATCTACATGAACAAGAACAATGAAATATAGCAGTATTGCAACCAAAATAAATGAACTACAGTTACATGCATTGGAATACATCCTACAACTGTTGGTTTCTGGCTCTTTCTTAGTCAAATATTCACCTATTGACTGTTTGAACCTCTTTCTTCCTTTGTAAAATTAGAGAATTTGGAATAGATAATGTCAAAGACCCTTTTAGCTGTGATGTTTTGTGATTTTATATTTGCTATTCTTCTTGAAACATTAGAAAAAGTTTCATATGCTGCTGTTTCCTGATGTGTCCACTCTTTAAGCATGATTCTGACAGCCTACTTTTGTTTCATGTAATTGATCTGCTAGGCCCCTTGCAAGATAAATATGAACATACTCCATCACTAGTGGATAGCAAGGGAACAGATATGCTTCTAATTTCTTTTTTAAACTAATTTCACATCCAATGACACCTAAGTTAGTGAGATTTGGACTGTGGATGTGAACAGGAACAGGGAGAAAACCCTATTGGTTATCCCATTCTGAGGTTCTGAGGCTATTGAAAGTCATGAATTCTTTCACATTTGCTTTCTAATGGCAATTTGCCAATGAGTAGAAGATAAGCAAAAATGAACTGAATGGAAGGAGGGTTTAAAAAGTTCATGTAGGTAATAGCCTCTCCTCAAATATAAGCATTTAACCTGTTGGCTCAGAGATTTCAGAAAATGAGGCATTATGGTGGGAAAACTAAAATTCACCTTGGGTTTGATCTCCTGTGTCCTGTGGGATTTATGGAGGGTTTTTTTTTTTTTTTTTAACTAATTATTCATAATCATCACTCTAGAGTTATCATTTATTTTTTTCTTAGGTTTCAGCAACAAAGTTCTCTGAAATTTTATGTACAAACAGATTTTGGGGAAAAAAAAAAAATCCCTCACTGCCATTAGACTATAGACTTTGCTGCCCTCTGCTGTTACATGGGTGAAATGACCTTCAAGCATTTCCAGATGTAGCATATAATCAAGAACTGATGTCCTTGAAGGAAGATGTGAAAGCAGCAGTGAAAGAAAAAAGAAAAAAAGAAAGAAAGAAAAAAAAAAAAGAAGAAGAAAGAAAGACTCCAGGAATTGACCGAATTCCAATGGAGATTTTTTAACAAAAGAATGCAACCCTGGAAGCTATCATGCATTTTCATCAAGAAATTTGGAAGGCAAACTGACTAGGAGAGATCCATACTAGTGCCCATTCCAAAACAAAGCTATACAATAGAATGCAGAAATCATCCAACAATATCATTAATATCACACATAAGTAAAATTTTGCTGAAGATAATGCAAAAACAGTTGCAGCAGTAAATTCACAGGAAACTGCTGGAAATTCAAGCTGAATTTAGAAAAGGACATGGAACAAGAGATAGCATTGCTGGTGTCAGATGGATCTTGGCTGAAAGTGAGGAATACGAAAAAGATGTTTACCTGTGTTTTCCTGACTATGCATATGTATTTGACTATACGGATCATAACAGATTATGGATAAAATTGCAAAGAATAGGAATTCCAGAACACTTAATTATGCTCATGAGGAATCTGTACATAGAACAAGAGGTAATTGTATGAACAGAACTAGAGGATACTGCATGGTTTAAAATCAGGAAAGACATGCATCAGGATTGTATTCTTTCAAAATACTTATTCAATCAGTATGTTGAGCAAATAATTAGAGAATCTAGACTCTATGAAGAGCATGGCATCAGGATTGGAGAAGGACTCATTAACAACCTGTGTTGTGCAGTTGGTACACTCTGATTGCTGAAATCAAAGATGATTTGAAGCATTTATTGATGAAGATCAAAGACTTTGGTATAGATTACACTTCAATAAAAAGATAACAAAAATCTTCGCAACTGGACCAATAAGCAATATCATGATAAATGGATGTAAGATTGAAGTTGTCAAGAATTTCATTTTACTTGGATCCACAATCAACATCATGGAAGCAGAAGTCAAGAAATCAAAGAGTGTATTGAGCAAATCTGCTGCAAAAGATCTCTTTAACATGTTGAAAAGAAAAGATGTCACTTTTAGGACTAAGATGCACCTACCCAAGCCATGGTATTTTCAATTTTCTCATATGCATGGGAAATCTGGACAAAGAATAAGGAAGACCAAAGAAGAACTGAGAACCATTGGTGGCATAGTGCCTACGGCATTTGACTGCTAACCAGAAAGCTGGCGGTTCAAACCCACCAGCCAGTCCTTGGAAGCAAGATGGGACAATCTACTTCCATAGTGATACTGCCTCGGAAACCCAAGGAGGGGTTGCTATGAGTCAAAATCAACTCAATGGCCTATTACAACAACAACAACAACAAAGAAGAACTGTTAACTTTGAATTATGATGTTGGTGAAAATAATGAATATACCATGAACTACCAAAAGAACAAACAAATCTGTCTTGGAAGAAGTACAGCCAGAATGCTCCTTAGAAGCAAGGATGGCAAGACTTTGTTTCATGCACATTAGACATGTTATCAGGAGTGACCAGTCCCTGGAAGAGGACATCATGCTTGGTAAAGTAGAGGGTCAGTGAAAAAGAGGAAGACCCTCAACAAGATGGATTGACACAGTGGTTACAACAATGGCCTCAAGCATAGCAACAATTGTGAGGATGGTGCAGACCTGGGCAGTGCTGTACATAGGGTCACTATGAACTGGAAACTACCGGGCAGCACCTAGCAAGGAGGAAGATGGTGGAGAGCCACCAGGCCCTCTAATGGGCGAAAAGGAAAAGAATGAAAAGTCTTGAGGAAGAGAATGGCTTTTTTTTCTGTACTATCACACAGATGATATAGCTATGCATGCTCCATCAATGGCACGAGGAGACATCTCTGAAAACTTCTAGGGACTTCTTGGATGTTAGGTAAGAAGTTTTCCTTTACAGTTAATATATTCCTGTCTAAAAAGCGGCACACAATTTTAAAAAAATATTATGCCTATATGTTTAGTAATAATTTTTATAGAAAAAGCTGTCAGTGTCCCTAGGCATTTTCCTTGGCTTACTTCCTAAATCCACTTCTGATCCCAACTATCTTAATTGGTATGATAGTTAAGGTTATGTGTCAGTTTGGCTGGGCCATGAATCTAAGTGGTTTAGCAGTTATGATGGAGTCATCTTCCACAATGAGATCTGATATAATGTAATCACCTCCATGATGAGATCTGCTCAGAGCCAGCCAGTCCGTTGAAACGGGAGTTTCCTTAGAAGTGTGGCCTGCTTCTAGAATATATGGAAAAGCTCTGGCAAAGTTCCATGGTGTTTTGTTAGATCTACATCCTGCATCTCGTTCATCATCACCAATTCTTGGACCTAAACCAGTGTGCTGATCTTGGTACTGTTGCTTTCACAGCCTGTGAGCCAATAGCCTACTATCTTTGTACAAGGAGTTACTGGGGAAGAAGAAAGCCCAAGCAGATAATGTAGCTGACATGAAGGCACAGAGGCAGAACCTTGCAGAACAAATCTCTGCAACAGTAAATTTCAAATAAACAAATATGTATACTGAAGAGGAATGGAAAGGTGTAAGGTTGATAAGAACCAAATCAAGGGAATATAAAAAATGCTTTGGAGACTGTTTAAGTTCCAGTTCTACTTCTGACTAACTGTGTTGTAGAAAAACAAAGTCCTTGCCCTTGGTCCCAAAGATCCCATGATCACAACAGGTTGAAGAGGGAAAACAAAAGGTTCTAAAATTCCTGTCTCCCCAAGAAAGGGGTAAACATGATTATATAGGGAAATGGGAAGGTAGTTGAAGATCCCTTGGACTGCTAGCAATGTCTTTGTTCTTCTCTTCCCTGGTAACTCCAGACTCAGCATCCCTTTTCCCAGGATCGTCTTACTTTATAGGTGATGGTTCTCAGTTGAACCAGACATGGGAGAGGGTTATGCTTGGAAAAATATATAATTGAAAATAAATCTAAAGAACTCAACAGCTGTAAAGAGGTTGGCTATTCTATTTACTTAAAAGAAAGCAAAAGGGAGGGAAAAACAGCAAGGTAGTCACTATAGTGAATGTCTACTTTATTTTTTTATTTTTTATGATTTGGTTCCTTGACTATGTTTGAATGTTAGTCATTTGCTGTCTCATAGTCTATTGCTCTACGGGACGTATTACCATTGAGTGTGTGGGTGTGGCATTCTGGGTTGAGTGGTCTGCATGTACATCTTGTTAACTATTGGGCTGAGAGCCCACCCTTTGGGGTGAGTTTTATTTCAGGCGCTGAATGTATTTCAGGGCCATAGTACTGGGAGTCTCACCAGATTTCATCTGACCAGTAATTCTGGTCATTATTGAGTTTTTGGATTTTGTTTCACGTTTTCCCTCTCACTATATCCAGGATCTCCAGATTTGATCCTTTCCTGAGTGGTTGGCATTGGTAGCTGGGCACCATCCAGTTCTTCTGGTCTCAAGGGCCATAATGTCCTAGGGTTGATTGCTTCTAAATGCCCTTGGTTTGTTTTGTGTGTGTGTGTGTGTGTGTGTGTGCATGTGTTCTTCTTCACTTCCAATGCTAGGAGACCATTAGCCGCATCTTAGATGGCTGCTTGAAAACATTTAAGGCCCCAGTAGCTACCCACCAATGTAGGATGTGGAGCAACACTTTTATGTATTTTGTTGTGCCAATTGAGTGTGGTGTACCCCAGTACCATGGTCCTGAGGTAGTAGCTCTATTGGATCTCTCTCCCATAGTGTTGGGATATCTGTGAGGGATTACTCTGTGTCTGTCTTCTATTGTTTCTGTAAGGACTGCAGGTATTTTGTATCACTGGTGTCTGTACAAGATTAGGCTCAGCTGAATCTATCCTTGTTCTAGAGTATTTCTCTATTCACTGACCCCTGTCTGATCATCTCAGGTGTTTATGTCTTAATCTGTATAGCCTAGTGTTTGGTGTTAATGGCAATGTGGTATTGTGGACACATTGGTTGGTTTTAGCATCTGTCATCTAACTCTTATGTGCACAGTTCGGTGTCCTTTCATTTCCCAATGTTATCATGGTGGTCATATATCCTTCCTGTATATCCCTCCCCCTACCCATGTCAACATATAAGCCCCAACTAGCCCTAAATTAATCCCTCCCATTCCCTCCCCATGTCTGCTAGTCTGTTAAAGTTCTGTAATTTTTCATTAGGGACCCGTTTGGCCTTCCACTTCAACCTTCCATAGTGTGAATTAGACTAGTTACTTAACCTCTGAGATCTTTAGTTTCCTCATCTGTCTAAATGGGATTTAATAATTGTTGCTTCCTTATTTTGTGTCAATGGAAATTAAACAAGAAAGACACATAAAAATGGGACCCTAAAAGGCTACAACCCCAGTGTTAGAAATGAACAGGAAGTAAACCTTCCCACAGATGTGTACATTTATATATGTTGTTGTTATTGTATTTGTTTGCTGTCCAGTCATTTCCAACTCATGGCAACTTCATGAGTGCAGAGTAGAACTGCTCCAAGAGTTGTCAAGGCAGTGACCTTTCAGTAGCAGATCACCAGGACTGTCTTCTGAGACATCTCTGGGTGGGTTCAAACCACCAACTTTGCAGCGAGTAGCCAACCACTTAGCCATTTATACCACCAGGGACTATCTCTACATATACTAGATGTATTTCTATAACTTTACATCTATATCTGTATTTATTTCAGTGATTCTTATTGGAAAGATTTTTTTTCCCCAAAAGGGGTATTTGGCAATATCTGGAGACATTTTTGGTTGTCACCACTTGGAGGCAAGGGGTGTACTACTGGCATCTAGTGGGTGGAGAATAGAGATGCCACTAAACATCCCATAAGGCACAGGACAGCCCCTACAACAAAGGGTTACCTGACCCATATGTCAGTAATGCTGAGTAAGAAATCCTGATCTATATCATTCATCTGTATCTTTTATCATATCTAACTTGTCACTGTTCACAGCCTGATATAGCTTTTCTCTAGCTTTTTAATTCAAACTTTTCTCTATCTTTGTATTTTAGTGTGTGTTCCTTTTAAAGAGCACACGACTGTATCACTTTCATCTTGTATTTCTAAAAATGCAGTTGTGCGCTCTTTAAAAGGAACACACACTAAAATACAAAGATAGAGAAAAGTTTGAATTAAAAAGCTAGAGAAAGATATACTGACCTCACACTAACCTAAATGAAGCTGGCATACCTATATTAATATCAGATAATTAGAGACTTCCTTTTTGGCTATTATGGAGTAATTTGTTCCAGTCTTCCCCTCCCATTGTAAACAATCAGACAATTGGACTGAAAATATGAAACAACTATTTTCACATATTAAACAACCAACAGAATCAGACTATATCACTGAAAGAAGACAAATAAACAAAGTCCTCCTCAGTGGCCCTGTCTTTCTGTTAGGAGGCACTTTCTGAGCAGGAAAGCCCAGGCAGAGTACAGCAGGCACAATAAGATGAAGAGACAAATAATGAAGATCAGAGAGACTGAGGCACTAGACATTTACAGGGCATAGTACAGGAGAGGAAGAGCTATGTAGAGAAAGAGATTCAGAACTCCACACAGGAGTTTTGCTAAATGACAGGCCATGCACAAATAGGTTCCAATTCCATGAGGCTGGACGAAGTGATCTCACACAGAGCTGGGAGAAGTTGGAGGTCCCCTTCTTAGCAATTGATAAGACACTTAGACAGAATATCAGTAAGGTTCTAGAAGTACTGAACAACACTATCAAATATCCTGTCGTTATGGACAGTCACTAGAAAATACATCAAAGGAAAGCAAAATGCACATTCTTTTTAAAAACACTGAAACAAACCAAGAAAAACCATAAAAAATTTGAAAAATGTTAAAGAATTGAAACCATGGAGTGTTTTTTCTCTGACTACATTGGAACTTAATTAGAAACCAATAAAAAAGAAGATATATAGACAATCTCCACATGTTATTTGAAAAATACTTCTAAATAACTAAAGGACCAAAACAGAAAATTACAAGGGAAAAAGACACTATTTTGAACTGAATGATAATGAGAACACAGCATAACAAAATCTGTGGGATGTGACACTAATAGTGTCTAGAGAGAAATTTAGAGCACTAAATACCTTTATTAGGAAAAGACAGATCTACAATTAATAACTTAAGCTTTTGTCTTCAGAAAAGAAAGCAAATTAAACTCAAAGTATTTAGAAAGAAAGAAATGATACAGAATAGAGGGGAATCTGTGCAACAGAAAACAAAAAAAATAATTAAATGAAGCCAAAACCTGGTTCTTTTAAAGAGTAACAAAATTGATAGCAAGACTAAGCAAGGAAAAGAGAAAGATAAAAAAAGGAAAAAAGAGAGAAGACATCAGTCTCTAATATTGGGAAAGAAATAGGGGAAATCACTACAAGTTCTAAAGAGACCAAACAGATAGTAAGGTGATATTGTGAACAAATACATGTTAGTAATTTGACAGCTGGGAGAAATTGAACACATTCCTTGAGTGACATGACTTTTTAAAACAGATATAAGAATGAATAGTAGATTTGATTAGCCTTGTATCTATGAAAGAACATAATATATTAGTCTCCCTCTTTAGACAAATCTTTTTCCTGCTTCCATTTTTTTTTCAATATAGAAATAAATATTTGGTGAATATTTCTGTGCATATGTCTTTGTGTACTTTGGCAAGTTATCTCTATAATGTGCATTCCTAGGACTGTCAAGGGGATTTACTTTTCTCATTTTGATACATATTGTTAAATGTGCCTCTGGAATGGTGTATTAATTTATGCTTCCACCAACAATGGTGGAAAATGACAGTTTTACACAAAAATGACCAGAAATACTGGTTGGATAGAGCCTGGCAGAACCCTTAAGACTGGCCCCGGGTTACCCTTTGGGCCTGGAATTGGACTCACTCCCATGGATTGGCTCTCAGCACAACAATAGAAAGACCTACATGCAGAACAGGGTGATGTACCCAACTGCTCTAGGGAGAGACACCCCTTAGAGCAATGGGCCATGGGGCACCAGAGAGGTAGCATTTACATAGAGGGAAAGCTGGACAGACAGGAGTGCAGAGTTAAGATGGGCACAGGGAAGAGGTAGTCACAGAGACAGGAGGGGAGGAGAGTTTTGTTCTGGTTGGGGATGGTAATTAGGGCATGAAATCAAATGTACAAAAACTGTTGAATGTGAAACAAATTTTGCTGTGCAAATTTGCACCCAAAGCATAATAAATTTTTTAAAAAATAGTATATCATTACCCACACTGGGTTTTACCAAGATTTTAGATTTTTTTAGCTGATGATAAATTATGTGTGTATGTGTGTGTACATATATATGTGTGTGTGTGTGTGTGTATATATATATATATGGCTAAGGCATTTGACTACTAACCAGAAGGCTAGAGGTTCAAACCCACCAGCCCACCAACCACTCCTTGGAAGGCAGGTTGGGCAATGTACTTCCCTAGTGATACCGCCTAGGAAAACCAAGGAGGGGTCGCTATGAGTCCAATCAACTCGACTGCAGTGTGTTTGGTTATATATATATATACATACATATTTACACACACACACACACATCAGGAGGAAGATGAGGCAATCTACTTCTGTAAAGACTTACAGCCTTGGAAACCCAATGTGGGTTGCTATGAGTCAGAATCAGCTTGATGGCAGTGGGTTTAGTTTAGATATATACACACACATATTTAAGTGTGTGTAATAACATATATATCAGACAGTGTTTTGCTGCTATTCATAAGGTTTTCGACTACATCTGTGGAAAGAAGTGATGAAGAAGCTCAATATCATGAGTCAAAACAAGGTCAAGACCATCTAAATGCAACAATATATCTTTCCTTGTCCAGGGAAAAACAGAATGAAGAAAGCCAGGGATGCATGGAAGCAATTCGTCCAAGTGAATGGTACACCTTGCAATCCTCAGCCTATACAACTGTGAGACCAGAGGAGCTGGGTGGTGCCCAGCTACCACTGTCAGCCACTAGGAGGGGAATCTATGTAGGAGATCCTGGATAGAGTGGGGGAGCAATGTGGAACAAAACTCAAAATCATTTAAAAAAAAAGTGGAGGGGGGACCAGGTTTGCTGGTCTGATAGAGCCTGATGGAACCCCTAGAACTATAGCTCCTGCTTTTCAGGTCTGGAGTTGAACCCACTCCTGTGGCTTCCAGCCAAACAAGGGACAGGCATATGAGCTGAACATTTACAATAGGTAGATACATTCCTTGGAGAGCACAATCATGGGTGGACAGAAGGGCTGTGTATGCAGAGGGAGACAGCTCAGGGGGCAGAAGTACATGGAGGGAAGGACACAGGGAAGAGGTAACTACGGGGAGGAACAGAGAGGGGAGCTGTTGCATTGTGGGAGATTTCAGTCAATGTCATGAGACAAGGTGTATGTGAGCTGCTGTATGGAAAGCCAATTTGCTCTGTAAACTATCACCATAAAAAGAAAAAAAAAAAAAAAGGCCAGGTGCTGACTGTGGAACAGACCATCAATTGCTAATATGCAAGTTCAAGGTGAAGCTGAAGAAAATTCAAAATAAATCTGTTAGAGCCAAAATACAACCTTGATTGTATCCCACTGAATTTAGAAGATCTGAAGAACAGATTTGACACACTGAACACTAATGACCGAAGCTCAGACTAGTTGTGGTGTGGCATCAAGAACATCGTCCACGAAGAAAACAAAGTCATTAAAAAAACAAGAAAGGAAGAAAGATGAAAATTGATGTCCAAAGAGACTCTGAATGAGTAAATAATCTGAGGAACTAGACTATATGGAGAAGAATGCAGCATCAGGTTTAGAGGAAGACTCATTAACATCCTGTGATATGCAGATGACATAATCTTGCTTGCTGAAAGTGAAGAGGACTTGAAGCCCTTACTGATGAAGACCAAAGACCACAGTCTTCAGTATGGATTATATCTCAACATAAAGACAACAAAAATCCTCAAAATTGGATCAATAAATAACATCATGATAAACGGAGACAAGACTGAAGTTGTAAGGGATTTCATTTTACTTGTATTCACAGTCAACAACCCTGGAAGCAGCAGTCAGGAAATCACACATTTTATTGCACTCACTGGACAAATCTGCTGCAAAAAAAGTGTTGGGAAGCAAAGGTACTATGGTAGTTCAGTTTGTGTGTCAACTTGGCTGGGCCTGGTTGAGTGGCTGGGCAGCTGGATGTAGTATTCCCCATGATGAGACTGGTAATCAACTCCATG
>NW_006921774.1:6697870-6699205 GCF_000298275.1 Orycteropus afer afer
TAGCATACATTTGCATTTCTTTCTTTCCTTTTCTTAAATACTGCCTGTTTGTATTTTTCCCTTACTTTTCCATTGGGTGTTTGTTGTCTTCTAAAATTTAGATGATTAATGATGTTAACTCTTTGTTATATATGCTGCAAATATTTCCTCAATTTGTTAATTGAATTTCAGCTCTGCTTGTATGTGTGTTATGTGTGTGTATGTGTAAGTGTGTGATGGCATGCAAAAGTCTTAAAAAGTATTGGTTTTACTTATGATTCCTGGTTTTCCTAATTTTAAGTCACTTTTAAAAGATATGGTTTTGGATACAAATTTGGTGTGTATTCTGTATATGCTGGTGGTTATGTAGAATTTTTTCCCATGTTTTTATTCTCATATGATGATTTTTATTCATTTCACGGAGTTATGCCCATTCCACTTCTGTGTGGTAGCAAAAGGGTCCAGTGTTGCTGTTTCACCTCTCCTTTTTTTTCTGCTTCACTTTTCGGTCACAGCCAGACACCAAAGACAGAAGTAAACTTATAAGGATCCCTGATTCCTCCCAAATGGAGTTTCTGGCCAATCCATCTAATACTTATTATGCGTTATGTGTCTAATACTTATTATTATTATGTGTTATTCTTCATTGTGGTATTAGACTGGTGCATAGATTATACCAGGAAGATATACCCTGTTCTCCACTTGGGAATTGTTAATTATTCATTCTTTAGGATTCAGCTCAAGTGTTACTTCCTACTATACAGCCTAATCTATTACTCCAACATCCATAACTTGTCCTTATTCCTATGTTGTTGTTGTTAGGTGCCATTAAGTCAGTTACAACTCATAGTGACCTTAAGTGCAACAGAATGAAACACTGCCCAATCCTGTACCATCTTCACAATGGTTGCTATGCTTGAGCCCATTGTTGCAGCCACTGTCTCAATTCACAGGGTTGAAGGTCTTCCTCTCTTTTGCTGACCCTCTACTTTACCAAGCATGATGTCCTTTTCCAGGAACTGGTCCCTCCTGATACCATGGCCAAAGTACATGAGACAAAAATCTCACCCTCCTCACTTCTAAGGAGTATTCCAGCCATTTCTTCCAAGACAGATTTGTTTTGTTCCAATGGTATTTCTCAAGAATAAACATTTGCTATCAAGTTCACTCTGACTCATTATGACCCCATATGTGTCAAAGGAAAACAGTGCTCCACAGGGTTTTTAATGGCTGCTTGTTTTGGAAGTAGAATGCCAGGCAGATTTGAACCTCCAATGTTTGGTTAGCATCTAAGAACCGTGACCCTTTGCATCTCCCAATGAATTCTGATAGTAGTATCTCTTTTTTTTTTTTTTT
>NW_006921774.1:6712596-6720468 GCF_000298275.1 Orycteropus afer afer
CTAACCAGAAGGCTGGTGGTTCAAACCCACCAGCCACTCCTCAGAAGGAAGGTTGGGCAATCTACTTCCCTGGTGATATTGCCTCAGAAACCCAAAGAGGGGTCACTATGACTCAGGTATCACTTGACAGCACATAACAACAACAACAACAACAGGTGAGACGAAGTCTGGCTATTCTTGCTTCCAAGGAGCATTCCTTTTGCACTTCCTCCAGGACATATCTGTTCATTCTTCTGGCAGTATGTAGTATTTTCCATATTTTCAACAACATCACAACTCAAAGGCATTAACTCTTCTTCAGTCCTCCTTATTCATTATCCAACTTTCACATGCATATAAGGCAATTGAACATTAGGCTATGAGAACCTTGAGATCAATGAGTATATTTAAGTGATTATTATATCTCCTATATCTTGTAAGTTCCTCATACATTATATGCACTTAATATGTGTAGAATGAATGAGTGAAGAAGTAAGTTATAGAGTCCCCAGCTGATTCACAATGCGCGAGGCAATCAGCCCATATGAGATCAGCTCACCTCTAGCCTTGGGCTCATGTATCAATAACAGCCTTCTGTTCTAGGCCATTAATGTTTTGTGGTTGTTACACAGCACAGTTAACCATTAACTGATACTTACTTAATCTCTCTGTGCCTCAGTTTTCTTATATATAAAAGGGGTTTCTTAAAAGGTACCTTATTGAGATTTGGGGAATATTAAAGAAGCAAATGTTTTGTTTAATACTTGGCTCTTAATAAAGGCAATATGTTGTTATTATTGCTGCACTGTTTTATTATTATTATTATTACTGTTATAATTAATAAGAGCTCTGATAGCATAGTGCCTGAGGCACTTGACTGCTAGCTAGAAGGTGGGTGGTCAAACCCATCAGCCACTCCTTGGACGGAAGATGGGGCAATCTACTTCCATAGTGATACTGCCTTGGACCCAAGGAGGGGTCACTATGAGTCAGGTCCTACTCGACAGCACATAATAACAACAACCAACAACGTTGTAATTAATGCCAATTATATTACATCCAGTATTTTCAATAAATATTTAGCAGGGTTAGGCCCCAAACAGGATTGTTAAGTCCTTTTTAGTTTTTCTCTCTTCCCCTTAGATATGCCTACCATAACCAATTTGTACCCAGTAGTAGCAGTAATAGCAGCACTTGTAGTAGTGAAATGAAATCTATTCTAAAGAAAAGTCAGGGAGATTATGAAACAGACAGGGAGATGAGAGGAGAGAAGTATCTCAGGTTGAGGCTTTAAGAATTAGAGATGGTTATGTGGATCAGAAAGCATCTGAACTGAACTTTATAAAATGAAGATGGCTCAGAGAAAGAGATGCAGTGTTAGGGATGAGGAAAGAGAGACTTATTTGGGAAACAGTGATTGACTCTTTTCAGCTGGAGCTAATGGAGTAAGTGCTGGTAGTTTTTGGAAGACTTGACTGGAAATGTAAGCCAGGACAATATTGCAGAGGTCTTTGAGTTTCAGAGAAAATAAATTCTCCCTTCCCCTTGCCAATAAAAGGAGCTCCGGTGGGGCTGTGGTTAAAGCATTGGATTGCTAACCAAAAGTCTGGGGCTTTGAACCCACCAGCTGCTCCATGGGAGAAAGATGAGGAAATCTGCTTTCATCAATATTCACTCTTGGAAATCCTGTGGGGCAATTCTGTTCTGTCCTCTGGGGTCACTATGAGTCAAAATTGACTGAGTGGCAGTAGTTTAGCTTTGGGTTCTTGTCAATAGTGTTTCAGGGTGATGCTGATTTGATGAACTGGTGACTGAAACAAGATCAATTCCTCCCTAATCATCTTCCTAAGACAGTTCAAAGTTTTTGTGAAAAATTTTAATTAAATAAATAATTATCTAATGTAATCCATACACCTAGTCCTGTGTTAGATGCTGTGAAGGAGGAGAAAGTCTAAAGAAGATTTTACAGCCCTTTTGGGGAACATGAGCAGCACACATGAAACTGAAGTGAACAAGAGGGGATGACATGTGATAACTTTAATGTCTCAAAGAATACTGTTAGGCTGGCCAGAGTCAGAAAACATTTCCTGGGTGAGGAAGATACTGAAAGTAGACCTTGAATGTTGGCAAGTTTGGAGAACAACTAGTCCAATAAGCACACAGGGGACTGCTAGGAAATAACCTGGCTCCAATCCCATTGGAATAGGTCAGTTACTGGGAGTCAGAGGCTCATTTAGGGTATGGCAGGTGTGGCACGTGGAGCAGTTTCTATTTGCCATCAGTTTCCATCACCAATGATCTGGAAGAGTTCATTCAGCAATTTAAAAACTAATTGCCATAGGCACTATTTTCCATAGATATCCCTCTGCTGGGAGTAGAAAAGTGGAGGAGGATTGTTTGTGTTCCAATCTGCATGTTCCCTTAAGAGTTTTGCAGTTCGTCCTGAAAAGAGGTACATACACTGACTTGTAATTGCCACTAGGGGGAAGTATATACTCATGAAATCAATAATTTGACTAACCAGTATATTAACAGATTTCTGTTGCTATACAGATTATCCCAAAATGATAGGAATGAAATATTCCAATGAATTATAAACTGAGAGACATTGTTGCTGACACTCTATGTCAGAGTTCCAGTTCAGCCACGAAATGACCACAGCAGCCAAGCAGCCACTGGCTACTCACCTCTAAACTGTGATTCTTCCTGGTAATTGGTCACGAACCCCCTTCATTAGCAAAGAGGACAAGGTCTCAGATTCCCTGAGCTGTATTCTTGATTCATTTGCTGAGGGAATATTTTCCTCCTTCCCATTTTGTTGGGAGCTCCATCAAGTAGCTGATTGGGAAATCTCAAAGGAAGTAAACATAGGGTCTGACTACCACCATTTTTGTTGTTGTAATGGGCCGTGGAGTCGGACCCAACTTATAGCGACCCCTCCTTGGGTTTCAGAGGCAGTAACAGTACGGAAGTGGATTGCCCAATCTTCTTTCCGAGGAGTGGCTGGTGGGTTTGAACCGCCAGCCTTCTGGTTAGCAGTAAAGTGCCTTAGGCACTACGCTACCAGAGCTCCCACTACCACCATTAGGAAAGTTTTTTTTTTTTTTTTTTTTTTTGGGGGGGGGGTTGTTTGTTTGTTTTCTTTTTGCATTTCTAAATGAATTTCTATGAAATACTTTAGACTCTGATTTAGTCCTATCTCTGCTAATAGGTAATAAGACAGCCTTAAGTTCAAGTTTCAGCACTACTATTTACTAGCTGCTTGAACTTGGGTAAATTTCTGAATTCTCAGACCTTTACTTACTCACAAAATGGAAATCAAACAACATATTTCATTGGGCAAATCTGCTGCAAAAGAACACTTTAAAGTGTTAATAAAAAAAAAAAAAAAAAAGGAAGAAGAGGAAGTGTCATTTTGAGGACTACTGTGCACCTGACCCAAGCCATGGCATTTTCAATCACCTTTTATGAGTGTAAAAGATAGACAGTGAGTATGGAACACTGAAGAGAAATTGGTGCCTTTAAATTATGGTGTTAGAGAAGAATATAAGAATACTGAATATACCATGAAATGCCAGAAGAACAAATGAATCTGTCTTAGGAGAAATATATCTTGAATACTTCTCAGAAGGGAAGATGGCAAGACTTCATCTCATATACTTTGGATATGTTATAAGGAAGGACCAGTCCCAGGGGAGACAAGTCCCTGGAAAAGGACATCATTTTGATAAAGCAGAGTGTCAGCAAAAAAGAAGAAATCTCTCACTGAGATGGGTTCACATAGTGGCTGCAACAATGGGCGTAAAAACAGCAACAATGTGAGGATGGTGCAGGATGGGGCAGTGTTTTGTTCTGTTGTCCACAGTCACTACAAGTTGGAACCAACTCAGTAGCACCTAATAACAACATGAAGATTAAATAAATAGTGTATGTACATATAGCACACAATACACCTAAATAATCAAGAAGAAAGCTCCTTTCATCCTTTTAGTTATTTTTTTTTAACCAATCAGCTTTCGTTTAGTTAGCCTAGCCCAGTGCTGATGACCTGGTGATAGAAACAATTATAACATGCATGTCTCCCCTCCTCAACCCACCCCTATAAAAAAAAAAAAAAAAAGAAAGAAACTCCCTGCGCTGGAGTTGATTCTGACTCATAGTGACCGCTCTTTGGGTTTCTGAGGAGGTATCTCTATGGAAGTAAATAGCCCAGTCTTCCTTCTGAGGAGTAGCTGGTGGGCTTGAACAACCAGTTTCTGGTTTTCTGGTTAGCAGTCAAAGACCTTAGACACTATGCCACCAAAGCTACCTAAATATATATATACACACACATACACACCACTATATTAAAGTAAAAGGAGCTCTGGTGACACAGTTTCTAAGGCATTTGACTGCTAACCAGAAAATTGGCAGTTCAAACCCACTAGCCACTCCTTGGAAGGAAGATGGGGCAATCTACTTCCGTAAAGATTTACTTCCTCAGAAACTCAGAGGAGGGGGGTCTATGAATGGGAATTGACTTGATGGCAGTGGGTTTGGTTTATATTAAAGTAAAGAAGCCCTGGTGGTGCAATGGTTAAGTGTTCAGCTGCTAACGAAAAGGTTGGCAGTTTGAACCCACAGCCACACTATGGGAGAAAGATGTGGTCATCTCCCTCCTAAAGATTTATAGCCTTGGAAACCTATGAGACAGTTCTACTCTATTCTACAGGGTTGTTATGAGTTAGAATCCAGTATTCATGGCTGTCCACAGCAAGCCTTCCCAGTCCTTGATAACTTTGACAAATCACTTTAATAAATAGATCTGAGGAGAATAGTGACTTAAATGATAAGAACAAATCACAAATGCAGCTGCAATGGAATATGCCAAGAGAATATATCTTCATTATTTCTTGCTAACTGATATCAGTCTTGATGGCACAATGATTAAGCATTCAACTAAATGAAAGGTCAGCAGTTTGAACCCACTCAGTGGCTCCATGGGAGAAAAGACTTGGTGATCTGTTTACATAAAGATTACAGCACATGGGGCAGCTCTACTCTGTCATTTAGGGTGATTGTGAGTCAAAGTCAACTCTGTGGCAGAAAACAACTAATTTGATCTCTTTTCCATGGCCCTGTATAGTAAATTAAGTCCAATTCCATAATTTAAACTGTCTCTTTAGATAATTCTCTCTCTGACAAATTATCCAAATAAATTCTCAGCATGCAGATAACCTCTTTCTTCCTCTGTTTTTCTCTAATTGGCCACTTGGCTTACCGAAGAGAGCGGTGGCTTTAGTGATCTTGTGGTGCATCTGATGGGTCCTCTGTCTTCCCTCATGAAAGTTGTTGCTCTGCTGAAGGACTGCATCCACACTCTGCTTCTGGTTTCAGTGGCCTCACACTGCGGTCTGAGCACTGACACAGGCCCTAGTTGGTTGTTGCTGTTAGGTGCCCTGGAGTCATTTCTGACTCATAGCGACCCTATGCATAGCAGAATGAAACACCTCCTGATCCCATGCCAGTTCCATGATCTTTGCTATACTTGAGCCCATCGTCGCAGCCACTGTGTCAATCCATCTCGTTGAAGGCTTTCTCTTCTTTTGTCGACTCTCCACCTTAGCAAGTGTAACATCCTTCTTCAGGGAATAGTCCCTTCTGACAACATGACCAAAGTAGGTGAGACAAAGTCTGGACATTCTCGCTTCCAAGGAGGACTTCAGCTGCACTTCCTCCAGGACAAATCTGTTACTTCTTTTAGCAGTCCCTGGTACTTTCAGCATTCTTTGCCAGCACCACAACTCAAAAGCATCAACTTTTCTTCAGTCTTCCTTATTCATTGTCCAGCTCTCACATGCATATGAGGTGATTGAAAATATCATGGCTTGTGTCAGGCACACCTTAGTCCTCAAGGAGGATTAAGTGCTCCTCAGCACTTGAAAGAAGTCCTTTGCAGCCGACTTGCCCAGTGCTACACGTAGTCTAATGTCTTGACTGCTGCTTCCATTGGCGTCGATTCACAATGTGAATTCTTTGACAATCTCAATCTTTTCTCCATTTATCGTGATGTTGCTTATAAGTTCAGTTGTGAGGATTTTTGTTTTCTTCATATTGTGATGTGCCTAAGGCACTTGACTGCCTACCAGAATACTGGTGGTTCAGACCCGCCAGCCACTCCTTGGAAGGAAGGTTGGGCAATCTACTTCTGTAGAGATGTTGTTGTTAAGTGCCGTCGAGTCGTTTCCGACTCATAGCGACCCCATGCACAGCAGAATGAAACACTGCCCGATCCCGCACCAGCCCCACAATCCCTGCTATACTCGAGCCCATCATCGCAGCCACTGTATCAATCCATCTCCTTGAAGGCCTCCCCCTCTTTCGTCGACCCTCCACCCTACCAAGCATGACATCCTTCTCCAGGGAATGGTCCCTTCTTACAACATGACCAAAATAGGTGAGATAAAGTCTGGCCATTCTTGCTTCCAAGGAGCATTCTGGCTGCACTTCCTCCAGGACAGATCTGTTACTTCTTTTAGCAGTCCATGGCACTTTCAGCATTCTTCGCCAGCACCACAACTCAAAAGCATCAACTCTTCTTCGGTCTTCCCTATTCATTGTCCAGCTCTCACATGCATACAAGGTGATTGGAAATATCATGGCTTGTGTCAGGCGCACCTTAGTCCTCAAGGAGATATCCTTGCTCCTCAGCACTTGAAACAGTTCCTTCGCAGTTGACTTTCCCAATGCTACACGTCGTCTAATGTCCTGACTGCTGCTTCCGTTGGCATCGATTGTAGAACCAAGCAATGTGAATTCCTTGACAACCTCAATCTTCTCTCCATTGATTGTGATGCTGCTCATTGGTCCAGTTGTGAGGATTTTTGTTTTTTTTATGTTGAGATGTAATCCATACTGCAGACTGTATTCTTCAACCTTCATCAGTAGGTGCCTTAAGTCATCCTCACTTTCAGCAAGCAAAGTTGTATCGTCTGCATATCTCAGGTTGTTAATGATTCTTCCTCCAATCCTGATACCACGTTTTTCTTCATATAGTCCAGCTTCTCGGATTATTTGCTCAGCATATAGATTGAATAAGTGTGGAGAAAGAATACAACCCTGATGCACTCCCTTCTTGATTTTAAACCATGTAGAGATACCACCTCGGAAACTCAAGGAGGGGTCATTATGAGTCGGGTCTGACTTGACAGCACATAACAACAACTATATTGAGATGTAATCCATACTGCTGACTCTGCTCTTCAACCTTCATCAGTAAGTGCATCAAGCCATCCTCACTTTCAGCAAACAAAGTTGTGTCATCAGTGTATCGCAGGTTGTTAATGATTCTTCCTCCAATCATGATGCCATGTTCTTCTTCATATAGTCTAGATTCTCGGATTATTTGCTCAGCATACAGATTGAATAAATATGGGCAAAGGATACATCTCTGATGCACACCCTTCTTGATTTTAAACCATGTAATTTCCCCTTGTTCTGTTTGAATGACAGCCTCCTGGTCAACGTACAGGTTCCTCATGAGTAAAATTAAGTGTTCTGGAATTCCCATTCTTCTCAATGTTGTCCACAATTTTTTATGATCCACACAATCAAATGCCTTTGCATAGTCAATAAAGCACAAGTAAACATCTTTCTGGTATTCTTGGCCTTGAGCCAAGATCCATCTGACAGCATCTATTACATCCCTTGTTCCATGTTATCTATTGAATCCAGCTTGCACCTCTGCAAGTTCTCTGTCAATACACTGCTGCAACTGTTTTTGAATTATCTTCAGTAAGATCTTACTTGCATGCGATACTAATGATATTGTTCAATAATTTCCACATTCTGTGGGATCACCTTTCTTTGGAATGGATACAAATATGGATCTCTTCCAGTCAGTTGGCCAGGTAG
>NW_006921774.1:6722398-6724467 GCF_000298275.1 Orycteropus afer afer
TTTGATGTCATCCCACAGTTCCTCTGGTTTTCAGTCATTGGTGTTCAATGCATCAAATCTATTCTTTAGATGGTCTCTAAATTCAGGAGGGATATATTCTAGATCATATTTTGGCTCTCTTGGACTTGTTTTAATTGTCTTTAACTTCAAGTTGAACTTGCATATGAGCAGTTCATGGTCTGTTCCACAATCAGCTCCTGGCCTTGTTTTGGTTGAAGTTATTGAGTTTTTCTATTGCCTCTTGCCACAGATGTAGTCAATCTGATTCTTGTGTACTCCATACGGCGAAGTTCACATGTGCAGCCACCATTTGTGTTGAAAAAAGCTACTTGGAATGAATAATTTATTGGTCTTATAAAATTCTACCATATGATCTCCAGCATTATTTCTGTCACCAGGGAAAACTTTTCCAACTACCAGTGATTATTCTTTGTTTCCAACTTTTGTATTCCAGTTACCAGTAATAATTAACACATCTTGATTGCATGTTTGGTCAATTTCAGACTGCAGAAATTGATAAAAATCTTCAATTTCATCATCTTTTGCTTTGGTGGTCAGTGCGTAAATTTGAAGAATAGTTGTATTAACTGGTCTTCCTTGTAGGCTTATGGATATTGTCTTATCACTGACAACATTGTACTTCAGGACAGATCTTGAAACATCCTTTGTGATGATGGCTGGGGCACTAGCCACTCTTAATGTCTACACTGCCTCTCCAGAACACCTTAGGCTTAAGCACTTGGCTATCTCTTCTCTTTTATTCTCTAACCAGTAGTTGAAAGGGACAGGTCCTCACTCTTTCATCTTCCAGTCTGACTAGAGTCTTGCTTATGTATAAAACTCTATATTGAAGTCATTCAGGTTTAGCTGTTGATAATTTAATGAAGGAAATCAGAAGATTTCTCACCACTAAATCATAATTTTGATATAGAACAAGAAGTGAACTTTTTTTCTCTTGACATTTTTGCTGTGGAAATTGTAAATATCTCTGAGGCAAATTATATGATTGGAAGAGTGAAAGGGGATTGGTTCAAGAAAATGTAAAACAAAGAAAATATAATTAAATGCATTAAAAAATACTTATACTTCTTACATGAATAGACACTTCACCAAGGAGGATATTCAAGCGGCCAACAAACATATGAAGAAATGCTCACGATCATTAGCTATTAGAAAAATGCAAATCAAAACAACAATGAGAAATCATCTTGCTCCAGCACTAGTACCAAAGTTCAACAAGACAGAAAATAACAAATGCTGGTGAGGTTGTGGAGAGATTGGGACTTTCCTACACTGCAGGTGGGACTGCAAAATGGTACAACCATTGTGAAAAGCAGTATGGCAATTCCTTCAAAAGTTGGAATTAGAAATAACATTTGACCCAGTCATTCCATTACTAGGAATATACTCTAGTAATGAAAAAAAGAAGTGAGAGCCATGACAAGAACAGATATATTCATACCCATATTCATTGCAGAACTATTTACAATAGCCAAAAGATGGAAACAACCTAGGTGTCCATCAACTGAGGAATGGATAACCAGACTATGGTACATACACACAATGGAATATTATGCAACACTAAAGAATAATGTAGAATGTGCAAAACACTGCATAATGTGGATTAACTAGGAGGACATTATGCTGAGTGAAATAAGTCAATCACAAAAGGACAAATATTGTATTAGTCCATTACTGTAAAAGTTAAGGAAAGGTTTATCTTTAGAAGGAAATTTTCTTTGTTGGTTACCAGGGGTGGGAAGGGAGGGGAGGGAATGCTGTTAGATAGATAGAGATAAGTATTGATTCAGGTGAAGATAAGGGCAAAGTACCAAAAGTGAGTGACCAATATGGCAGCACTGAGGATGAGAAAGATATAGAGAGGTACATACAACAAAGATGAACCCTTTTGTACATTCAATACTGCATTGTCAGTGAAGGCAAACATGGATATATGGGTGGATAGATGGGTAGACAGGCTGAAAGATTAGGTATGTCTATGAAATGGGGAGTGTATCCAAGAACATGTATAGGGTTGGCAGACAATGGTCCTATAAGTTTATGTGAAT
>NW_006921774.1:6724957-6736314 GCF_000298275.1 Orycteropus afer afer
AGGGGGGGGGGGACCAGTTTTGCTGGTCTGATAGAGCCTGGTGGAACCACTGAGACTATGGCCCCTTGTTGCCCTTCAGGTCTGGAATTGAACCCACACCCGTGGTTTCCAGCCAAACAAAAGACAGACATATGAGTTGAACATTTACCTGAGGTAGATACAGTCCTTGGAGAGAACAATTATGGGAGAAAGAAGGGCTGCTTGTGCACAAGGAGACAGCTCAGGGGGTAGGAGTGCATGGAGGGATGGACATTGGGAAGAGGTAACTATGGGGAGGAAGTGGGAGGGGAGTTATTGCATTGTGATAAACTGTGGTCAATGTCATGAGACAAAGTGTATATGAACTGCTGTATGGAAAATGAATTTTCTCTAAATCTTCACCCAAATCACAATAGGAAAAAAAAAAAAAAAAAATTATACTTGTTGAGCTTCCAGTATGATGGAGGAAAATGACACAGAACCTCTTCACAAAGAAAAGAAAAACCAATTGAGAGAGATACAGAAGATAATCCTGGAGTCCTGAGTTTTGAAAGGAACTACACATAAGTGGATTAGGAACCAACTAGTGGAAAAACCTGAATGAAAACAGTGAGTACAGAGATAGCCGGAGCTGCAGACTGTCAGCTACTCTGACAAAGCAACAGCCTGAATATTTCCAAGTGGTATTGAGACCTGAAAATTGATGTAAGGATCATCCCTGGTCACCGAGAGCTGCAGAGATGACTGGGTGGCTTGTGACTAGGAAGCGAAACAGCAAGGAGGGAGACAAGCTGAGCTGCTGATGTTTCACTGTCCAGAGGGTGTAGCCATTTTGATTGTTTACACGTGGCAGCTATTTTGGATATTTAAAGTTACTGAGGGCACAGCCATTTTGAATCTTTACAAGTGGCAATCATTTTGTATTTTAAAGTGATAGCATTCTCAATCATATTCCAGAGACTTCAGAATAGGCTCTATTTGCCAAGGTGGACAGGGACATACGAGAGGCTGACAACAGGAAAAGATACAGGTGTAAATATGTAAGTGCTGTCAACTAGTGAATAGAGGAGCACCATACCCTACTTGCGTAGATAATGTACTAACAACACAAAGAAAATGAAAATTGTAGGTAAGTCACTCCAACATACAATCACCAATTAAATATAAACACAAAAATGTCACAATGCCTCAGAGACAATAGACCATCACAGTCCACACAAAGAAGCAACATAAAGCAGGAGAAACAAGGGACCAGGATACAGACCCAAAACACATCCCATTGGAACTCCCTGGTGAGGAATTCAAAAGAATTATATTTAGGTATCTTCAATTAATCAATTGAGTGACAGATCAAAGAAAACACAGAGAAAACCCTAGAACAATTTCAAAAGACAATACAAGAACAAAATGACAAAATAAATGAAAAATTAGAAATGATACAAAATCTACACACAGAAATCCAGAAGATTAATACTAAATTTTCAGAAATAGATAAGATATTGAATGGGCAAAGGAGCAGAATTGAATCAGTGGAAGACAGAATTAGGGAGCTTGAAGGCAAATACCTGAACACTTCTTTGGAAAGGGATCAATCAGAAAAAAAGATCAAAACAAAATGAAGAAAGCCTATGGTTCATATGGGATACCATGCAAGGGAATAACTAAAGTGTAATCAGAATTCCAGAACAGGAGGAGCCAAATAAAACCACAGAGAAAATGTCAAAGATTTGTTGGAAGAGAATTTTCCTGGTATGAGGAAAGATGAGACTATTATTCATTCAGGAAGTTCAACAAACCCCAAACAGGATAGACCTCAAAAGAAAGTCACCAAGACATATCATCATCAAACTTACCAAAACCAAAGACAAAGAAAGAATCATGAGAGCAGCATGAGAAAAATGAAAAATTACCTACAAGGGACAACAAATAAGACTAAGCTTGTATTTCTCGACAGAAATCATGCAGGTGAGAAGAAAATGGGACGGTATATATAAAACATTGAAAGAGAAAAATTTCCAAACAAGAATTATGTACTCAGCAAAATTGTCCCTCAAATATGATGGTGAAATCAGGACATTTACAGATAAGCAGAAATTAAGGGAATTTATTAAAACCAGACCAACCTTACAAGGGGTACTAAAGGGAGCCCTTTGGACAGACAAGCAACAACAGTCAGCAACAACTGACCTTTAACACACATGATGATATAACCCAGAAACCAACAGAGGTATGGAAGCATCCAAAGTAAAGAAGCCTACAAGATGGTAAACAGGGAACCAGAGACATCAATTTACAAATGAGGACAACTACAAACCAAAAAGAGGGAAAAAAACTGTGTTGTTACAGCACTTCTACATGGTAGGGACATCAAGAAAACTACAAGATAGAACAGACTGTTCTAAACTTGGGAAGAAAACTATAAATCACAGGGTAACCTCAAAGAAAAGTGAAAAATCTTCACATCAAAAAAGAGAACAAGCATATATATTGAGCAAATACTAAAACAATAGCAATGAAGGAAGTGATAACACTATTCATAAACAAACGAACTCAGCATAGAAAATTATATGGAACAAAGAAATCGACACCATGGAAAACAACATGGATGACCAAACTATGGTATATACACATAATGGAATACTATGCAGAACTAAAGAATAATGGAGAGTCTGAAAAACACTGGATAATATGGATGAACTTGGAGGACATTATGCTGAGTGAAATAAGTCAATCACAGAAGGACAAACATATGAATCATTGTTGTGGAGGATCAAAGAAAGGTTTATATATGGAGGAAATTCTCTTTGTTGGTTACCATGGGTGGGAGGGGAGGGGAGGGAACACCGAAAAAAAAAAATGTATTGACCCATGTCACTTTAGTTTTGGGTACATTATACATAAATTATATTCCAATAAAATACATTAAAAAAACCTTATACTTCGTGTGTTTTACTAGCTTAGATGAAGCAAGTATGTTGCTATTTGTAATATTAATTTTAGAAAATACTGAATTAACTGCTTTTTTTTAAAGAAAATCCGTTGATGTGACAATATATTAATATTAATTAATATACTATATACTTATGCTTATTGCATGTAGCCAATGAGAAATATATATTTTTAAAATACTATTTAGCTATAGCAAAGAATTTTCTAGCCTAGATAAATTTGTGAGTATATTATTCCACCATATTTTAAGAGTATGTGTATTTTTGGGGTCCCAAGAAACAAGAACCAACATGTTTATGAATGATTTGACATTCCTTTTCTCCACGTGCCACTCCATCATCCCCTCCTCACCTGGCCTACACCATTCATTCTCTCCAGTCTATCAGAAGGCAAGTTGCCCTCTTGATCTACTATAGTCTTCTTATGCTTCGCCATATGACTGTGCACAAAGTCATGATTTCCACAGAGCCAGAGTTGGATAGTGTGCTTGGAGCTGAAGTATTTCCACTACTACAGTGGTTCTCAGTTGGGTTGATTTTGAGAGCCCCGAGGACATTTGGCAATGTCTAGGGATATTATTGATTGTTACGACTGTAGGGAGAAGATGATGGCTACTACTTTAAGAGATACAGATCAGGGATGCTGCAAAATATTCTACAAGGCACAGAACAGACCGCAAGACAAAAGCTATATGTCGATATCAACACAGTTGAGAAACTCTGCCCTACCAGAATGCAAAAGGAAGTATGATGAGGAAACATTCAAGCCATTGAAAGGCAGAAGCACTCTTGTGATTTTAAATTTTAATCTCAATTCTCTTCCTCCAGTGACTCTTGGAACCTAAAAAGTGAAGAACTTGTCTGAAATCTGTTACCCTGTAGAAAGAGAGAGTATGAATGGATGAATGAATGGGTGAATACTAGTAAATGAAGGCAATGTTCCCTTTTAAGTATTCTTTCATGAGAACCATTGACAATAGGAGATATCTAGAGAAGACTAGGTAGGGTACAGAGTGGTAAGAGGTGAGAGAAATTTGGTTAGAAATAACATTTCCTTTTTTTCCCCCCTTGGTAAAGCAAATATGATCTCAAAAGGATGTTAGAGAACACCTCAGGAGTATTAGCAAATCGTATATTCATATTAATTCCTTAAAATCTTTAATGTCTCGTGAGCTTTCTGAGAAACAGATCAGCTTTGTAAGTTATCTTCCATTCTTTCTCAAACCTCATAGTTATAAAATTTTTCTCATAGACCCACAAAATATTCAGTTAATGATGTCATTCTGAGATTTAATCATCGTATTTTTTAAAAGGGTAATAGGATGGAGACTTATAACTGTCCATTTTATCCATTATTGCAATTAGTGTAGTCTGTAAATCAAACGAAACCTATTGCCACTGAGTTGATTCAAACTCATAGCGACCCTGTAGGACAGAATAGAACTACCCCATGAGGTTTCCAAAGCTTTAAATCTTTATGGAAGCAGGCTGCCTCATCTTTCTCTTGAGGAGCAGGTGGTGGGTTCGAACCACTGATCTTTTGATTAGCAGATGGATGCTTTAGCCATAGTGCCACCAGAGCTCCTGGCAGTGTAGACTCTAGAGTGGTTTAATGTCTGTTTTTATCAGGGTTGACATGACTTTTTAGAAGTTGAAAAGAAAAGTGCATGCTCTTTTTTAATTTATTTATTTATTTTTTATTTTGAAATAATTGTAGATGTACAGGCAGTTGCAAGAAATAGTACAGTATCCTCAACTCATTCGGTTCATTGTTCCCACATTTTGAAAACTACTGCCTGTTACCCCACTGCAACTGGAGAGCAGATATCGAGAGCTGCCCTACTTTTAATAAGTAGCTCCCAAAGACCCAGCTAGAAGAATACCCTAAAGCATATTAAGACTAACATGTCATGCCTTTTTAAACTTGTTTGTTTTTGTTTATTTATTTTAGATAATTTGAAAAACAAGGTGGAATCATCTTGCATTGAAAAGCATAGAGGCTTCAGGTTTAGAGCATCTCACCCTGAAGTATAACTTATGGAGACACCCTGGAGACACTTGGAAATACCTTTGAAAATATTTTTGAAAAATGTATGAAAGAGGAGACAACTTTGTGATCATGTGGGAAGCACAAGGGGGCCCCAGAATCTAACTGTAAGCCAGATAAACTTGATAAACTCTTTGGTGCTCCTCCCTGGAGGACTTAAAGACTTGATTTCAATCCATCTTAATTTTATCAGAAAGTGCCTTCTAGAAAAAGCCATAATTCAATTTGTGCAAACACCAACAAATAGTTGACTCTGTGGAGAAAAATATAAGCCATATAGAATGTACTGCCCTAAATCAAAATTCAATCTTAGTCTGAAGTTTACGATTATAAATCAGAAATTAAACCTGGGTCAGTAAATCTGAGTAAGTGCACACAAACCTGAGAGTTAGCACATCTGAAACAGAAGCTTGAAAGGCAAACCTGCATAAATCAAATCTCTAAATCAAAGAGGGAAACAATGATTTTTCTTATCCTACAGAGCAAGAGAAATGAACACTCTAAACCCCTTTATGCAGATAAAAGTTCTGGTTTTTATATAGCTTGATATATTTATGTACAGAGGAAGCACAGGCTGAAATTAAGCAAGAGGAATGAAATATTGTAATGGCCACTCCAGAGAAGCAGCCCAGCAAGTAGTTTCACAGTTGAGTCATTAACAAGAATGGTTGAGAAAACACACCATTAGTGTTAACATTGGGCTGCTCTTTGCCAAGAGATGGCAGGGGGCAAAATGTTCTTAGAATCCATAAAAATCACTTGCTGAAGCAGCTGCCCAATAGTTGAAAAGGAAAAGGTCTCTTGCAGCTACAGGATGAAGCCATGATTCCCGACAGATTTTGCCTTCTGCATCATAAGGGCAAGCTAAGTTTTTCCTGTGCTGTGTGTCCTCGATCACCACTTGGCTCAGAGACCCCACAGTCATGAGAGTTTAGTGACTTGGAATGTTAATGTCACTTTTCTAACTTAATTTTCCTCATTTTAAAAAATTTCTTAAATCTAATTTACTGCCCTGTATTTTCACATTTCCCTTATTAAGACAGCCAGACCCTCAGATCATTTTGCTTTATTGATTAAATGTTAAAAGCATGTTCATAGAGAACTCTATTTTGGTTTGGTAAAAGGGCACAGGCTTAAGCCAACAATATCGCTTAACTTATTTGCTTTAATTGGATGGACATTAAAGAAAAGACTGGTATTTTCATGTAATGCACAGTAGGAAGCATGGTCTCTAACAATGCTTTCCATATTGCATTCATTTTCTGATTCTGATCTCTGCACAGAATAATTTCTACCTTAAATAATAATAATAATCTTGTATAACAATACAAGGGGGACACCAGCACCACACAGAGCATATAAATGGGCGTGGGCTGGTTTGGACAGATAACCAAAGGAGACAGTTGGGCATATACTTGTTTTGTGTGCTTGTTAATAATTCTTCTTTGATAAGTGGCTCTTTCTGAGACAAAGTAGCCAACAAGTGCTGCAAGAACCTTCCTCAATTTTCTGCAGTGATACTCATCCTAAACCAGTTGTGGTCAAGTTGATTCCAACTCAAGATGACTCAATGTATGTCAGGGTAGAATTGTCTTGTAACAGATTTTCAATGGCTGTTTTTTGAGAAGTAGATAACCAGGCCTTTCTTCTGAGCTGCCTCTGGTCTGGATGAACTCCAACCACCAACTTTTTAGTTAGCAGTGAAGTGTGCTAATTTTGTGTGTGTGTGTGCACTTCTCAGGGACTTTTACCAAAAAAACAAACCTGCTGCTGTTGAGTCAATTCTGACTCATAGCAATCTTAAAGGATTACTCATAAGGTTTCCAAGACTAGTAGAGTGCTTTAACTACTGTGCCACCAGGACTCTATCAGCGACTCCTACAAACTCTAAATTACCTGAAAGATATGGAACAAATATTATTCAAGAAATATTTAATTAATAACTATATAGGAATTAGAAATATATGTATGTATGTATTTAATTAATGCCTGCTTAGACCAGCTATTGCTTCAGGAACTGAGATACAACAATGAAGAAAGCAGACAGAAAGTTTAACACCATATAAATAGAATTCCGTGATTGAATCACTTTGAGCTTAAAGTTTCTGTAATAGCTCCCAACTCTTGGGACGAAGTGGTTAAGCACTTGGCTGTTAACCAAAAAGTTGGTGGTTCAAACCTACCACCCACTTCATGGGAGAAAGATGTGGCAGTCAGTCAGCTTCTGTAAAGATTTATAGCCTTGGAAACCCTATGGGGAAATTCTACTCTGTCCTACAGGGTCACTATGAGTCAGATCAACTCAACAGCCATGGATTTGGTTTGGATTTCTTGTTTAAGAGTTAAATAACTCTTGCCAGACTCTTTAGGGCACCTTCTTATTCTCAGATTCCAACAAGTTTTTTTTTTTTTTTTAATTGGAATTTTATCTTAAATTATAAGAACATATCACAGCCAGGGTATAGATACTTTGCAATTCAGAAAAAAAAAATAATGTACAGAATTCACACTTGCTAAGATAAAAAAGATGACACTATATACACAAAGGCATGGAAAGAATAAAGATGCAAAATGTTAGGATAGGTCAGTGGTTCTCAAAGTGTGACTTCCTAACCAGCAACATCAGCATTACCTGGGAACTTGTGAGAAATGCAGAATTTGGGGCTCCACCCAGATCTTCTGAACCAGAAAATCTGGGAGTGAGACCCATCAACTTGCTTTTTAATAAATCTTTTAGGTGATTCTGATTCACCTTAGACTGAAAAAACCTAGATTCACCCAAGATTAGAGAAACATTGAAGATTCTAATGCTGTAGTTATAAGTACAATTATTTCACAAAACTTGCTGGGTTTCAGAAATAAGACAGATCTGCATAGGCAAAACACAGTGAGTGAATAATCCAATAACTTGAATATTTTCACTTCAGAACATTGTTCTTTCTGAATCATAAATGCCTGATTCATGGGGTCTTTGGTCATCACTGACCTAGGAATCTAGACATGACTGCTCTGTACTCTTAGGCTGATAAAATCTAGCTTCATCATAGGCTGATTAAGGCTTAGGCTATGAAATCCGGTCCTCCACCCATTTGCTGATGGAATTAGTGTACATTAGAGAGGATCACTGAAAGAATCAATCAACTCATAAGACTGTACAATGACTTCCATGTGCTGAGCACTTGGTCTGGTGCTGTTGAGAAGGAGATGGATGAATTGGACAAGATATCTCTTGAACCAGAGGTCATAGGAAATTTTAGGCTTACATCAGTGAACAAAAGCACTCACCACCTCAGGCAATATGCAGCTGTGGCCAATGACAGTTTGAAGGACAGGACATTGCAGTGGCCTGGGCAATCAGAGTCTGCTTCCACAAGAAGATCACACAGTTGTGCCAAGGACTGGTAGGAATAAATTATGTCGTAGGAAAATCCACAGCATGTATGAGAAACAGGGCATAGCCCTGCTTGCATAGGGCAGTAATAGGAGAAAAGACTGAAATTGTTGTTTGAGCCAGATTGAAATGGACCTTGGGTAATATCCCAAGGACAAGAAAGAACCATTTTAGGATTTTCAGCAGGGGTGTGCTAAGAGGAAGATGGAGGCTTAAGACGTCAAATCAAAATAATTGTCTTTATTTTCCTCTTTTGCCACATTGGGTTAATCTAGTCTTCCTAAAGCAGTCATGAGTCACTCAGGCTGTAAAATGGGTCCATTTGTCAGTAAAGGGGAAAAGGTGACAACAGCTCAGAAAACAGAACAGCAGGCATCTCAGCCAGAACCTGGCCACAGAGCAAGAAAGCACACGTGTGCCGCTTGGGGATGAAAAATGCTTTCCTTAGGTCATCCATCATCATCATCATCCATGGAGACAGCTACTCCATCCAGTGTACATTTCTCCTGAAGGGAGGGATGGGCCCTAGGGAGGCTGAGATGCCCAGACCCTTTGGACAGCCTCTGGGTGATTGATGGCCTTGGGCCCGGAGCCGCGCCAGGATGACTGTGCAGAATGCCTGGAAGGCCTGGAGGGCAAGGAGCTCTTTTCCATGCTCAGCCAACAGCAAAGAAGTGCAGGCAAAGCCTCTGAGTCACTGAAAATTCTTTCTCCCTCAATCCACATGAGCTCCTTGAAGGTGGATTATCTCCCAACCTTGTCACCATCAGTGTCTACCACAAACCCAGCACATGTCTGGGTCTCAGTCAATTTTGGTTGAAGGAAAATATGAGCCTACTAGTGCATTGATAGAATGTTTTTTTTTTCCTTCTCTCTGTGCTTAAATCAGAGCTTTCCAGAATCAGAAGTGTCCTTGGACACCTAGTTCAAACATTTCATGTGGAAATGGAGACATTGAGGACCAGAGAGGGACAGAGGCCTACTTAGTCACTAACAAATTAGTAAAGCCAGGATAATACTGATAATACCCTATCTCCTATATCAAAGTGACTTCTGAAGGGCTTTTTCAAACTGTAAGTCCAATAAGGATTGCCTCTTTCAAATCTGTAAATGTCACCTCACCAGTGCAGCCTTCGATGATCAGCCTATCTACAAAACCTCTCCCCTCTCCCTATGAAGGCCTTTGTTTCCCTTCTTTACCTTTGCCCTACTTCATTTTTCACTATAATGTCTATCACTATCTGATACAGCAGATTCTTTATTTCTAATATCCCTAGAAGATAATCTCCATGAGGGCAGAGATTTTGGCCATTTTAATCACTGTTCTGTCTCTAGCACTTAAAGCATGCCTGGTCCATGTTGTTGTTGTTGTTGTTATGTGCCGTCGAGTCGGACCCGACTCATAGCGACCCCGCCTTGGGTTTCCGAGGCCTGGTCCATAGCAGATAAATATTCAATACACATTAGCTGAATGAATGAATGAATGAATGAATTTTACAAGAAGCAAATCATTGCCTAAGAATTTTAGTTCATTTTGACTTATTTGTGTCCATAATATCATTACCATGACATCAGTTCCTAGAAAGGCAGGAATCTCTGATCTCTGCAGCTTGAACAATCACTCGAGGCCCTGTGTCCAGCCAGACTCTGTGGGATAGAGTAGAACAAGCAAACTATCATATGACACTATAATGTAGAAATACTGCATTATAGATTGTGTAATACTTGGGGCTTTTTACATATTCGTGTCTCCCATTTAGTTAAGGGGATCTTGAGGATGGACCTGTGTTGCATTCCTCTCTGAACCTTTAGTATCTAGTACAGAACCATGCGAACTATTGGGTTATCCAATAAAATGTTCTCCAGTGATGGTAATATTCTATATCAGTCCTGATTAAGATGATAGCCCCTGGCCACATGTAACTCTTTAGTCCTTGACATGTCACTAGTTGTTATTGTTGTTGTTATGTGCCATCAAGTAGGACCCGATTCATAGAGACCCCTCCTTGGGTTGCCGAGGCGGTATCACTACGGAAGTAGATTGCCCAACCTTCCTTCCGAGGAGTAGCTGCTGGGTTTGAACCGCCAGCCTTCTGGTTAGCAGTCAAGTGCCTTAGGCGCTACGTTACCAGAGCTCCTATGTCACTAGAGTGACTGACAAATTAAATTTTTAATTTAGCCAAAATTGAGAATTGCTGATAAATTTAAATCATTGCTTTTTGCCAATTCTAAGCACATATTTGATATTTTCCTTCTAATATAATAAATACACATAAATCAAGCAATGTATATATAGTTCGATATGATATGATGATGCATTTCCCATGACCATACATGATGTTCCTCTGGATTATTGTGCTCATGACTGCTGAGCATTGTTATTATTTTTTACTGAATCACCACTTCTTTAATCACTCAGTTGTGTATTGTTAGAATGCTATGTTGACTTTAATTTTTTTTGCTAATATAAACAAAAGTGTGATAAATATCCCTTTACATAAATCTTTATGCATCCCTCTGACTCTTTAATTGGGCTAAATCCAACAAATGAAACAAAGTATATCAATGTTTTTTAGTAGCCTTCAAACTCAGGAACATAGTTTTGATCCTCTACAACTTTCTTTCATGGAGTTTGAAAAGAATTTGTCATTGAGAATCTTTAATTGTTAAGTCTGCTATGCACCCTTTTGAAGCTATTACAGAGACCTTTTTTTTTTTTTTTTTTTTTTAATCACTGTCCCGTTAGGATTTGTGTGGAAATCCTCTCTCCTTCCCAGGCTGGTGTTAAACCAGTGAAGGTTTTGATAAGTGTACAGACTATGATTCCTAACAAGGAAATCTAAAACTATCGTAACTTAAATGAGATACACCCATATATATGTCTTTGTCAGGCAAATGGATGAAGAGAGGAGGGGACTCTACATCCTCTAGTTGTGGCGTCTAAGGTTGCTCTGGTAGCATAGTGGCTAAGACAATTGCCTGCTAACCAGAC
>NW_006921774.1:6736414-6741132 GCF_000298275.1 Orycteropus afer afer
GGAAGGAAGGTTGGGCAATCCTACTTCCGTAGTGATACTGCCTCGGAAACCCAAGGAGGGGTCGCTATGAGTCAGGTTTGACTCGACGGCACATAACAACAACAACAACAAAGGTTGCTCTAGGAGCTCTGGTAGCATAGTGCCTAAGGCAGTTGACTGCTCATCACAAAGCTGGCGGTTCAAACCCACCAGCCACTCCTCGGAAGTAAGGTTGGGCAATCCTACTTCTGTAGTGTTACTGCCTCGGAAACCCAAGGAGGGGTCGCTATGAGTCGGGGCCGACTCGACGGCAAACAACAACAAGGTTGCTCTAACTGCTATCAAATCATGGAGGAAAGGGCTAGTGCACTCTGGGTAAGAACTCTTGAGGAGATGACCTGAGAGTTGCACAAATCACTTCTGCTTTCTTTTCACTTTCATGAAATCAGTCCATGGTCTCAGCTGGCAACATAAAATATAGTTGTCAAGTCTTAATAATCATACCTTCGTAATATGGTTATACCTCTTGGTTGGACATCAGCGCTGTCTACCATTGCTTTCCTTCCAGGCCCTATCATTTCTGCCTTAGATTAGTGTAACAAATTACTAATTAGTATCTTTATTGCCAAGTTTGTCCTCTTTTAATCCACTCTCCACATAAGTAAGCCAGTGTGTTGCTTCAGAAATAGGAGTATGACTGAAAAACTTCTCTGCTTAGAAATCTTTAATGGTAGCCCTCTGTCTTAGAAAAAAAGAAATTTAAAAAGCCAAACACTTTCTAATGGTATTCAAGGTCTTTATTTTGGACTCTACCCAATTCTCAAGCCTTATATTGCTGAAAGGCCTGTGATTCAGCCATGTTGGCACATGTTTGAGCTTTTAAAGGTAGAAGAAATGGGAACTAAAAGTTAAGTCTTTGTCAACTAACTTTCCTGAGATATGAAGGGAGAAAATATGTAATCACTATTTTTTTTTTTTTTAAATCCAGCATTTGTACTCTCCTTAAGCAGATATGGAACCTATTTAGGTGAGGTTTATGGTTTCCCAGGGCTTGCAGAAACCCAGCTCTTTATTCTGTATGATTTTTAGGGATTTGGAAGATTATCTATTGGGAGACAAATGTCTCATCATGGTTCATTCCTGAGACCAGTGTGTGCAGGACCTGACCTGACTTGTGATGTGCTCTCATAGAAAATAAAATCAGCGTTTCATGTGTGTTAATTTTTTGCATGTATGACCCTAAAATTTTTTCAATCAAATGGGATTCTAATAGGTCTGATGTGGAGGATATTCTTTAATGCTAACTTAACTGATTCTGGGTAAATTATGTGCCTTATTTTCCATATCTGTAACTTGAGACTGTTGGACTAAGATGATCTCAAATATCCAACACTATAAGGGGATCAATTCACTCATTTGATAGTTATTTTTAAGCCTTCATTATGTGCTCAAAACAGTTCTATGTGATGAGAATACAAGTTGAACAAGAAAGACAAGGAGACTGTTTCAGGGAAGATTATATTCTAGTTGAGCATAAGGGTCTTACAAATGATAATCATTCAGACAATGACAAACAAAGAATTATTTAGAAAGTGGTATGAAAAACATGAAAGGATATCTGTGAGTGAACATTAGGCTAGGAGGCAGCCATGCTAAGATCAGATGGAGAGTGTTCAAACTAGAGGAACCATTAAATGCACTGAGATTGTTGTGTTTCAGAAAATGAAAGGAATCCAGTGAATAGTTGAGATTGAAAGTCGTTCTAGAGGAGATAAAGATGTTGGTCAGGCTGGGACAAGTACGTTCTTCATATCAGGATAAGTGCTATTGAAACTCCCTGGAGGATTTTAAGCTATAGATCTGCAGAATATTATTTAAGTTTTGAAAATATCTGTATTGGAAGTGTATGGAGTATGTATCATGAAGGAGCAGAAGTAGAAGGGGAAGCTACTTAGTAGGCTATGTCAGCAGTTTGAGAGAGAAATGGTGGTGGCATGGACTCAAGTGGCAGTAGTGGAGAGAAAAAAGTGAAGAAATATGAAATAGGCTCATGAAGTGGTTGCAGAAATGAGAAAAAGAAAGGAGCAGGTGTATCAAGTAGACATATTGGAGTCATTCTCTGAGATAATGAACACTGACTTTAAGAGGATGGAATCAAGGGGTATTTTTGTATGTGTTTGTGTGTGATTTGGGTGAAAGTTTACAGAGCACATTAGTTTTCCATTCAGCAATTTATACACTTTTTGTTTCTGATATTAATTTACAATGCCTTCAATGTAACGGTGCTCTCCCCACTTCCCCCTTGAGTTCCTCACTTTGATTTGTCCTTCTTTCCTGTCCCTCCCTGCATTCTAAGATTTGTTTTTGGGTAAATGCTGCCCTTTTGGTCTCATATGGTTGACTGTTCGGAGGAGTACATTCTTCATGGGTGTTATTGTTCACTTTATGGGCCTGTCTGTTGGTTGGCTGAAAGGTGATCCGCAGAGATTGGTTTAGTTTCAGGTTTGAAGGGTATATAAAAGTTCTCTTTTTAGATACATAATTTTTTATTGTGGTGAAAGTATACACAAGAAAACGTTCACCAATTCAAAACTTTCTGCATGGGTAATTCAGTAATGTTAAATACTTTCATGAACACATATTTTTTTTTTTTTTATTGTGGTTTGGGTGAAAATTTACAGAGCAAATTCACTTTCATTCAGCAGTTCACATACACTTTGTCTCATAACATTGACCACAATTTATCACAATGCAACAGCTCCTCTCCCACTTCCTCCCAATAGTTACCTCCTCCATGTGTCCACCCTCCATGCACTCCTGCCCCCTGAGCTGTCTCTCTGTGCATAAGCAGCCCTTCTTTCTCCCATGATTGTTCTCTCCAAGGAGTGTGTCTACCTCAGGTAAATGTTAGACTCATACGCCTGTCTTTTGTTTGGCTGGAAGCCACAAATGCCTGGGTTCAATTCCAGACCTGAAGGGCATCTAGAGGCCATAGTCTCAGTGGTTCCACCAGACTCTACCGGACCAGCAAACCTGGTCCCCTCCTTTATATTTCTCCAAATGAATTTGAGTTTTGTTCCACATTGTTCTCCCTCCCTACCAAGGATCTCCAACATAGATCCCCTTCCAAGTGGATGACAGAGGTAGCCGGGCACCATCTAGTTCTTCTGGTCTCATAGTCATATAGGCTGCAGATCGGATGGTGTACCAGTTGCTAGCACTAATTGTTTCCATGAATTTTTGGTTTTCTTCATTCTTCTTTGCTCTGGACGAGGAGAGACCCATTATTGCATCTAGATGGCAGCTTGCTAGCTTTCAAGATCCCAGTCACTACTCGCCAAAGTAGGAAGTGGAACAATGTTTTGTGTAGTATGTTATACCAATTGAGCTTGATGTTCCCTGCAATTATGTGCCCAAGCCCAAAGGTTTCACTACTCAGTCCCTCTGGGTAGCTGGCTGTGACCAAGCAGTGACTACAACTTGGCCCTTTTCAGCTCTACTATACACCTGGGAATTCTGATCATTCACACCAACTTATAGGACCACTGTCTGCCAAACCTATACGTGTTCTTGGATACACTCCCAACTTCATAGACATACCTAATAGTTCAGCCTGTCCACCCATCTGTCCACCCGTATACCCATGTTTGCCTTTACTGACAATGCAGTACTGTATGTGCAAAAGGGTTCATCTGTGTTATCTGTGCCTCCCATATACCTCTCTATGTCTTTCTCTTCCTCAATGCCACCATATTGGTCACTCACATTTGGTACATTGCCCTTCTCTTCACCCAAATCAATGCTTATCGCTATCTATCTAACAGTGTTCCCTCCCCTCCCCTCCCACCCCTGGTAACCAACAAAGAAAATTTCCTTCCAGAGATAAACCTTTCCTTGGCTTTTACAATAACAGACTAATACAATATTTGTCCTTTTGTGATTGACTTATTTCACTCAACATTATGTCCTCCAAGTTCATCCCCATCATGCAGTGTTTTGCACATTCTACATTATTCTTTAGCGTTGCATAGTATTCTATTGTGTGTATGTACCATAGTTTGGTTATCCATTCCTCAGTTGATGGACATCTAGGTTGTTTCCATATTTTGGCTATAGTAATAGTGCTGTGATGAACATGGGTGTACATATGTCTGCTCTTGTCATGGCTCTCACTTCTGTGGGATATATACCTAGTAATGGAATGGCTGGGTCAAATGGTATTTCTATTTCCAACTTTTTAAGGAATCACCATACTACTTTCCACAATGGTTGTACCATTTTGCAGTCCCACCTGCAGTGTAGGAAAGTCCAAATCTCTCCACATCCTCGCCAGCATTTGTTATTTTCTGTCTTGCTGAACTTTGCTACTAGTGCTGGAAAAAGATGATATCTCATTGTTGTTTTGATTTGCATCACTCTAATAGCTAATGATCATGAGCATTTCTTCATATGTTTGTTGGCCACTTGTATATCATCCTTGGTGAAGTGTCAATTCATGTCTTCTCCCCATTTTTTAATTGGATTCTTTGTCTTTTTGTTATTGAGGTGTTGGAGTTTTCTATAGATTCTAGAGATAAGTCCCTTGTCAAATATGTCATTACCAAATGTTTTTTCCCAATCTGTAGGTTCTCTTTTGACTCTTTTGGAGAAGTCTTTGGAAGCACATAAAAATTTAATTTTTAGAAGGTCCCAGTCATCTGGTTGCTCTTCTGCTGTATGTGCATTTTGAGTTATGCTTG
>NW_006921774.1:6754340-6782587 GCF_000298275.1 Orycteropus afer afer
TTTTATCATTGGCCCATTGGTGTAGAAAGAGGTGGTGGCTCTCGCTCAGTAAGTGAAGTTGCAGTAGGTGTGGGTTAGTTGTGTCTTATGGGGACTGTTGTTGTCTCCCACTCAGTTAGACAAAAATTACAATCTAATAAACATCAAAAAACAAAAAGCACCTGGGCAAAAAATACACCATGTAATCGCAGACAAACAGTAACCAAAAAAAGAAAAAAGGGAAAAAGAAGAAGGAAAAAACAAGAAAACCTGCAATATCTGGGGATAGAGCACTAAGAGAAAAATGGTATAGAAGGAAACTAATGAAGAAAAAAATGTGAAAAGAAAAACAAGGAATGGGGTTAACCACATGAAGAAAAGAAAAAAATATTTTGCAACCAAAAACTGCAAAAGAATGAAAGTTGAAAACTAGGACCTGGGAGAGGAAGAAGAAAGAATAATAGTAAAAAGGACAAGAGTATTAATAATAATAATAGTTTTAAAACAGACAAAAACAAACAAACTAATAACTAGAAAAAATAAAGAGAAAAATTAAAAAAAAAAAAAAGGAAAAAGGAAAAAGAAAAAAAATCAGGGGAGGGCAGGGCAGGTCACCCAGGCTACGTCAGAGCACACAGACTGAGATGGAGTTCCTGTGGGCCCAGAAGGTGGGTGGGAGTCGGGGATGGCCACACCTCCATTCACCAAGCTGGTATGGAGTATAAGAGTAACAAGGGGAGTGTCACACCTTTTCAATCGTCCAGGTCTGGAGTGTCCTTGGGGTTACTGGCCAGCAGAATCTGTTCTTAAGCCCCTGGAATCTGGGAGAGCACTGTCTCTTTAAGTATCCAAAAGGTCAAGCTGCTTGTAAACATTCAAAATGGCGGCACCCTTCAAACAGGCAAAAGTCCACCACTCAGCACACTTTCCTCTTTGCTGCTTTTCCTTTTATTCACCAGCCACCAGAGCAGGCCTCTGTGCAGTCCCTGGCTAGCAGGGCTGAGTTTTTGGTTAATTCTTAGGTCTTACCAGACTTGGCCCTTTCCAAGCTGTCTGTGCTGTGCTGTCAGGATTGCTCAGTGTTGTTGCCAGACCACATCTCTGTGTGTCTCCTTTTTTGGTATTTTCATGCAAATTCTTCTGCTAGTTGTGGTTTAGTCCTCTTCTATATCCTTCCCTTCAAGGCTCAGGGGTCCAGGATTATCTTCTGTGTCTGTGTTAATTGGTTCCCCTTTTCTTTGTTGAAGAGGGTCTGTGCAGTCTTTCTGCCTAGTCCTCCATCCTACCCTTCTTTCAAACACATAAATTTTGAGATACCCATTACACCTGCAGTTGTAGATGTTAATTATACAATTGAGAAAGGTCATTGCTGGAGAAGTAAGTTTGGAAGTCAGCAGCATACAGATAGGTTTGAAGCTTTAGAATGGATGAGGTCACCTAGGGAGAGAACTTAGATACAGAATGTATCAGGTCCTTTAGCTTGGTCATTTCTTCAATTAACAATTTGGTAGAGAAGGATAATGCAGCAAAGGACACTGACAAGGAGCAATAAATCAAGTAAGAGAAAAATCGGGGAAGACTGGTTTCACTAAAGCAACAAAGTAAAGTGGTTTTTATTTATTTATTTATTTAATTTTGATTGTGATTTCAGTGAAAGTTTACAGAGCAAATTCACTTTCCATACAGCAGCTCACATACACTTTGTCTCATGACATTGACTGTAATCTCCCACAATGCAACAGCTGCCCTCCCACTTCCTTCCCATAGTTACCTCTTCCCTGTGTCCTTCCCTCTCATGTACTCCTTCTCTCCCATGCACTCCTTCCCTCCTATGTACTCCTACCTCCAGAGCTGTCTCCCTGTGCATACACAACTCTTCTATTCTCCCATGATTAATCTCTCCAAGGAGTGTATCTACCTAATGTAAATGTTCAGCTCATACGGCTCTTTTTTATTTGGCTGCAAGCCATTGGAGTGGGTTAAATTCCAGACCTGAAGGGCACCTAGGGACCATAGTCTCAGTGGTGTCACCAGCCTCTATAAGACTAGCAAACCTGGTTGCTTTTTTTTTTTTTTTTAATGATTTTGATTTTTGTTCCACATTGTTCTCCCACTCTCTCCAGGATCTCCTACAAAGATCCCCCTCCAAGTAGTTGACAGTGGTAGCTGGGCACCATCTAGTTCTTCTGGTCTCATAGTCACATAGGCTGAGGATCACATGGTATATCAATCCCTTGGATGCATTGTTTCCATGTATCTTTGGTTTTCTTCATTCTTCTTTGCTCTGGATGAGGAGAGACCCACTGTTGCATCTAGATGGCTGCTTGCAAGTTTTTAAGATCTCAGTCACTATTCACAAAACTAAGATGTGGAACCATGTTTTTGTGTAGTATGTTATGCCATTTGAGTTTGATGTCCCCTGTGACTATGGTCCCAAGACCACAAGTCTAATGACTTCCTCTCTCTGGGTAGCTGGCTGTGGCCAAGAAGTGACTACAACCTTGTCCCTTGTCAGCTCTACTACACACCTGGGAATTCTTACAGAACATTAAAAAAAAAAAAAAAAAAAAGTGCTTTATGAAAGATATTATTTGGTTCAAATGCTGCTGAGAAGTCAAGTCAGACAAAAACTATGAAGGGCCTATAGGCCCTCAACATAGAGGTCATTACTGACCTTGACAAAATTAACCTTAGTGGCACAGCAGGGCAAGATCTAAGCCAGGAGAGATGAGGATAGAAATGAAGTGAGGAATGAAGTGGAGAAAGCAGTCACATAAGTGTAGTGCCTAAGGCACTTGACTGCTAAACAGAAGGCTGTGGATTCAAAACCCCCCAACCACTCCTTGGAAGGAAGGTTGGGCAAGCTACTTCTATAGTGATACCACCTCAGAAACCCAAGGAGGGGTTTCTATGAGTTGGGTCGGACTCGATGGCACAAAACAACAATAAGTGTGAATTGGAGCAGAGATATGAGGTGGTAGCTTGATGGGTAGGAGATATTATGATATGATTGTAAGATAATGGGAATGGAATTGGAGAAGACTAATTGAGGATATAGGAGAAGGAGAATAATTTCAGAAGATAATCTTGAAAAATAGAAATGAGATTCATTACTAAGGTGCAGTAAATTACATAGTATGGCTTTTCTAGCCTGTCTTTATAAACTCCATGGTGGAATTTGCCATGAGCAGCTAAGTAGCTTCTGATTGTCAAAGTTATCCATCTGGGGTATTTCTATTTAGCATGGCATGGAAGTGATCTTCTGGGAAGTTCACTTTCTCTCAGGTATATAGAATTCTGATGTCGGGATTGGTAAGTTTGGCCACTCTTTCAGGCTCAAAAGGAGCCCTCCTACAGGCAGAAGGAGTCTCTCTGACTACCAGCTAAGAGATATACTGCTAAGAGAGATGTGCTTGCTGAGAGAGATGTGAGACAGACTGCTAGTTACATTGGTATTGATTGTAGAAACAAGCAATATGAAGTCTTTGACAACTTCAATCTTTTCTCCATTTATCATGATGCTGCATATTGGTCCAGTTGTGAGGATGTTTGTTTTCTTTATATTGTTTTGTTTTCTTTATATTGAAGTGTAATCCACACCTCACTTAAGGCTGGGCCTCCAGACAGGTAGGCAGGGTTGCTGTGTGGGGCTTCTGGGGGTGACTTTCACTTAAGACAGCACCTCCAGACAAGTAAAGAAGGAAGCAGAATGGTTAGGAACAAATAAGGGAGACAAACTTGTTTGTCAGTTTGTCATCCTGTGGTGGCTTGCATGTTGTTGCAAGACTAGAGGCTATGCCATTGGTGTTGCAAAAAGACAGCAGGGTTACCCATCATGGACTGGTTTGAGTGGAGCTTCTAGACTAAGACAAACTCAGAAGAAGGAAGAGGCCATCCACTTTTCAAACAATTGACCAGTGAAAACCTTATGAGTAGCAGTGAAACACTGTCTGATATATTACTGGTATATATGAATAGCCCTGAAACATTGTCTGATGTAGTGCAAGAAGATGAGCCCATCAAGTCAGAAGGCACTCAAAATATAACTGGGGCAGAGCTGCCTCCTCAAAGTAGAGATGTCCTTAATGATGTGGATAGAGTAAAGCTTTTGGGACCTCCATTGGCTGATGTGGCATGATGCAAAATGAGTAGAAATAAGTGCAAGCATCCATGAATAATCAGAACATGGAATATACAAAGTATAAATCTAGCAAAACTGGAAATTGTCAAAAATGAAATGGAATGGATAAGGATTGATATCCTAGGCATTAGTGAGCTAAAATGGACTGGTTTTGGCCATTTTGAACCTGACAACCATATGACCTACTACATCAGGAATGAAAAATTAAAGAAGAATGGTGTGGCATTTATTGTCACAAAGAATGTTTCAAGAACTATCCTGAAGTACAATGCTGTCAATGATAGGATAATACCCATATGGCTACAAGGAAGGCCAGTTAATACTACTATTATTCAAATCTATGCACCGACTACTGAAACCAAAGATAAAGAAATTGAAGATTTCTACCAACTTCTGCAGTCTGAATTTTATTGAGCATGCAATCAAGATGTGTTGATTATCACAGGTGACTGGAATGCAAAAGTTGGAAACAAAAAAGGGTCACAGGTAGTTGGAAAATATGACCTTGGTGATAGGAATAATGCTGGAGATTGATTAATAGAATTTTGTAAGACTAATGACTTATTCATTGCAGACATCTTTTCTCAACAACATAAACAATAGCTATACAGTGGACTTCATCAGATGGAATACACAGGAATTAAATTGACTACATCTGTGGCAAGAGGCAATGGAGAAGTTCAATATATTCAGCCAAAACAAGGCCAGGGGCTAATTGTGGAACAGACCATCAACTACTCATATGCAAGTTGAAGTTGATGTTGAAGACAATTAAAATGAAGACAAGTTCATGAGAGCAACATATGACCTTGATAATATCCCTCCTGAATTTAGAGACCATATAAAGAATAGATTTTATGCATTGAACAGCAATGACCAAAAACCAGAGGAATTGTGGGATGACATCAAGAACATCATCCATGAAGAAAGCAAGAGGTCATTAAAAAGACAAGAAAGGAAGGATAGACCAAAATGGATGTCAAAAGACACTCTGAAACTTGCCCTTGTGTGAAGAGTAGCTAAAGCAATGGAAGAAATGCAAGATAAAAAAGCTGAACAGAAGATTTCAAAGAGTGGCTTGAGAAGACAAAGTAAATTAGTATAATGAAATGCTCAATGACCTGGAGTTAGAAAACCAAAAGGAAGAACATGCTTGGTATTTCTTAAACTGCAAGATTTGAAGAAAAAATTTAAGCCTCAAGTTGTGATATTGAAAGATCCTATGGGCAAAATATTGAATGGAGCAGGAAACATAAAAATAAATAAATAAATAAATAAATAAATAAATAAATAAATAAATGGCAGAAACACACAGAGTCACTGTATTAAAAATAATTGGTTGATGTTTCCATTTCAGGAGGTGGCACATGATCAAAAACCAATGGTATTGAAGGAAGAAGTTGATGTTGCACTGAAAGACTTGGTGAAGAACAAGTCTCCAAGAAATGATGGAATACCCATTGAGATATTTCAACAAACTGATGCCTTGTTGGAGGCACTCACTCCTCTATACCAGGAAATTTGGAAGACAGCTACCTGGCAAATTGACTGGAAAAGATCCATATTTGTATCCATTGCAAAGAAAGGTGATCCCACAGAATGTGGAAATTATCATACAATATCAATTTCACATGCAGGAAAAATCTTACTGAAGATCATTCATAAACTGTTGTATATGGACAGAGAGCTTCCAGAAATGCAAGCTGGATTCAGAAGAGGACATGGAACAAGGAATATCATTGCTGATGTCAGATGGATCTTGGGTGAGGCAAAGAATGCCAGAAAAATATTTACTTGTGTTTTATTGACTCTGCAAAAACATTTGGTTGTGTGGATCATAACAAATTATGGGTAACATTGAGAAGAATGGGAATTCCAGAACACTTGATTGTACTCATGGGACCTGTATATAGATCAGGAGGCTGCCTTTCAAACAGAACAAAGGGATAATGCATGGTTTAAAATCAGAAAGGGAGTGTGTCAAGGTTTTATCCTTTCACCATATTTATTCAACTTGTATGCTAAAAAAATAATCTGAGAAGCTGGGTTATTTGTAGAAGTACATGACATCAGGATTGGAGGAAGACTCATTAATTACCTGCAATACACAGACGACACAACTTTGCTTCCTGAAAGTGATGATGACTTGAAGAACTTACTGATGATGATTAAAGAATTCAATCTTCAGTATGGATTACACCTCAATATAAAGAAAACAAAAATCCTCACAACTGATCCAATAAACAGCTTCACACTGGATGGAGAAAATATCAAAGACTTCATATTACTTGGTTCTACAATTAACACCAATGGGTGCAGTAGTCATGACATCAGACAATGTATCACAATGAGCAAATCTGCTGCAAAAGACCTCTTTCAAGTGATGAAGAACAAAGATGGCTCCTTGAAGACTAAGGTGTGGCTAACCCAGGCCATGGTATTTTCAATTGCCTCTTATGTATGTGAGAGCTGGACAATGAATAAGGAAGACTGAAGAAGAGTTGATGCTTTTGAGTTGTAGTGTTGGAGAAGAATGCTAAGATTACCTTGGACTGCTAAATGGACTAACAAATCCGTCTTGGAGGAAATGCAACTGGAATGCTCCTTGGAAATGAGAATGGCCAGACTTCATCTCACCTAGTTTGATTATATTGTAAGAAGGAACGATTACCTGGAGAAGGTTGTTATGCTTGGTAAAGTGGAGGGTCAATGAAGAAGAGGAAGGCCCTTAATGAGATGGATTGACACAGTGGCTGCAATGATGGGCTCAGGTATAGCAAGGATTGTGAGCCTGGCACAGGATTGGGCAGTGTTTCGTTCAGCTGTACATAGGGTCACTATGAGTTGGAGACGACTCAACGGCACCTAACAACAACAACAACAACAATCCATTCTGCAGGAAATTATCTCAATAAGTATCTAAAAAGGTAATATTATCTCCAATTTAGAAAATTGCAGGTTCAGAGGGATTAAATAACAGTAATACATGGCTTACTTCACAGTTCCTACTGTTTTTAAGTCTCAGAACCTAATAAGAATGCTGGCAAAGTAAAGATTATCAATTCTCTTATCAATTCACTTCAGCAGGTGTTTCCAAACATTTATATTATGTGTTAATTTCCTGACTTCCAAGACACAGTTTACCTGTATACATTGGGTGATCCCTTGCCTGCTCCTGTCCCTAACCACCCTCCTCGAGGAATCTAAGGTCTAAAACTCCAGCAGTAAATAAAGCATAATACTCTTTTCAGAGTTCTCAAACAAGTGAACAGGTGGAAATGTGTGCAATTAACATTGTGACTCCAGGAGTAGTGGGAACCCTGGAAGTGGTAGACACAGCCTTATAGGAGTCAGAGAGGGTACCCAGAGGAAGAGACAGCTAAATGCGTAGACCAGTGGAGGCTTTCACCTCGTTAACTTTCTTCTCTTCTATACAGAATAGCCCACATAGAGAGGATTATTTGTCTACCAACCTTCATTTGTCTTCCCCAGTGGAGTCCAGTGGGGAGAGACTCCCTGGAAAGTTAATTGCCATGTTCTCCTACTAAAGACCTTTCAATGGAACTCCAAATCCAAATTTCTTAACTTAGCATGGCATTCAAGTCCTTTTATGCTCTCACTTCTTTCTGCCTGTCTCACCTAACTATTTCCTCCTCCTCACCTCTTTTGTCCCTCCCACACACATTATTCAAGTTTCAGCCAGTACTACTTGCAATTTTTGCATCCCACCAAATTTTCTTAGCTTTGGACCATTTCCTCACATTCACATGGAAGACCCTTCATTTCAATTCCCTTATGGTTGCTGTCTTAGTTATCTAGTGCTGGTACAACATAAATACCACAAGTGGATGGCTTTAACAGAAATTCACAGTTTAGAAGGCTGGAAGTTGAAATTTGAAGCACCAGCTGAAGTCTTTCTCCCTGTGCTAGTTCTGTAGGGAGGTCATTGTCTCTTCAGTTTATTTCCTGGTTCCTTGGAGATCTCCATGTGGTTTGGCATTGATCTTCCCCCATCTCTGCTTCTTTATTCTCTTTCATATCTTAAGAGATTGATGCAAGATACACCCCACATGAATTCTACCTCATTAACCTAAAAAAAAAAAAAAACAACCCATCACCAAATGGGATTATAACCACAGGCATAGCGGTTAGGATTTACAACACTTATTTTGTGGGGGGCACATTTCAATCCACCACAGCTTTGTTCTTCAGTACTCAATGCAGGTGTTATGTTTTCTTTAGAATTCATTCTTTGCTGTCTCCCTTCCCATTCCACCTGCTCTACTCTTTGGACACACGCACCATTTCTTCTCTACAGCAGTGAATTCCCATAGGACTCATTCAGGACCTCTACCTAAACCTTCACCCATTATATTTAAATTGTTTGCATACCCATCTCCCCCACTGTGCTGTCAACTGCTTCATGCCAGAGATGTATTTTATTAGTTACGCAGCATGATACCTGGCTAAGAGCTCTGGTGGTGCAAAAGTTAACTCCTTGGTTGGTGATCAAAAGACTGGCAGTTCAAATCCACCTAGTGGCTTCTCGGGAGGAAACTTTGCTTCCATACTGATCACAGCCAAGAAAATCCTGTGGGGCAGTTCTACTCTGTCACATGAGGTCACTATGAGTTGGCACCCAACAACAACACCCAACAACAGCAACACAGTACCCAATCCATAGTAGGAACTCCTGCTATGTTTGTGAAATAAAGAACAAATGAGGGAATGAGTGAATGAATGTGTATTTTGAATATGATACTGCATCTATTGAACTACTCTGCTGCTTCATCCATATTTGCCAAGTCTAGTTAGCTCTTATTCTTCCTGAGATCCAGAAAATTTGTGATGTAGTGGTACAAAAACTATTCAAAAAAAAAAAAAAATTAAATGGAACTTTTAAAGCAAGTATCACCTTATTATAAACTAATTATCCCTGAATCATTTGGTTTGGACTCCTTGGAGAAAGCAGGCCTTATTAAAAGTGGATTTTGAACACTGGGTTTCAGTCCTTTCCGGCTACTGTTGCAGAAGTTTAGATGTGTGTTCCAGAAGGTCAAGGATCTTTTAAATGTCAGTATATGCTTCCCTTCCCCCATCAATCACCCCCTTGAGAATACTCTATTTTACTAAGCATTTTTTTTTAAAAAAAAAACAAACCTACACTTCTGGACCAATTCATCTGCAATTTGCTATACTTCACAGGGCTCAAAGCCCCCGCGTGCCTAAACTACTAGGAAAGACTTCTGGACACATCAATAAAAGTATCCTAATGAACAACAGCTGCAAAGAACATGTCTTTAAATAAATTGATTCCAAATTTTCCTGCATGTTTCTGTGATTTTGTTTTTTAAATGGGCACCCTGACTTTAACTCGGCTATCTAAAAAGCTGAAGGGGAAAACATAACCATACATTGTTTAAAAAAAAAAAAAAAAAAAAATCCATTATCTTATATTTCTTCACTACTCTTTGTTTAATTAGGTTTATGTGTGTTCACATGGGATACCACACTTCTGCTTGTCATATCTCTTTGTAGCAAAAAGGAGGTAAGTTGTATATCTTACCCATTTTGCATGTGAGAAAATTTGCACAAGGTATAGAAAGTGACAGATTTGTTCAGAATTGGACCAGTCCTGGTTGTCTAGGTTGAGGACTAGTATTAGAACTTTCATCTCCTGATTTCGAGGATTATGTTCAGATTCTGGATTTCCATTGTATCTTAAAACAAACCAAATCTATGCTTCTCACTAGCAGAAGATACTTATTAAAGGAATGTTTGTGCTACCCCCTGTTTAGTTCTTCCTTCACCTCCCATATGCTTAACTTAATGTCTAATCTGATGGTATAATGGCTAAACCCTGTGCTGCTAACCAATTTAATGTCTAATCTGATGGCATAATCCCTAAGTACTCAACTGCTAACTGAAAGGTTGTTAGTTTAAACCCACCAGGTGCTCTGTGGGACAAAAGACCTGGTGATCTTCTCCCATAATGATTACAGCTGATGGGGCAAATTTTACTCTGTCCTATAGGATTTCTATGAGTCAATCAACTCAATAGCACACAACAACAAGTGAATAGTATTTGGTTCAAAGTTTATGTTAAATTACCTTATGGTATGAAATCTGTATCCCCCTCCCCAAGGAGTAAAGTGCACCAATTTACTTAATAAAAATTTTTATATCAAATACATACCATCTGTAATTATATTTAAACATTAAATTCTGTTCAAATTTTATAAAGAATAGACTTGTTTTACTAATTGCCAGTAAATAAAGAAGTAGCACTTGGAAGAGAATTTAAATGGATGCTGTCATACTGGGTTTTAATGGCAGCACAGATTTTTCTTTCTTTTTTTTTTTTTTTTTTACTTGCACAGGAGGCTAAAAATCAAAATTTGGCTCTCCAGCCACATAACTTCCCCTCTCTGATCTACTACTGTGGACATCTGGGTTTCCTGTGGATTGTGTTCAATCAGCAACGTTGAGGTAGTAAATATTTTGCCTTCCAGTTCCCCTCTTTTATTCTTACTGAATAAAAGGGGTGTGTAGCTGATTCCTATCTTGAAAATCCTGCTACTGTCCCCTTGCACACATTGCCCTTGTCACTTGAAAAAGCAGTTTGTGACATTGTTTTACTACAGAAAGACAAACGCATGGTAGTAGGAGGTAGAATAGGGGGAGGGAAGGGTTGAATTAGGACCCAGAAAATGTTAAATAGAACAAAATGAAAAGCTGTTCCTAATTTAAAAAGTGAGTTGACGTCTGTTACTCTGGTATGCAGTAAAACATGTTTTCCATCTAAGACATAATAAAAGCTACAAGCATTTTACACTGTGCATTAAGAGCTGCATCTTTAAGGGACCATCTTTTTGTACAGAGCACGTACAGAGTTCTGAATTTGATGATACTTTTGAAAAAATTTTATCATTACAGTAGATTAAATACTTCTCCGTCAAGGCAAATCCCAAATGAATCAATGAAACATCTTGTGGAAATGACAATTCCCTTTTTTCATCTGCTTCTATTAATGTAAAATTTCTGTGCAAACAGAAATAGGCCTGGGCTGCATCATTGGGAAAGTAGTAATAGAAGAGCTGGCTTTCATGAATGTGCAAAAGACACACCTTAGAGTTGTGCAAATTCCTAATTGAGAAGAGTGAAGAAAAAAATTAAACATCGGCTGTATGGAATAGGAAGAAATAACTGTCTGCTATTTTCTCCCATCTCTATTACTATTTCTTTTTTAAACTCCTTCTCAGTCTCTTTCTCTGAGAGTCCTTCTTTCACCTGACCCTTAAATGTCAGTGTTCTCTTGGATCCATTAACAGGCTCACTTCTCTTTTGTCTTACATTCTCTTCTGCATACTCTCACCCATATGCACAATTTTAACTGCTGGCTATATAGTGTTGGAGTCCCAAGGTGGTGCAAACAGATGCCGTACTAGAGGTTGGAGGAGAAAGGCCTGATGGTCTACTTGTGGAAAGTGAGCCAGTGAAAACCCTGTGGAGCCCAGTTTTATTCTGACACTCATGAGATTGCCATGTCTACTTATGATTTGTGCATAGCAGCATTTACATTTGATGGCTTTTACATATATGGCATTTAAGCATTTTGTTGTCTGAACTGACAAGTAAATTAATGCTGTCTGAATTAAATGCTACACTTTCGATGATTTCACAGCAGGAATATTTATGATAACTAAATAATGCTCATTGAAAATTATTGAGCATCTGAGTAAATAGATTCCATTATGGCTCTCATATGCTATATGTTTCTCCACAGAGAATATAAAAAAATTCTTGGTAAATAAAATCTAAAATATATTAAAAATTTTATGTTTTCACGTTGGTTTCATGTCAAGAATCCAGCAAGAAAAATTAGATAATTACTAATACAAACAATGACTTGAATAAAAACCTAAATTTTGGATACTGTTAGCACCAAGACAGTTCAGACATGAGGGTTTCTTGAGGTTTGAATTAGTACGGCAGGCAAGAGGAGGCAAGACTTAAATAAACGATGGGATTTCTAAAAAAGTGGTGGTAGAGATAGGGGACAGTGGTGGCCTCACAGGAGATTAGCTTGAGTAGGATCATGAAGACAAAATTTATTGACAATGATGATTATTATATAATTTGGAGAGACACTATGGCTTAATAAAAGGCTTTGGGATCAGAAAGGTTTGGCTTCAAATACAAGCACGAGTACACGAGTACTTGTTAACTGTGTGACTGAGAATTCTCCCTCAACTCTCCAAGTTTTAATTTTCTTATTTGTAAAATGAGAATGATTATTATATTTATTCTAGAGTATTTTGTGGGGATTAACTGTGAGGGTATATATATGTCACCTGACATGATACTTGATATTTATTAAGCCCTAAGAAATATCAGATTCTGTCTATGCTTAAATTTATGCTATATGCTCCACAAAAGCTTTGCACCAAAGGAACTTTATAGCTCCTATGAATCAATGCTCCAAGACCATCATGCCTTAGAAAAATGGTGTTTGAATGTAGGTTATGAGCTTTAGTTGCAAATGTTACACCATGATGGATTACTCTCATGATGGATTTTGAATAGAGATTCTATGTTCCATTTTTACCTAAGAGCATAGAATCCTAGAACGCAAGAAATCATCACATCTAGCCATCAGGATTTCAGGAGGTCTGTTTCAAACCCTACTTCTCCTTTCTAGAAGAGTTGTTGTTAGGTGCCACTGAATCTTCTTCAACTCATAGCCACCCTGTGTACAACAGAACTAAGCACAGAATGGTCCTGCACCATCTTCACAAACCTTGCTATGCTTGAGCCCATCCCTACAGCCACAGTGCCAATCCATTACATTGAGGATCTTCACCATTTCCATGGAGCCTCTGTTTTACAGTGTATAATATCCTTCTCCAAAGACTGGTTCCTCCTCACAATGTGACCAAAGTAGGTGAGATGAAGACTGGCCATTCTCACTTCTAAGGAGCATTCTGGCTGCACTTCTTCCAGGATAGATTTGTTCATTCTTCTAGCAGTCCATAGTAATTTCAGTATTTTTTTGCCAACACCATAATTCGAAGGCATCAATTCTTCAGTCTTCTTTACTCATTGCCCACATTTCAAATGCATATAAGACAATTGAAAACACCATGGCATGGGTTAGGTGCACCTTAATCTTCAAAGTGATATCTTTGCTCTTTAACACTTTAGAGAGGTCCCTTATAGCAGAATTACCCAGTGCAATATTATATCTGATTTCTTGACTGCTGCTTCCATGGTTGTTGATTGTGGACACAAGTAAAATGAAATCTTTGACAACTTCAATCTTTTCTCCATTTATCATGATGTTGTTTATTCCTCCAGTTGTGGACATTTTTGTTTTCTTTATGTTGATATGTAATCCATATTGAAGATTGTAGTCTTTGATTTTCATCAGTATGTGCTTCAAGGTCTCTTCACTTTCAGCAACCAAGATTGTGTTACCGGCATATTGCAAGTTGTTAATAAGTCTTCCTCCAACCCTGATGCCACATTCTTCTTCATATAATCCACCTTCTTGGTTTGGTTTTGGTCTTGGATTATTTGATCATCCTACAGATTTAATAGGTAGGGTGAAAGGATACAACCCTGACACACATAGTGATTTTAAACCAGAATAGCTTTCCTTATTGTTGCACCACATATAGCATGAACAAAGGGTTATACAGCTCCCAAAACTTTGAAAATCACAGATCTAGTTCAACTCCTAATCCAAGCCATGGTATTTTCAATCACCTCATATGCATGGAAAAACTGGACAATGAATAAGAAGACCAAAAAAGAGTTGATGCCTTTGAATTGTGGTGTTGGTGAAGAATACTGAAAATACCGTGAACTGCCAGAAGAACAAACAAATCTGTCCTGGAAGAAGGGCAGCTGGAATGCTCTTTAAAAGCAAGAGTGGCCAGACTTTGTCTTACTTGCTTTGGTCATGTTGTTAGAAAGGACTGGTCACTGAAGAAGGAAATCATGCTCGGTAAAGTGAAGGGTCAGAGAAAAAGGGGAAGACCCTCAATGAGATGGACTGACACAGTGACTGCAATATGGGCTCAAGCATAGCAAGGATTGTTAGGATGGCACAGGACTGGGCAGCATTTTGTTCTCTTGTATACAGGGTTGCTATGAGTTGGAGACAACTTGATGGCACTTAACAACAACAGTCCAACTCCATCATTGTACCAGTAGGTAAATCAAGGTCTATACTAAATGTATATATTTTCACAACAGATATTTATAAATTATTAATTATGGTTATATTTATAAATATAAACTGATATTTATAAATTGTCCATTAGTCTATTTTTAGAAAATTAATACCATGATTTAATGTATGATTATGTACATAAATTGTGTTAAATAAAATAGTTCATGAAAAACTCTGCACTAATAAAGTTGTGTCAACTGAATAGCATTTCTAATATCTTACAAGATTTAGTGAATATTGCATAAAGAATCTTCTAAAAAAATAAATAATTTATCTGCTCAGAATTTGGTATATGTTTATTTTGATATGTGTTAATTTCTTAAATTGATCTGGATATTATATTAGATCTGCTTTCATTCTCTTGGAGGTATATAGATATGATATATTACAATTATTAGATCAAAAGGAGAATTTACTTCTCTTTTTATTGCAGTTAAATAAAAAAAAAAAAAATTGAGGTTCTTTACCCTTAGAGTAAGATTGGTGTGGTAAAAAGGACAGAAATGAGTTTTGAATTCTAACAAAATTACCTTAAATATTCACCAGCTGTTTTCAGTCTTTGACCCTGAATGATATATTTGTTTCATATCAGTCTCTTTGTTCGAAAGATGGAGATAATATTATCATCCTCATAAGATTATTGTGAGGAGTCAATGAGGCAGCACATGGGAACCCACCTCCCACAATGCCCCACACTCAGCAGGCTTTCTGTGTTTCCTGTCCTCCTTGGGTTTCTGAGGACATATCTCTATGGAATACCTCCTAGGAATGGTTTGAACTGTCAGCTTCTGGTTAGGAGTCAAATGCCTTAGGCACTACACCACCAAACCTCCCCTTCTCAACACAGGTGTGCTTTACCCAAACCCAGGTTTCTGGAAGATATTCAACCCAGCTCACCTGAATGCAAGCTGAGGTTTCGCACTCTTATTTTGGAGAACTCATTAACAATCCACATAAATGATCTGTTTGAAAAAGAGAGAATCCCTTTAATAAGTTACCTTTGTAAGTTGGTTTATTTTTCTTGATACAAGAAAACCTGCTACATGCCAAGTGACTTGCATTGACAAAAGGCCTAAAACAAAGATTAAACAGCTTTTTCTCTGGGTAACTTCGGAAAAAAAAAATCACAAATGCTGATCATTTCCAACATAAAAGTGGAAAAATAGACGAGAGTGTATTATTTAATTTAATAAGATCAGCCGTTGAGCATTATGAAAAACATATTTTACAAGGAAAATAAGAAATTGATTCAAACTGACAATTTCCTAGGTCAAAGCCATGAAAACAAAATGTAAAGGAGATGTATCGTTAAACCAACACCTATGAAACAGGAGAATGGATATAATGGGCTCATGTTGGAGCTTGAGTATGTTTATCTTCCACAAATTACTAATTCTTGAACTAAGGATCAACAAAAAAAGAAAAAATCCTAAGAATCAATTCGGAATGGCAGTGAAAAGCAGTCTGACAGGAGATTCTTCCTTTGCTATCTTAAAGCTTCAGCATCTGTATTTTGTATTTGCATTTGTCTTTTATACATAATTTTTGTTATATTTCTAGGAGAAATATACATGAGAAAACTATATTTCATGTGTTCTGAGTAAATTCTCTTGTTCACAGTTTTCTTTCCTAAGTCAGACCTTAAGATGAAAAAAATAATGCAACAAACCAAAAAGAAATTAAGACACAGATAAGGCAAAATCTTCCCTTTTTGTTGCCAACAAGTATAAACAAGCTATATTACATCAATTATTACTGGTTTAGGATTTATTTTAATTTTTAATCGATGTCATAACTATAATAACAATCAAAAGAAAATCCGCTGCTACTGAAGTGATTTTGACTCAGCTACCCGCATTACGTTTTCAAGGCTGTAAATCTTTATAGAAGTAGATTGCCTCATCATCCTCCCACAGAACAGCTGATGAGCTTGAACCACCATCCTTCTGGTTAGCAGACAAATGCCTTACCCACTATGCCACCAGAGCTCCTTATAATAGCTATTAATATTTATTGAGTATTATGTTAGTTAGCCACTAATCTGTCATTTAGTCATACTGTAGTAATTAGCATGTTACTGTGATTCTGGAAGCTAAGCCATCAGTATTTCAAATACTGGGGTCACCCATAGTGGACAGGTTTTAGTGGAGCTCCCAGACTAAGACTAGTAGGAAGAAAGGCCTAGTGGTCAACTTCTGAAAATTAGCCAATCAAATGCTTAGGATCATAACAGAATATATGTCAGGTGTAGTGCTGGAAGATGAGCCTCCTACATTGGAAGGCATTACATAATAGCTGCAAGAATGGACTCAAACATATCAATGATCATGAAAGTGCCACAGGAACAGTTGCCATTTTGTTCTGTTAAGTATAAGGCCTCAGTGAATTAGAGTTGACCTAATGGCAACTAACAATATGTTAGCTGGGAAATGATTGTGCCAGTGATATGTGTGGGAGTTGACTCTCCTTAGCTCATGACAACTGAATGTGTGTGTCTTTTTTCAACTCTACCTTTAGTAATGTCACTTTGGGGGTTTGAAATTGGCCATGGAGGGACTATTTACACCATTGAAACTGGCAAATGCTAAAAATAAGGCCTTAATTTTTGGAATATGAAAAAAAAAAAAAAAAAAAAACCTCACTGCTGTGGAGTTGGATCCGACTCATAGAGACTCTTCCTTGGGTTGCCGAGGCAGTATCACTACGGAAGTAGATTGCCCAACCTTCCTTCCGAGGAGTGGCTAGTGGTTTGAACCTCCAGCCTTCTGGTTAGCAGTCAAATGCCTTAGGCACTAAGCCACCAAAGCTCTTGTTTTTTTGGAATACTGAATGCTAGTTATTGAACATTTACCAGCAAACTGTTGATTACTTCTCTAACCCCCACATCTCACTAACAATATAACAGAGGCTTATCCCTCACTACAATAACTTTCAAGGTGGGATCTGACATGCAGCCTTTGATGCAGTAATCATGAACCAGATTCCTTTCATCTTGTGGATCTACCATTCCCAGAACAGTACATATCCAGATATGAATATTATTCTGTTCTGAATCACCACCACTACTTTCTCTAATGCTATCACTTGCTTATGTTTATTGAGTTATAAGGTGCCAGGCATGGGTCTAAACTTTTTTTACATATATTATCCAGTTCAATCCTCACAACAAATGTATGACATCAATACTACCCTCATGCCACTTTACAAAACAGGAATCATGAGATTAAGTAATTACTTAAATTACACAGTTGTAAATGGAAGATTAATTACATATAAAACATTAAGCATAAAGTTACTAGCTGAGTAACCTTGACCATATTATTCTATAGAAGGGGATGAAATATTTATACTCTTCTAAGGATTAAATAGGAGAAGCTCTGGTAGCATAGTGCCTAAGGCACTTGACTGCTAAACAGAAGGCTAGTGGTTCAAACCAATCAGCCACTCCTCGGAAAGAAGGTTGGGCAATCTACTTCCATAGTGATACTGCCTCGGCAACCCAAGGATGGGTCGCTATGAGTAGGGTCTGACTCAACGGCACATAACAACAACAACAACAAGGATTACATACTATGAGATACAAAATACACCTATAACAACACTTGACATATAATTGTTGTTGTTGTTGTTATGTGCCGTCGAGTCGGCCCCGACTCCTAGCGACCCGTCCTTGGGTTTCCGAGGCAGTATCACTACGGAAGTAGGATGGCCCAACCTTCCTTCTGAGGAGTGGCTGGTGGGTTTGAACCGCCAGCCTTCTGGTTAGCAGTCAAGTGCCTTAGGCACTATGCTACCAGAGCTCCTTGACATATAATAGGATCATGTTATATGTTCATTGTCTGCTCTCTTAATTAGAATACATACAAATAGGATGAGGTTTTGGAAATGGGCAGTTACTGAGCATACCATTCCTAGCATTTACATAAAAAGAGGAGAGCAGAAGCCAAGGAACATTATAAGAATAACTCACTGGCACAGGGAGTAAAGATCTTCAGAGCATTAGCTTTTGAGGGCACCTCCAAACCATACACATACAGCCCTCATCACACCAGTGGGGTCTCCTCCATTTATGGTGAAGGTAACCTGGCTCTCAGAGAAACCAGAAACTACTTTCTCCTGAGGCTCTGTGCCAGTAATCAATTTATTGCCTCTCAGCACCCAATTCACCCTTCCTTGTCTGCTCAGTGACAATAGAGATGAACTCTTTAAATATTTCTCTTGCCAGCTGGCATAATGTTCAGCTTTGTCAGCAGAGGGTCACTGGAGACATTGCAGCAGGAAGGGGTCCTTTCTTCCTGGTGCTAGTGTGCTTTCCCACATACGGGGTCTCCCAGGGCCTGGCTTCTTCAATGCATGTATTATCCAGCATAAGTTCCTGCAGAATGCATTTTCCCCAGGACCTGGCAACAGTGAACTACGGTAGCACTCAGCAGCTACAGCTTTCCCTACAGTCCCCTTAGGTGATTTTGTAGTAGAGTACCTTCAGCAAGCCACTTTACCATGAACTGTTTTCTCTGAAACCCTAGAGGACAGATTGGTACAAGCACAGCAATTGCTCTGCCTTTCAGTGAGCCACAACTATGCTCTCCAGCAAGGTCTGGATATCAGCTCATGGGGGATAGAGAAGAGCTCTTCCTTGGACACCATATAGAGGTACTAGGTGCTCTTTGTAGCTGCTATTCTTGTATTGTTTAGTAGTATCTATTTCTTCTTATAGGAGCTCTGTTGGTGCTGTGGTAAAAACCAAAATGTGAGTGGTTCAAACCTTCCAGGCGCTCTGCAGAACAAAGATGAAGCAGTCTGCTTCTGCAAACACTTAAAACCTTGGAAACTCTGTGGGGACAGTTCTACTCTGTCCTATAGGGTCACTATGAGTCAGAATTGACTCAGTGGCAGTGGGTTTGGTTTCTGGTTTTGGTTTTATTTCTTCTTATCCAATCCCTCATTACTCCGATCCTCTGTTACAGTTAATCATTCTTTATATTAACTTTCCCTATTCAAATAACTGTGTGGTTCTTGTCTCCTGGTTAAGCCCTGACTGACACAGGCTCTCAGTGTGGCCCTTCCATAGGCAGTGTCTAAAAGGAGCTCAGAACCAAATCCTAGGCCAGTAGCAAAGACTTTAGTTTCAAAACAAAACCACAAAGCAAGTTAATCCAAGACATTACAAGAAGTTTCTATGACTCCCTCGGTCCAAACACTGACATTCCATATTCATGAGAAGAAGTGAATAGTGTTCTATTTCTCAGGATGATTGGAATATCCTTTGCCCAATTTATGTTTCAACACTAACTTAGCCTGATGTGCTTTCCTGTTAGAAGGGAGGTCCTGAGGGAAACAGCTTTTATAGACCAGGAAACTTTCTAAACAAAAACTTGGTGGCCTAAGGATATTTAAGCAGCCTCTACAGGCTTTATAATTCCAGCTGGCCATGCCTTTTGGCCACTGGGAAAACCTGGCTTTGCATTTCAGTAAAATGCAGAAATTAAATTACCTTTAGCTAATCTGGAAGTTGGAAAATTTTATTTATACAGAGTGATTAAATCACTGTAAAATGCTTCAGATACATCCTAGTTTTCATTTTTATGGCACTGAAATAGTCCATATGTATTTTCTTATGTCCTGTGGAAGTAAATACGTCAATGTACTCTGACTGAATCATCAGAAAACATAAAGGAAGATTATTCCTTTTGGAAATAATTTTCTTTGATCAGAATATTGTCATAAAGATCTATAATGTTTTTATATTTAGAGAAGCAAAAAAATAAAAAGAAGTACAGCTACAAACTGAAAAAATGGTTTTGCTTTTTTCTTTACACTGTAATATATTATCCTATGTAATCGTAAGAGTCACTGGGTGATGCAAATGGTTAACTTACTTAGCTGCTAACTGAAAGTTTGTAGGTTTAAGTCCACCCAGAGGCACCTTATTAAAAATACCCGGGATCTGCTTCTGAAACAACAGCCATTGAATGTCCTGTGGAGCCCAGTTCCACTCTGGCACACGTGGGTCACCATAAGTCAGAACTGACATGATGGCAACTGGTGTATGATCTTAAGTGATTCTTCATGGACGTATACGATGTCTCAGGAAACAAAACAAAACTTCATAAGGTGAGATGAGACAAAAATTTAGCTTACTGTTTCGAAACATGTATCAGTTTAAAAATATGAGTCACTATTGGAGGGGAGAGCATGGTAACTCCATTAGGGAAATTACCATTTGCTTGTGATCTTCTTCTTCTTTCTTTCTTTCTTTTTTTTTTTTACATTGACATATTGGAGAGTAATTTAAATTTCGGGAGGTTTAAAATCCTACAAGAATTCATACACCAACCCCCAAATATTTCTTAATTAGAAAATTTCAAAAATGTATCATACACTAACATTCTCAATAGAATTTTCTGTGTGTCTACTCTATTCTCTCAATGCAAAACTGTCTTCTTTCAATGAAAAAGGATTCCTTCTGGCCATGTGACCACAAATAAAATTTTTAAACAGTATAATGCAAACACAATTGAAACTTTTATTGGTATCATTTAGTGCAAAGGCACAGCCCTGTGAAGCTCAAAAAAGTTCTAGAAAACAGCATGTTCATAGATATTCCAAGGACCTAAGGCACTTGACTGCTAACCAGAGGCTGGTGGTTCAAACCCGCCAGCCACTCCTTGTAAGGAAGGTTGGACAATCTACTTCCATAGTGATACCACCTTGGAAACCCAAAGGAAGGGTCACTATGAGTTGGATCTGACTCGAAGGCAATGAGTCTGGTTTTTGTGTTTTTTTCCATTAAGAAAATGTTAAAATTATACTAGTATCTTCTAGATATGAAGGAAGAAATGCATATATAACATTTTCAGAGAGATTTCCATTGAAATAATTATTTCTTTTCCTAAATTTGAGTGCTTAAAAGGATAAACCCTTAGCTATAACTCATTCCCTGATCAGTTTCTGACACCAGCGATTTTCACAGATAGCTTAAAGCATAGTCCTCTACTCCATCTGTCAATATTAATATAAGTAAACTTAATTATTGTTTTTATTATTTACTGTGGAGCTCTGGTAGTGTAGTACCTAAGGCACTTGACTGCTAACCAGAAGGCTGGCAGTTCAAACCCACCAGCCACTCCTCAGAAGGAAGGTTGGGCAATCAACTTCTGTAGTGGTACCACCTAGGAAACCCAAGAAGAGGTTGTTATGAGTCAGGTCTCACTCCATGGCACATAACAACAACATCAATATTTACTGTACAAAACACCCTTTATACATATCATCTCATTACATGTGATTTCTAATTTACTGGCTTGAAAGACAAGGCCCAGAGAAGTTAAATTTCCCAAATCACATAACTAGTAGGTGGGAGAAAAAGAATTTGACACAAGAATATCTGAAAGTATGTACATTTCTACTATTCCACATTGTGTTTTCCCAATTCCATGGGGGTCATTTAAGGTGGAGTGAACAACTCAGCATTAGGGATGAATTTGCTTTCTTGAAAAGAAATATGTTGAAGCAATGAAATTAGAATGAAATAAAGTTTCTTCATACTTTTTTTTCTTTTATTTCTTTTATTTAAACTTATAATTTAATTAGGTTGACCAGTTTGGTAACCACACAAATGTCTTGTACATACTAAAAAAGTTTAGAAAATCTTTTTTTTTTTTTTTTTTTAAAGGACAATTTCCAATTCATCATTTAAAAAACTTAATACATGTTTTCATTTCAAGTCAAAAAATATTCTGATTTCAAGATGTATTGACTTTTCTAATGTAGCTTTCAGCCCTTTATGAAAGAGTCACATCCTGGAAGCCTAAAGAAATCTTAATGCAACTTCCAAATGGGTCTAAACATACTAGGGAGTAGCTTTGGCAGTGGACGAATTTGGCTCAGCAGCTTTCAGCAAAGTCCCAGCCCAGGAAGTCAATTAGTTTGGAAAGATGAAACATCTGAAAATGTAAATTGTTATTTCAGTTGCAACGCTATGTGTAACATGTTTAGAAATGCAAAAATAAATTTGTTCAAAGGATTTATCATTAATTGTCACATTAAACAGAAAGAAAATTTAGATAAAGTCACATGAACACATGTTTTGCCTTTTGTAAGGAACAGTTTTCTAGTGAGAAAGCTATTAATGAATGTGGAGTCTAACACATTTTCTCTTTGGCGGTTGTAAGATTTTTGTCAAATGATAAAGAAGAACATCTTTGAATGTGATACATTCAAGAAGATAACTTTTCACCAAGGGGAGGAAAGCCAAGGGGTCCCCACATCTCCCACATCTCCACAGCTCCCATGTCCTAATGCAAATCCATTTGCCACATTGTGTTCACTGAGGTGAGTCATGGGTCTTGAGTACTGCCTGCAGTTCAGGAAAATAGAGAGGGAGAGAGTCCTCATGATGCCTGCTGGTGTTGGCACTGTTTAAATATATTTTATCTTCAAATTTGGAGGTTGTTTTAATTTTCCTAAATCAGAATAGATAATGAGAGTCAAAGTGGCTGATGTTTTGGGCATGACCACTCTGTGGATCTTATTCCAGATGACTCATGTTTCTGTTTCTCTTCCAAAATAAGCGCTTAGTTCTAAGTATTAGTGGAATTGAGAAAGATTGGAAAATTCTGTTGTTTTTCAAAATCTTTATTGATATGATCCTGTTCTGGAACTAATGACTGTCCAATAAATACCACCCAAACACTGATATAAATTGCAGCTTTAACAAAAAGAAGCCACAGTTCCACCCTCCCCTCTCACCCCTCTCCAATTCCCCCACGTTCTTCCTTGTGTATTGTCTGTCTAGGACACTTTTACATTTGATATTACTAGATAATAATAATTTGTTAGTATGTATGCCCTGCCACTAGACTATGAAGATCATAAAGGCACGGATTATGTTTTGTACATTAAAAAAAAATCTAATCTGAACAACAGTGAGATATCACTACAAATATTTAGAATGACTAAAATCAAAAACACTAATAATAGCACCAAATGCTAGTGAGGAACTCCCATTGCTGTTGCAACTCTCATTGCAAAATGGCACAGGTACATTGCAAGACAGTTTGGCAATTTCTTATGAAGCTAAGCATAGGCTTTCATATGACAAAGAAAATGCTTCCAGATATTTACCCTAAAGAGATGAAAATGTACATCCACATACAAACTTGTACATGAATGTTTATAGGAGATTTATCAAATTGCCAAAGATTGGAAGTAATCAACGTGACCTTCTATAGGTAAATGGATTTAAAAAAAAAAAAAAACTATAGTACATACATATGTTATTATTGTTGTTATGTGCCGTCGAGTCCGACCCGACTCATAACAACCCCTCCTTGGGTTTCCAAGGCATCCAAGGTATCACAATGGAAGTAGATTTCCCCATCTTCCTTCTGAGGAATTGCTGATGGGTTTGAACCACCAGCCTTCTGGTTAGCAGTCAAATGCCTTAGGAACTGTGCTATCAGACCTCCTTACATACATATAGTGGAGTATTATTCAATGATGAAAAGAAACCTACAAAAAGACATAAAAGACATGGAGGAATCTTAAATGCATGTAAGTGAAAGACACTAGTCTGAAAAAGCTATATACAGTATGATTCCAATTATATGATGTTCTGGAAATTGTGAAACTATAGACACTATGAAAAGACCAGGGATTTCCATGGGTTCAGGGTGACGGAAAAGGGAGCACAAAGAATTGTTAAGGCAGTGAAACTATTTTATGATATTGTAATGGTGACCAATGGCACCATGCATTTGTCAAAGCCCATAGGATAGTAAAACACAAATTAAGAACCCTAATGTATCAATTTAGTTCATCAATTGTAACAAAAATAGCACAAGAATGCAAGATATTAATAATAGGAGAAACAATGTGCAGGGGGAAGGGAGCTATATGGGAACTTACTGCACAATTTTTTTGTAAACCTAAAACTGTTCTAAAGTGCAGTGCCTAAGACATTTGACTGTTAACCAGAAGGCTGGTAGTTCAAATCCACCAGCCACTCCGTGGAAGGAAGAATGGAAAATCTACTTCCATAAAGATTTACCACCTTGGAAACCTAATGGGGATCACTATGAGTCAGAGTCTACCAGATAGCAGTGGGTTTGGGTTTTGGTATAACAAAACAAAAACAAAACAAAACAAAAAACAGTGCTAGGACTGCCACAGAGATGATGCTTAATAAACATTGATAGACTATTGGAATCCTGAATAAATTAATTGTTGTTGTTGTTGTTATGTGCCGTCGAGTCGGCCCCGACTCATAGCGACCCCTCCTTGGGTTTCCGAGGCAGTATCACTACGGAAGTAGGATTGCCCAACCTTCCTTCCGAGGAGTGGCTGGTGGGTTTGAACCGCCAGCCGTCTGGTTAGCAGGCAAGTGTCTTAGCCACTATGCTACCAGAGCTCCATATATAATACTACTTCTATGATTCTAGGCCTGTTTTACAGGTAATACTTTTGGATTTTGTTGGCAAAAAAATCTAACAAATTTATCTTCAGACTAAATGCAATGACAGCATATAATAAAACATTTTTAGAGGAAAAAAAAATCACATAATTCTTCATCCTGACAGGATTTCTATCAATATCTTTATGGAGTCTTTTCCTATATTTTCTTTTTGTGTGTGTGGCACATTGTTCTTTTTCTTTTTTTAATTATTAACATTTTGTTGTCATTTGGATGAAAATTTACAGGATAAATTGGTTTTCCATTCAGTAGTTCTTATACAATTTGTTTTGTATTATTGATTATGATCTCCTCAATGTAACAGCACTCTTCTACTTCTTCCTTGTGGTTAACATTTCCCTTTGTCCTTCGTTTCTATCCATTCCTGCCTTCTGATATTTACCCCTGGGCAAATGCTGCCCTTTAGATCTCTTATATTTGATTGGTGTTAAGAAGTGAATAGCTTTTTGGTACTATATTTTACATTATAGGCCTGTCTATTTTTTGGCTGAAATTTGAACCACTGGAGTGAGTTCAGTTCCTGGCCTGAAGGGCAGCTAAGGGTCTTGGGGATTCTATCAGTTTTTATCAGACAAGTAATTCTGGTCTTTTTCATTATTTTGAGATTTGTTCCACATTTTTCTCCCACTCTACCCAGAATCTTCAATTTTGATCCCTTTCCAAGTAGTTGGAAGTGATAGCTGTGCACCATCTAGTTCTTCTGGTTTCTGGGTCATGGAAGCTGGGGTTCACATAGTTCACTAGCCATCAGGCTAATTGTTTCTATATGTCTTTGATTTTCTTTGCTCTTCTTTCTTCCAGATGAGGAGAGACTGATAATTGCACCTTAGAAGGCCAATTGCAAGCTTTTAAGACACCAATTGCTACTCAAAGCAGGATGTAGAACAATGTCTTTTTGGATTATATTATGCCAGTTGACCTTGAAGTCTCCCATGGCTATGATTCTGAGTTCATAAGCGCAGTGACCTACATCCTCAGGTGTCTGGTTAGAGCTAAGAAGTATTCATATCTCTGCCCCGTCTATTGTACATGTGGACACTTTTACAGCTCATACATATACTTATGTAAAAATATCTTCTACTAAAACTACATATGTTGTTGTTGTTATGTGCTGTCAAGTTGGACCTGACTCATAGTGACCCTTCCTTGGGTTTCCAAGGCAGTATCACTATGGAAGTAGATTGCCCCATCTTCCTTCCAAGGAGTGGCTGGTGGGTTTGAACCACCAGCCTTCTGGTTAGCAGTCAAGTGTTTTAGGCACTATGCTACTAGAGTTGAGTATACCCTAATTTCCCTACTCATACCTGATCATCTTGCCTGTCTACCTATGTACCCCGTTGTAGATTAATGTTTGTTGTTACTGATAATGCAGGTTTGTATATGTAATCATGTACTTATATTGTCTATAACTCTTGTACACCTTTTCATGTCTTCCTTTTCTTTAGTGATATTGTGATAGACACAAACTATTTGTATATTCCCTTTCCTTTCACTCAATTAGTATGTCTCTTACCAACTTAGTAATTTTTCCTCCCTTCATCAAATACTTTTTTTTCCTGTGTGAAAACATTTCCTTGGGTTTTTATAATAACACACTCATACAGTATTTGTCCTTTTGTGCTTGGCTTCTTTCACTCAGCATGATGTTCTCCAAATTCATCCCTTTTATAAGGTATTTTGCAGATTCTTCTTAATGTGGCATAGTATTCTATTGTGTACATGGGTTAGTTTGTTTATAAATTCATCCATTGATGAGGCTGTAGATTCTTTCTATCTCCTTGCTATTGTGAACAGTGCTGGAGTGAACATGGTTGTGCGTATATCTGTTTGTGTCCTGGCTCTCATTGCTTTCAGATATATACCTAGTAGATGATCATATGGTATTTCTATTTCCAAATTTTTAAGGAACCACCATTTTCCACAGTGGTTGAACCAGTGTATGGGAGTTCCAAACTCTCCACACCCTCACCAGCATTTGTTCTTTCTGACTTGTTGAACACTGCTATTATTACTGGAGTGAGATAATATCACATTGTTGTTGATTTGCATCTCTGATGGCTAATGATCATGAGTATTTCTTCATGTGTTTGTTAGCCACCTGAATATTTTCCTTACTCAAGTGTCTGTTCATATCTTCTGCCCACTTTTTAATAGGATAATTTATCTTTTTGATGTTGAGATGTTGAAGATTTCTAAATATTTTAGAGAAAGTCTCTTGTTGGATGTGTCATTGCCAAATATTTATCCCAATCTGTAGGTTCTCTTTTTACTCTTTTGGAGAAGTTTTTTGATGCACATAAGAATTTAATTTTTAAAAAGTCTCACTCACCTAGTTTATCCTCTGCTGTTTATTTATGTCATAAATGAGGGCCAAAGAATTGGCTAGGTGAAACCTTATGAATATCAGTGAAATAATGTCTGATATAACACTGGAAAACTTTATGAATAGCCCTGAAACATTGTCCGACACAGCACTAGAAGATTAACTTGTCATGTTGGAAGGCCCTTAAAATACAACTGTGGAAGAGCTGCCTCTTCAGGGTAGAGCTGACCTTAATGATGTAGATGGAGTAAAGCTTTTGGGACCTCCATTTGCTTATGTGGCATGACTCAAAATTGGAAGAAACATCTGCAAAGATCCATTAATAATTGGAACATGGAATGTACAAAGTATGAATCTAGGAAAATTAGAAGTTGTCAAAAATGAAATTGAACATATAAAGATCAATATCCTAGGCTTTAGTGAGCTGAGATGGACTGGTTTTGACCTTTTTGAATCTGACAACTGTATGATCTACTATGCCAGGAATGACAAATTGAAGAGGAATGATGTGGTATTTGTCCTCACAAAGAATGTTTCAAGATCTATCCTGAAGTACAATGCTGTCAGTGATAAGACAATATCCATATACCTACAAGGGAGACCAGTTAATAACACTATTATTCAAATTTATGTACCAACCACCAAAGCCAAAGATGAGGAAGAGCTGGACAATAAATAAGGAAGACTGAAGAAGATTCAATGCTTTTGAGTTGTGGTGATGGCAAAGAATTCTGAAAGCACCATTGCCTGCCAGAAGAACTAACATGTCTGTCCTTGAAGAAGTACAGCAAGAGTGCTCCTTGGAAGTGAGAAAGGCCAGACTTCACTTCACCTACTTTGCTCAAATTATCTGAAGGGAGCATTCCCTGGAGAAGGAAGTTGGAAACAAAGAAGAATCACTGGTAGTTGGAAAACTTGGCCTTGGTGACAGAAATAATGCTGGAATTCGTATGGTAGAATTTTGCAAGACCACGACTTGTTCATTGAAAACACCTTTTTTCAACAACACAAAGGGAGGCTGTACACGTGGACTTCACCAGATGGAACACACAGGAATCAGATTGACTACATCTGTGGCAAGAGGCGGTGGAAA
>NW_006921774.1:6784617-6790762 GCF_000298275.1 Orycteropus afer afer
TGGGGCTGGCGCGGGATCAGGCAGTGTTTCGTTCTGCTGTGCATGGGGTCGCTATGAGTTGGAAATGACTCGACGGCACTTAACAACAAAAGTGGAGGGTCAATGAAAAAGCGAAAGGCTCTCAATGAGACTGATTGACACAATGGTTTGAACAATGGGCTCAGGCATAGTAAGGATTGTGTGGCTGGGACAGGACCAGGCAGTGTTTCATTCTCTAGTATATCATGTTGCTATGAGTCAGAGCCAACTTCACCACACCCAACAACAACAACAAAAGTGAGATTAAATTCAATTTTGATTGATTTAATTCAGTTCCAGTTAGAATCAACAAAATTCTTTAAAGTGGAATAAATATTTGTAGTATCCATATGAAAGAAAAATATGCCTAATATAACTAAGAGAGACATAATAAAGAATAGTGAAGGGCACATGGATTCCAATACAGTAAGGCTTCTAGCATAATAAAACATATAAATGTTGTTAGGTGCCACCAAGTCATCCCCAACTCATAGCAACCCTATGTGCAGCAGACAAAAACACAGTCCTGTCCTGGGCTGGCCCTCTAATCCTTGCTATATCTGAGCCCATCTTTGCAGCCACAGTGTCAATCCATCTCTTTGAGGGTATTCTCCATTTTCTTTGACCCTCCACTTTACCAAGCAAGATATCCTTCATGCTAGGGAATGGTCCCTTCTTACAACATGATTAAAGTAGGTGAGATAAAGTCTGGCCATTCTCACTTTCAATGAGGATTCTGACTGCACTTCTTCCAGGATAAACTTGGTAGTTCTTTCAGAAGTCCCTGGTACCTTCAGCATTCTTCACCAACATGGACTCTTCTCTGGTCTTCCTTATTCATTGTTCAGCTCTCACATACATATGAGGTGATTGAAAATACCATGGCTTTGTGTCAGGCTCACCTTCATTTTTAAGGAGACATCTTTTCTCTTTAGCACTTGAAAGAGGTCTTTTGCAGGAGATTTGCCCAATACTATACCAAAGTCTGATATCTTTACTGCTGCTTCCATTGGTGTTGACTGTAGAAGCCAGTAATATGAAGTCTTTGACAACTTCAATCTTTTCTCCATTTACCGTGATGCTGCTTATTGGTCCAGTTGTGAGGACTGTTTTTTTTTTTTTTTTTTTTTTTTATTGAAGTGTAATCCATACTGCAGACTGAAATCCTCAATGTTCGTCAGTAGCTCCAAGTCCTCTTCAGTTTCAGTAAGCACAGTTGAGTCATCAGCCTATCATAGGTTGTTAATGAGTCTTGCACTAATCCTGATGCCATGTTCTTCTTCATATAGTCCAGCTTCTCAGATTATTTTCTCAGCATACAGATTGAATAAGTATGGTGAAAGGATACAACCTTGACACACTCCCTTCTTGATTTAGACCATGCAGTGTCCCTTTGTTCTGTTCAAATGACAACCTCCTGGTCTATGTACGTGTTCCTCATGAGCACAATTAAGCATTCTAGAATTCTCATTCTTCTCAATATTATCCATAATTTGTTATGATCCACACAATTGAATGCTTTTGCATAGTCAATAAAACACAAGTAAACATCTTTCTGTTATTCTTTGCTTTCAGTCAAAATCCATCAGACATGATCAATGATATCCCTCTTTCCACATCCTCTTCTGAATCCAGCTTGCATTTCTGGAAGTTTTCTGTCAATATACTGCTGTAACTCTTCATAAATTTTCTTCAGCAAGACTTTACTTGCATGTGATATTGATATTGCATGATAATTCCCATTTTCTGGGGGATCACCTTTCTTTGGAATGGGTACAAATATGGATGTCTTCCAGTCAGTTGGCCAGGTAGCTGTCTTCCAAATCTTTTGGCATAGCCAAGTGAGTGCTTCCAGGGGGGCATATGTTTGCTGTAACATATCAATGGGTATTCCATCAATTCCTGGAGCCTTGTTCTTTGCCAATTCCTTCAGTAGAGCTTTGACTTCTTCCTTCAGTACCACGGCTTCTTGATCATATACCACCTCCTGAAATGGATGAACATTGACCAATTCTTTTTGGTACAGTAACTCTGTCTATTCCTTCCATCTTCTTATATCATTAAATATATTGCCCATAGAATCTTTCAATATTGCAACTCAAGGCTAAAATTTTTTTCTTCAGTTCTTTCAGCTTGAGAAATGCTGAGCATGTTCTTCCCTTTTGGCTTTCCAACTCCATGCCTTTGCACATTTCATTATCACAATTGACTTTGTTTTCTCGAGCTGCTCTTTGAAATCTGTTCAGCTCTTTTATCTTGTCATTTCTTCCATTTGCTTTAGCTTTTCTTCATTCAAGGGTAAGTTTCAGAGTCTCTTCTGACATATATTTTGGTCTGTTTTTCCTTTGCTGTCTTTTAAACAACATTTTGCTTTCTTCATGGATGATATTCCCACAATTCCCCTGTTTTTTTGGTCATTGGTATTCAATGCATCAAATCTATTCTTCAGATGGTCTCTAAATTCAGAAGGGATATATACAAGATCATGTTTTGGTTCTCATGAACTTGCTTTAATTGTCTTCACCTTCTACTTAAACTTCCATTTGAGTACCTGATGATCTATTTCACAATCAGCTCCTGGCCTTGTTTTGGCTGAAGATATTGAGGTTCTCCATTGTCTCTTGCCACAGATGTAGTCAATCTGATTCCTGTGTACTCCAACTGGTGAAGTTCACATGTAGAGCTGCCATTTGTGTTGAAAAAAAGGTATTTGCAGTGAATAAGTCATTGGTCTTGTAAAATTCTATCATGTGATCTCCATCATTATTTTTATCACTAAGGTTATATTTTCCAACTACCAATGATTCTTCTTTGTTTCCAACTTTTGCATTCCAATCACCGGTGATAACCACCAATCTTGACTGCATGTTCAGTCAATTTCAGACTGCAGAAGTTGGTAAAAATCTTCAATTTCCTCATCTTTGGCTTTGGTGGTTGGTATATAAATTTGAACAATAGGAGTATTAACCAGCCTTCCTTGTAGGTGTATGGATATTATCCTATCACTGACAGCATTGTACTTCAGGACAGATCTTGAAACATTCTTTGTCAGGATGAATGCCACACTATTCTTCTTCAATTTGACATTCCCAGCATAGTAGATCATATGGTTGTCTGATTCAAGATGATCAAAACAAGTTCATTTCAGCTCAGTAATGTCTAGAATATCAATCATTCCATTTCATTTTTGACACTTTCTCATTTTCCTAGATTCATACTTCATACATTCCATGTTCAAATTATTAATGGATGTTTGCAGCTGTTTCTTCTCATTTTGAGTCATGCCACATCAGCAAATGGAGGTTCTGAAAGCTCTACCTTATCCATATTATTAAGGTTGTCTCTACTCTGATGAGACAGATCTTTCCCAGTCATATTTTGAGTGCTTTCTGACCTGAGACACTCATCTTCAGGCACTGTAATGGACAGTGTTTCAAGGTTCTTCATGAAATTGTCCTGTAATATATCAGACAGTGTTAGTGTTTCACTACTATTCAAAAGGTTTTCACTGGCCAATTCTCTGAGAAGTGGATGGCCTCTTCCTTTTTCTGAGTCTGTCTCAGTCTGGAAACTCTGTTGAAACCTGTCCACCATGGGCTATCCTGCTAGCACAGTGTCCAGCCTCACAGCAACATGAAAGCCACTTCAGTACAACAAACTGATAGACAACTGTATCTCCCTAGCTGTTGCAACCACTCTGCTCACTTCCAGCCTTCCCCCACCTGTTCTGGCCATTGCCCCTGGCTTCTGCTTCCTGTCTGGGGGCTCTCCCTTCCTTACCATATATGCATATGCATATATATTAACATATGCATATTTAAATATATAGTAACATATATGTAAATCTGTTATATAACTTTATTAAGTAGGCAGAAATGGAAATTTTACTTAATGACTGCTGTGGTATTACTGATTATACATCTATGAATAAATTTATTTATTAGAAGGAATACACAGAGTCATTGTATCAAAAAGAATTTGTTGATGTTCAACTATTTCAGGAGATAGCATATGATCAAGAACCAATGGTATTGGAGGTGCTTACTTATTTATGCCAAGAAATTTGGAAGAAAGCAACCTACCAACTGACTGGTTGTTGTTGTTATATGCCATCGAGTTGGACCCAACTTATAGCAACTGTTTCTGAGACAGTATCACTAGAGAATTAGATTGCCCAACCTTCCTTCTGAGGAGTAGCTAGTGGGTTTGAATCGCCAGCCTTCTGGTTAGCAGTCAAGTGCCTTAAGCACTATGCTACCAGAGCTCCTCCAACTGACTGGAAGAGATCAATATCTGTGCCCATTCCAAAGAAAGACAATCGAACCAAATGTGGAAATTATCAAACAGCATCATTAATATCACAAAACAGTAAAATCTTGCTGAAGATAATTTAAAAATGGTTGTAGCAATATATTGTCATGGAACTTCCAGAAATGCAAGCTGGATTCAGAAGAGGACATGAAATGAGAGATATCATTAGTGATGTCAGATGGCTCTTAGCTGAAAGCAAAGAATACCAGACCGATGTTTACCTATATTTTATTGACTATGCAAAGGCATTTGACTGTGTGGATCCTAACAAATATTGGATAACATTGAGGAGAATGGGAATTCCACAACACTTAATTGTTCTCATGAGGAAATTGTGCATAGAGCAAGAGGTTGCCATTTGAACAGAACAAGGGGATAATGCATGGTTTAAAATTGGGAAGGGTGTGTGTCAGGATTGTATCTTTTCACCTTATTTATTCAATCTGGGTGCTGGGCAAAATAGTCCAAGAAGAAGAACACAGCACCAAGATTGAGGAAGAATCATTAACAACTTGTGTTATGCAAATGACACCACCTTCTTGCTGAAAGTGAAGATGACTTGAAGCACCTATTGATAATCAAAGACTACAATCTTCAGTATGGATTATACTTCAATATAAAGAAAACAAAAATCCTCACAACTGAACAAATTAAAAACATCATGAGAAACAGAGGAAATATTGAAGTTGTCAGGGATTTCATTTTACTTGGATCCACAGTCAACACGCCTGGAAACAGCACTGAGGAAATCAGATGTCATACTACACTGGGAAAATCTGCTGCAAAAAAACAAACCCACTGCCATTGAGTCAGGTCTGACTCGTAGCGACCTTCCTTGGATTTCTGAGGCAATATCACTATGGCAGTAGATTGCCCAACCTTCCTTCCGGGGAGTGCCTGGGGGGTTTGAACCGCCAATCTTCTGGTTAGCAGTCAGATGCCTTAGGCACTTTTACTTGGATCCACAGGCAACATCCATGGAAACAGCAGTCAGGAAATCACATGTCATATTACACTGGGAAAATCTGCTGCAAAAGACCTCTTTAAAGTGTTAAGAAACAAAGATGTCACTTTGAAAACCAAGGAGATCCTGACCTAAGCCATTTTCAGTCACCTTATATGCATGCAAAGGAGTTCTGGTAGCTTAGTGCCTAAGGCACTTGACTGCTATCCAGAAGGCTGGTGGTTCAAACCCACTAGACACTCCACAGAAGGAAGATGGGGCAATCTACTTCCATAGTGATATCACCTAGGAAACCCAAGGAGGGGTCGCTATGAGTCGGGTCTGACTTGACAGCACATATCAACAACAACAACAACAACGTATACAAGTGAATGGTAGATAATGAATAAGAAAAACTGAAGAAGAGTTGATGTCTTTGAATTATGGTGTTAGCAAAAAATACTGAAAACATCATGGATTGCTGGAAATAAGAAAAATCTGTCCTGGAAGAAGTACAGCCGGAATGATGCTTAGAAACGAGAATGGCCAGACATCGTCTCACCTACTTTGGTCATGTTGTCAAAAGGGAGCATTCCTTGGAGAAGGATGTTATGCTTGGTAAAGCAGAGGGTCAGCAAAGAAAGCAAAGACCTTCAACCAGATGGACTGACACAGTAGCTGCAACAATGGGCTCAAGTAGAGCAAGAATTTTGCCATCCTCAAAAAAAGTATTTCTTTCTGTTGTATATGGGGTTACTATGACTTGCAGTAGTAGTAAAGCATAGTGGCTAAGGCACTTGACTGCTAACCAGAAGGCTGGCGGTTCAAACCCACCAGCCACTCCTTGGAAGGAAGATGGGGCAATCTACTTCT
>NW_006921774.1:6813192-6821892 GCF_000298275.1 Orycteropus afer afer
AAATCTCTCTCTCTCTCTTTCTCTCTCTATAAATATATATATATATATATACACTTTGCTGGTTTTTGTGTTTCTCTAGAGAACCCAATCCAACACAGTAGGCGATGAGAAAATCTGAGAATTTTAGGAGAAATGGGAAGGGAGACTTAGTATGATTTTAAAAAGATCATCTGATTGATGGAAAATGAATTCTTTGATCTGTGTTGAGTGAATGAGTGAAAGTGTGCAAGATATCAAGGTGACTTGGACTACAGTTGAACAGGGAAGATAGTAAGACATGATCTAATTCAGGATGTATTTCAAGATAAAACCAGCACAACTAAATGATAGATTAGAAGTGGGGTTTAATGGAAAGAAAAGAATGAAGAAAGATGCAAAGGTTTTTGCCTTATCTAACTAGAGTAGATCAACCTCACTGTGGGCTCTTTCTAGCTGTGCTATTTCTAACAAGTACCTATGAGTCTCTGATTGCTCTTCTGTAAAATGGAGCTAATAATATTTCCTTAACAAATTAGTTATGAAGATCAAATAAAATAATGCCTATGAAATGCCATTTAGAGTTCTTGGCACACAGTAAATAATCAGTGGCTCTTATTGTTAAAGCATCTCTGGTGGTACAGTGGTTAAGACATTCAGCTGCTAACGAGCTGTCAGTAGTTTGAACCCACCAGCCACTCTGTGGGAGAAAGATGAGGCAGTCTGCTTCCATAAGAGATTTAGAGTGCTGGAAACCCTATAGGGCAGTTCCACCCTGTCCTATGGGGTTGCTATGAGTTGGAATTGACTCGATGGCAGTGATTTTGGTTTTGGTTCATTACTGTTAAATTTCAGATGTCAGCTGTCAGCCCTACTCAGATCAAAAAGACATATTCATGAGGCATCTGATTTAATGTCCAAATGAAAGAAACTGAAGGAGGATGCCCTCACCAAGTTAAAAATAATAATAATAATAATAATAATAATAATACAGATGTTAATGTGAACCAGGATGAGAAAACCTTTCTTGTTAGAGTGAATATGGAAAAGTTAAGCAGGAACTCATTTCAGTGAGAAAGAAGATACCCCCAAAGTTTAATTGTCTTGCCAAAGTTAGGGAGTAGTAGTTTGCCCTACATTGAAGATTCTCAGCCTGGCTACCCCTAGCAGACTGTGGACTTGTGCCTTAATCTCGCTGAGCTACAGTCATCTTGAAACTAAAACAGATTGCACTGGTCGATCTGTATCTTGGATCTGGATTTTCAATCTATTTTAAAAAAACATTAAATCATTAAGTCTAAAAAAGTCACTCTGCTGAACATGATACAAAGAAGAAAATTGTAGATTAATGTTTTAAAAGTAAATCTGACTTTTAAGAAAAATACTCATTTCTTAAAAGTAAATCTGACTTTTAAGAAAAATACTCATTTCTTACAAAAAAAAAAAAAAAAAAATTGCTGCCCTCTAGTTGATTTCAACTCATAGCAACCCCTCCTTGGGTTTCATATGTGGTATCTCTACAGAAGTAGACTGTCCATTCTTCCTTCCAAGGAGTAGCCGGTGGGTTTGAACCTCTAGCCTTCTAGTTAGCAGTCAAATGCCTTAGGCATTTGGAGAATTGTTAATGGCTCACTTAAATTTTTAAAGGAAGATCGTCATATTAATCCCTAAGGAATACCGTATCATTGTATTTGAGGGATGCTCACAGCCTAATTTTAACTACTGTGTAATTAGTTACCTGGTCACTGGAGAAACTTTATTGAAACTCATACAATAATCACAAATATTAAAGGAAAGATATTAATGAAATAATAAGTACTTAGAATTAACTTAAACATTACCTACTGTACACATCATATAGCTACTTTCTTACACTGTCCTTTCAAATAATTATTTGATTCTGGTCTCCCTAACAGTTGTCAATCAGGGGGGCCTATGATTGTTTTTCTATTACCTCACAATGCCCAGCCAGTTAAGACCCCTTTCCTTACCTGTCCTTGCCTGGTGATAGAATCGGCATAGGAGGCAATACTATGGTTTCTAAAATCAAAGTCCACAGCTGGAATCCACCTCCATTCACTTTCACTTGGTCCCAGGCCAAGTGTGAGCTGGAGCTTCTGGGCATCAGGGTAAAGCAGAAACATGTAATTTGAACCAGACTGGAAGTGGAGTTTTGTTTTCCTCTGACCACATGCCTGCTGCTCCCCTAGAAACTGCTACAGGGAGAGTTCTCTCCCTCACCTAATCATTGCCCCCCACCCCTTTAGTCTAAGTCCCCATAGAGACCTGAACGCTCCTGACTAAAGCTGGGAAAACATTTTTCACACCTTAAATAAAATGTGCAGATTGAAGGTGGAAGGATTATTTTCCATTACAATAAGAAACATTTTGGCCCTTGGCCCAGAGCTTATAATAGCCCTTGGAAAAGGTCTTTCCCCACTGAAGTTTGGTCCCAGAAACAAGCTAGAAATGAGCTAGGAAGTCTGGACCAGAGTCTTGGCCTGGAAGGGAGAGCCGATGTATATGGGAATGTGGGAGCATTGGTCTTGCTATTTGCCTAGGTCAAGATTACAAGTATCTGTTTAACCCTACATATCACATCTATACCTTTGGCCCTGTCTTCATATTCACAGAGGTTGATATGTTAACTGAGGTTTAATTTTAGGATCCTGAGAAATCTCAAAGACAGTTAAATACAGCAATTAAAAAGTCTTCATCCACTGATCCCATCCCTTTAATTTTCTGTGATATCAGTTAAAATCTAATTCCTTTATAGGCTAACTGTAATGAAAATCCCAGATCTCAGGAGATTAATACTATGAATGTTTATATCTTACTCACACCACAGTCAGATGGTTGCTTCATAGGTGTCCTCTTACACAGTGGTTTAGGGACCATCTCCCAAAGCCTTGGAATCTTCCTTTGGATCCTCTTCATTCTTTGTGGAAGCTGTTCTATCTGGACAACCCTGTAGGAAACATTAGAAGCCAAGTATGGAAGTGGTTCACATCACTACCCCAAGACACTGTTGGCCAGAACTCAGTCACATGGACACATCTAACTTTAGGAAAGTCTGGGAAATGAACTATTACAGCATGCCGAAGAAGGAGAGGAAACTCATGGGTGCTTGGTGAACACATTCTCTGCTATATTTCACTAAGAATAAGTTTGAGTTGTCATCAGTCTTTACATATCACTGGAAGTGAAAGGTCTGATAAATGGTTGAGATAACAAGAAAGGAGTCTCTGGGGTCTGGAGAGAGAAGAAGGAATTATTGCCGAAAGATATTCTCATGTATTCTTATCTCCTCATCAAAACTTTTTTTTTTTTTTCACAAAATGTCACAGAATTTTTTTACCCTGTAATTATATGATATTTTTCTATTCCCCCAAATCCGGAGGTCAAGATAGTTGTTTGTCAATGTTTGAGTCTCCAGAACCTACTGCAGGGCCCAAGTTACAATAGATAACGTATTAATTTTCTATGCTGAGTAAAAAAGAACTACCACAAACAGTGGTTTAACACAACATCCATTTATTATCTCTGAATTTCTGTAGTTTAGTAACCCAGACACAATTTTGCTTCAATTAAGAGGTCAAAAGGACTGCATCCTTATCTGAAAGCTCAACTGAAGAGTCTACTTCAAAGCTCTTTCAGTTTGTTGGCAGAATTCTTATCCCATAGTTGCAGATTGAAATCCCTAGTTTATTGCTGGCTGCCAGTTAGGAACTGCACTCAGCTCCCAGAGGCACATGCAGTCCTTGCCATGTGGCTCTCCCATAGACCCTCTCACAACATGGCAGCTTACTTCTTCAAGGACAATATAGAATAAAGTCACTAGAGTAAGCTGCTAGCAAGACAGACTTGTATAATATAATCATGGGGTGACATTTCATCTGCTTTGCCATATTCTTAGAAGCAAGTCATAGGTCCCAACCATGCTGAAGGGAAGAAAATTTTATGAATATCAGAAGACAAGAATCATGGCGGGGAACTTCAAGTCTGTCCCTCACAGTACATGATTTCTAGTTTGATGACTCGATGGATGGGTGATGAATAACGGACAACAAACAGAGACTGGAAGTGAAGTAACATATACTTTGCAGATTTTGAATCTTATTCACTTATAAAATGATAATAATGATACTCATCTTAGAGGACTGTCATGCTATTTGATGTAGACAATGTAGATAAAATATCTAATAAGATGCTTAGCAAAATGAAGTGTTCGACAGATTTTCCTGTTCTCTAATTTTCTGATCAGCCACTCCTCGGAAGGAAGGTTGGGCAATCCTACTTCCGTAGTGATACTGCCTCGGAAACCCAAGGAGGGGTCGCTATGAGTCGGGTTTGACTTGACGGCACATAACAACAACAACAACAATTTTCTGATGGCTTTGGCTGGTCATTTCCTCATGCTGGATCTCAGCTGCCTTCTTTGTAAATGAGTGAATTAGTTCCAGTAGATGTTCTGGAGATCACTGCCAACTTGAAAGCTCACACCATTGGACAAAGATGACTTGATCCAACAGTGACTAGTACATAAAATATGAGAAAATCAGAATTTGGAAAAACAAACTAATGGCAAAAGATAAGGGGCTTCCCTCTTCTTACATAAGGAGCTCTGGTAGCACAGTGCCTAAGGCATCTGACTACTAACCAGAAGATTGGTGGTTCAAACCCATCAGCCACTCCACAGAAGCAAGGCTGGGCAATCTACTTCCATAAAGATTTGTTGTTGCTGTTGTTGTTATGTGCCATCAAGTCAGACCTGACTCATAGCGGCCCCTCCTTGGGTTTCCGAGGCAGTATCACTATGGAAATAGATTGCCCCATCCTCCTTTCGAGGAGTGGCTGGTGGGTTTGAACCACCAGTCTTCTGGTTAGCAGTCAAGTGCCTTAGGCACTACGCTACCAGAGACAACCTCGGAAACCAAATGGGGGTCGCTATAAGTTGTACAGCTATGAGTTGGAATTGACTCGATGGCAGTGGGTTTTGGTTTTTTTCTTATATAATCATGGATTTAAAGGGAAAGAACCTATTTCTCTTTGGTCAGCCATTTGGAGATTTTTTGGGAGCTGGATATGAAAAGATAGACCATTTAAAATTTTATATGAAGCAATCAGAGATTATGTCATTTGGTTCATTTTATATATTACTTTCTGTTTCCAGTGTTCAGAGAAAGAGAACTGTAACTTTTTTCCTTTTTTTGAGTAGCTGTTAATAAAACAAAAATTTCAGTTGAAAATATTTAAAAACAACTCTAGCTCCACCACATATTAGAAGGAAGAATTTCTGACTTCAAACAAACTAGAAATAGAAGCTGATTTCCCATGTTAATATACTTAAGTAGGAATCAGTTATTGTATTACAGAGAAGAAAGGGGAAAAACAAATAAGGAAAACGTCACCACTAGGACTGAAAACAGCAGGTCTCGTAGCATAGTGCCTAAAGCACTTGACTGCTAACCAGAAGGCTGGCAGTTCAAACCCACCAGCCACTCCTTGGAAGGAAGGTTGGACAATCAACTTCCATAGTGATACTGCCTTGGAAACCCAAGGAGAGGCCACTGAGTTGGATCCGACTTGACGGCACATTAACAACAACCACAAGGACTGAAAACCATGCTGGCTGAGGATGGTCTGTATTTACTGGGCTCTGGTCTAGGTATTTTGGGGGATAATTGTTTCATGCTCAGAAAGCCCTGCTCTTTTTCCAACCCTCCTCTTTGCCATCTATCTCTAGCATACCCAGGAGTACCAAGGATAATTGTAGCAGAATTATCATTCAGCCTGAAATAGTTTCCTTTTTTGATTCCTTCCTCAAAATGAGGTCTCTGGATGTTCAGATTTAGCCAACAGTATGAATGAACTCTTTTGGATCTAATTGTGTGTCATGAAGACACTATGAATATTTCAGGGGGTGTTTTTAGGGTTTCAATTCCAATCAGAATATATTGTCTCTTAAGCTAAAAATGTATTTACAGACATAATTCTGTACTGAATTCTAAAATCATACTCCATCTGGGGGCCAGCAAAGATAAACCTTTGTGCTTCCAGGGGTAGAAGTGTGTACATGCCCAAGGTCTCACCAAAGACTTGAGGAAGATTGGAGACAAGATATCAAAATCAGAGCTAGGGTGAGACAAGGGACATACTTGTTGGCATAGCCAAGTGACTGCCTCCAGTGCTGCATACATTTGTTGAAACATCTCAGTGGGTATTCCGTCAATTCCTGGAGCCTTGTTATTTGCCAATTCCTTCAGTGCAGTTTTGACTTCTTCCTTCAATACCATTGGTTTTTTATCACTTGCTACCTCCTGAAATGGATGATCATCTACCAATTCTTTTTGGTATAGTGACTCTGTGTATTATATCCACTTTCTTTTAAAGTTTCTTACATCATTCAACATATTGCCCATGGACTCTTTCAATATTGGAATTTGAGACTTACATTTTTTCTTCAGTTCTTTCAGCTTGAGAAATGCCAAGCATGTTCTTTCCTATTGATTTTCTACCTCTAGGGTTTTGCACATTTCATAAACTTTGCCTTCTCAAGCTGCTCTTTGAAATCATCTGTTCAGTTCTTTTATCCTGTTGATTCTTCCAACCTCTTTAGCTTCTCTCCATTCAAGGGCAAGTTTCAGCTCTTTTGACAACTGTTTTGGTCTTTTTTTCCTTTCCTGCCTTTTAAGTGACCTTTTGCTTTCCACGTATATGATGCTCTTTATGTGACCTCACAATTCCTCTGATTTTTGGTCATTGGTGTTCAATGCATCAAATCTATTCTTTAGGTGGTCTCTAAATTCAGGAGGGATGTGATCAAGGTCATATTTTGGCTCTCCTGGACTTCTTTTAATTGTCTTCAGCTTCAACTTGAACTTACATATGAGCAGTTGATGGTCTGTTCCACAGTCAGCTCCTGGTTTTTTTTTGGCTGATGATATTGAGCTTCTCCATCACCTCTTGCCACAGATGTAGTCAATCTGATTCCTGTGTACCCCAACTGGTGAAGTCCTTATGTATAGCAACCATTTGTGTTGTTGAAAAAGATTTGCAATGAATAAGTCGTTGGTCTTACAAAATTCTGTCATGCGATCTCCAGCACTATGTCTATCACCAAGGCCATATTTTCCAACTACCGGTGATTCTTCTTAGTTTCCACCTTTGGCACTCTGATCCCCAGCAATAATTAACACATCTTGATTACATGTTTGATCAATTTCAGACTGCAAAAGTTGGTAAAAAATCTTCAATTTCCTCAACTTTGGCTTTGGTGGTTGGTGTGTAAATTTGGATAATAGTAGTATTAACTGGCCTTCCTCATAGGTGTATGGATATTATCCTGTCACTGACAGCACTGTACTTCAGGATAGATCTTGATACATTCTTTGTGATGATGAATGTCACTCAATTCTTCTTCAATTTTTCATTCCAGGCATAGTAGATCATATGGTTGTCTGATTCAAAATGGCCAAAACAAGTCAAATTCAGTTCACTAATACCTAGGATATAGATCTTTATGCATTCCATTTCATTTTTGACATCTTCCAACTTTTCTAGATTCATACTTCATACATTCCATGCTCAAATTATTAATGGATGTTTGCAGCTATTTCTTCTCATCTTGAGATGTGACACATCAGAAAATGGGGGTCCTGTAAGCTTTACTTTATTCATATCATTAAGGTCAGCTCTACCCCGAGGAGGCAGCTCTTCTGCAGTCATATTTTGAGTGCCTTCTGACCTGAAGGGCTCATCATCTGACACTATATCTTAAAATGTTTCTAAGCTATTCATAAAGTTTTCTAGTAATATATCAGGCAAAGTTTCACTGCTATTCATAAGGTTTTCACTGGCCAATTCTTTGAGAAGTGAATGGTCTTCCTTCTTCCAAGTCTGTCTTAGTCTGGAGGGTCCATTGAAACCCATCCACCATGTGTAACCTTGCTGGCATTCAAAACATTGGTGGCATAACCTCCAGCCTCACAGCAACACTCAAGCCACCACAGTAGGACAAACTGACAGACAAGTTTGTCCCCAGGACATGCTTAGGACACAAAACTTAAGACGGCACTCACTCTCAGGGTTGCACAAGTGAATGTGAGTATATTCTTAAATTTTTCATCTTACACCCACACTTCCTTCACCCTAGTTCCAGCCCTGCCAGATGGGGTAGAGAGCTCCCCACCAATAGTTTAATTGAGCTAGGTATAAAGATCGGAATCAAGGAATTGAAATTCAAAAATACAAACCATAAGATGATCTGTATATTTATTTATTCAACAAACACTTCTTGAACATTTACTCTGTCCTTGCAACACACCATTTAGACAAAGGAGAAGATAACTATGAGACAGGTATGGTTTTACCCTTCCCCTCCCTCAGCAATAGCAAAAGCACAAAATATTTCAGTCTGTCCCTCAAGTAACTTACCATCTATTGAGAGAGAAAGACAATCAAACTGATGGAATGTAAATGGCTTAGTTCATTGTTCAAGGAGCTCCAGACCGTTCATCCCTTGATACAATGTTTATTTTTTTAAAAATGTTGTTATTTAGGAAAAAAGAAGGAAGTTTAAATTTGAAGAAAAAAAATATTAAGTAAAAGTAAATTTGGTAAGCCAGGGGGCAAGATGGCGGACTAGGCAGAAGGATTGCACAGACCCTCTTCAACAAAGAAAAGGGAAACCAATTAACACAGACACAGAAGATAATCTTGGAC
>NW_006921775.1:0-10148 GCF_000298275.1 Orycteropus afer afer
GGATTGGGGGAAAAAAATTGGCATGACATATCTGCCAAGGGACTTATCCCCCGAATTTATAGAAAACTCCAGCACTTCTACAACAAAAAGACAAATAATCCAATTAAAAAATGGGCAGAAGACATGAACAGACACTTCACCAAAGAGGATATTCAGGCAGCCAACAAACATATGAAGAAATGCTCATGACCATTAGCTATTAGAGAGATGTGAATCAAAACAACGAGATACCATCTTGCCCCAGCACTAGTGGCAAAGTACTACAAGACAGAAAATAACAAATGCTGGTGAGGATGTGGAGAGTTTGGGACCCTTATACACTGCTGGTAGGACTGTAAAATGGTACAACCACTGTGGAAAGCAGTGGGGTGATTCCTTAAAAAGTTGGAATTAGAAATACCATTTGACCCAGCCACACCATTACTAGGATATGCTAACGAAATGAGAGCCTGGACAAAAACAGACATATGCACACCCCTGTTCATAGTAGCACTATTTACAATAGCAAAAAGATGGAAACAACCTGGTGTCCATCAATTGAGGAATGGATAACCAAACTATGGTACATACCACAATGGAATAATACACAATCCAAAAGGATGTAGAATCTACAAAACACTGCATAACGTGGATGAACTTGGAGGACGTTATGTTGAGTAAAATAAGTCAATCACAGAAGGACAAATATTATGTTAGTCCATTATTGTAAAAAGTTAAGGAAAGGTTTATATATGGAAGGAAATTTTCTTTGTTGGTTACCAGGTGTTGGAGGGGAGGGGAGGTAACACTGTTAGACAGATAGAGCTAAGTATTGATTTGGGTGACGAGAAAGGCAATGGACCAAATGTGAGTGATCAACATGGCGGTATTGAGGAAGAGGAAGACATAGAGAGGTTCATGGGGGGGGTACAGACAACAAAGATGAACCATTTTGCACATACAGTACTGCATTGTCAGTGAAGGCTAACATGGGTATACAGGTGGATAGATGGGTGGAGAGGCTGAACAATTAGGTATGTGTATGCAGGGGGGAGTGTACCCAAGACCATGTATAGGTTTGGCAGACAATGGTTCCACAAGTGTATTTGTATGTTCTGTAAGAATTCCCAGGGGGTATTATAGAGCTGATAAGGGACAAGGTTGTAGTCACTTCTTGGGCACAGCCAGCTACCCAGATGGAGCAAGTGTTTGAACCAGTGGACTCAGGACCATAGTTGCAGGTGACATCAAGCTCAATTGGCATAACACACCACACAAAACATTATTCCACCTCCTACTTTGGCGAGTAGCGACTGGGATCTTAAGGCTTGCAAGCAGCCATCTAGATGCTACAATGTGTCTCCTCATCCAGAGCAAAGAAGAATGAAGAAAACCAAGGTTCATGGAAGCAATTAGTCCAAGCGACTGCTATACCATGCGATTCTCAGCCTATACGACTATGAGACTTGAAGAACTAGATGGTGCCTGGCTACCACTATAACCACTTGAAGGGGGATCTAAGTAGGAGATCTTGGATAGAGAGGGAGAACAATGTGGAACAAAACTCAAAATCATTTGGAAAAAAAAAAAACAGGCGGGGGGGGGAACAGTTTTGCTGGTCTGATAGAGCCTGGTGGAACCACTGGGACTATGGCCCCTAGTTGCCCTTCAGGTCTGGAATTGAACCCACACCTGTGGCTTTCAGCCAAACAAAAGACAGGCATATGAGGTGGGTACACTAGATAGATACACTCCTTAGAGAGAACAATCATGGGAGAAAGAACATGGAATATACAAAGTATGAATATAGAAAAATTGGAAGTGGTCAAAAATTAAAATGTAATGCATAAAGATTGATACCCTAGGCTGAAATGGACTGGTTTTGGCCATTTTGAATCAGACAACCATATGATCTGCTATGCCAGGAATGACAAATTGGAGAGGAACAGTATGGCATTCATTGTCACAAAGATTGTTTCAAGATCTGTCCTGAAGTATAATGCCGTCAGTGATAGGATAATATCCATATGCCTACAAGGAAGAGCAGTTAATATGACTATTATTCAAATTTATGTACCAACCACCAAAGCCAAAGATGAGGAAATTGAAGATTTTTACCAACTTCTGCAGTCTGAAATTGACTGAACATCAATCAAGATGTGTTGATTATTACTGGTGACTGGAATGCAAAAGTTGGAAACAAAGAAGAATCACCAGTATTTGCCAAATATAGCCTTGGTGATAGAAATAACGCTGGAAATCACATAATAGAATTTTGTAAGACCAATGACTTTTTCATTGCAAATATCTTTTTTCAACAGCATAAGTGAAGGCCATACATGTGGACTTCGCCTGATGGAATACACAGGAATCAGATTGACTATATCTGTGACAAGAGGTGATGGAGAACTTCTTCAACCAAAACAAGGCCAGGAGCTGATTGTGGAACAGACCATCAACTGCTCATATGCAAGTTCAAGTCAAAGTTGAAGACAATTAAAACAAGTCCACCAGAGGCAAAATATGACCTTGGTAATATCCCCCTTGAATTTAGAGACTATCTAAAGAATAGATTCGATGCATTGAACACTAAGGACCAAAAACCCAAGGAACTGTGGGATGATATCAAGAGTACCATCCAAGAAGAAAGCAAGAGGTCATTAAAAAGACAAGAAAGGAAGAACAGAACAAAATGGCTGTCAGAAGAGACTCTGAAACTTGCCCTTGAATGGAGAGTAGCTAAAATAAATGGAAGAAATGACAAGATAAAAGAGCTGAACAGAAGATTTCAAAGAGCAGCTCAAGAAGACAAAGTTAATTATTACAATGTCTTTGCACATTTGCAAAGTCATGGAGTTAGAAAACCAAAAGTGAAGAACATGCTTGGCATTTCTCAAGCTGAAAGAACTAAGGAAAAAATTTAAGCCTCCAATTGCAATACTGAAAGATTCCGTGGGCAATATGTTGAATGATGCAGGAAACATGAAAAGAAGGTGGAAGGAATACACAGAGTCACTGTACTAAAAAGAATCGGTCAATGTTCATCCATTTCAGGAGGTAGCATATGATCAAGAACCAATGGTATAGAAGAAAGAAGTCGAGCCTGCACTGAAAGAATTGGCAAAGAACTCGGCTTCAGGAACTTACAGAATATCCATTCCGATGTTTCAACAAATGGATGCTGGCTGAAGGCACTCATTCAGCTATGCTAAGAGATTTGGAAGACAGCTACCTGGCCAATTGACTGGAAGAGATCCATATTTGTAACCATTCCAAAGAAAAGTGATCCCATAGAATGTGGAAATTATCAGACAATATCATTGATATCCAACACAAGTAAAATCTTACTGAAGATAACCAAAAAACGGTTGACAGAGAAGTTACAGAAATGCAAGCTGGATTCAGAAGGGGACGTGGAATGAGGAACATCATAGCTGATTTCAGATGGTTCTTGGCTGAAAGCAAAGAATACCAGAAAGATGTTTACTTGTGTTTTGTTGACTAGGCAAAGGCATTTGATTGTGTGGATCATAACAAATTGTGGATAACATTGAGAAGAACAGGAATTCCAGAACACTTGATTACACTCACAAGGAATCTGTACATAGACCAGGAGGCAGTCATTCAAACAGAACAAGGGGATACTGCATGACTTAAAATCAGGAAGAGAGTGTGTCAGGGTTGTATCTTTTCACCATGCTTATTCAATCTGTACGCTGAGCAAATAATCTGAGAAGCTTGACTGTATGAAGAAGAACATGGCATCAGGATTGGAGGAAGGCTCTTTAACAACCTGTGATGTGCAGATGACACAGCTTTGCTTGCTGAAAGTGAGGATGGCTTGAAACACTTACTGATGAAGGTTAAAAACTACAGTCTGCAGTATGGATTACACCTCAATATAAAGAAAACAAAATCCTCACAACTGGTCCAATAAACAGCTTCACAATAGATGGAGAAAAGATTGAAGTTGTCAAGGGCTTCATATTACTTGTTTCTACAATCAACATCAACAGAAGCAGCAATCAAGACATCAAAAGACATATTGCATTGGGCAAATCTGCTGCAAAAGACCTCTTTCAAGTGCTGAAGAGTAAAGATGTCTCCTTGAAGACTAAGGTGCACCTAACCAAGCCATGATATTTTCAATTGCCTCTTATGCATGTGAGAGCTGGGCAATGAATAAGGAAGATCCAAGAAAAGTTGATGCTTTTGAGTTGTGGTGTTGGAGAAGAATGCTAAGAGTACCATGGAGTGCTAAAAGGACTAACAGATCTGTTCTGGAAGAAGTGCAGCCAGAATGCTCCTTGGAAGCGAGAATGTCCAGACTGCGTCTCACGTAATTTGGTCATTTTGTCAGAGGGGACCATTCCCTGGAGAAGGATATCATGCTTGGTAAAGTGGAGGGTCAACGGAGAAGGGGAAGGTCCTCAAAGAGATGGCTTGACACCATGGCTCCAACAATGGGCTCAGTTATGGCAAGGATCATGAGGCTTGCACAGGACCGGGCACTATTTCATTCTGCTGTGCATAGGATCACTGTGAGTCAGAAACAACTCAACAGCACCTAACAACAACAACACATCCTGTTTTGGTGAGTAGCAACTGCAGTCTTAAAAGCTTACAAGCAGCCACCTGAGATGCAACTATTTGTCTTTGCTCGTTTGAAGCAAAGAAGAGTGAAGGAAATCAAAGATACATGGAAACAGTTAGTCTAAGGGACCAATGGACTAAGGAAACCTCAGCCTACACAACCCTGAGACCAAAAGAACTAGATGGTGCCCAGCTACCAGTGCCAATCACTCAGAAAGGTATCAAAATTAGAGGTTCTGGATAGAATGTGAGGAAAAATGTGGAACAAAATTCAAAAGCACAAAAAAGACCAGGATTACTAGTCAGATAGAGATTGGTGAAACCCCTGAGACCATAGCCCTGAGTCACCCTTCAGACTCCTTAGAATAGTCAACCATGGCAGATCAAAAGGGCAGCATTTACACTGAGAGATACCTAGGCAGGCAGAAAAGCATAGGCAAGAAGGACACAGGGAAGGGGTAATCACAAGGAGTCTGTGGGAAGAGAGCTGTTACGTTGTGGAGATTGCAATCAGTGTTGTAAAGCAGAATATATATGAACTGTTGAATGGAAAATGAATCTGCTTTGTAAAATTTCACCCAAATCACAATAAAAAGTTTTAAAAGAAAGTTTTATTGAAACACAGCCAAGCGCATTCACCTATATACTTTCAATGGCTGCCTTTGCCCTAAAGCTGAATTGTGTGACAGACTATCTAGCCCACAAAGCCTAAAATATTTACAGTCTGACCCTTTATCAAAAAAAGAAAAAAAAAAAAAAAAAGCCAATTCCTGCTTTAGATCCTTAAGGAGGACACTTAACTTCACAATTCCATCAATATTGATTTTGATTGTTATCTTGGCCAAAGTGGGGGTAGGTGGTATCAGAGGCTTCCATGTGGTCTTCCCCACCATAACTCTTACCTTATAGTCCAAGAACCCAATATTAGGGTTTTATCAATATTGGGTAATACTTTCAATCTCAATCATATATTCAGGAATGGAATAAATGATCACTGGGTGAGACCACAGACCCAGTGGGGCCCACAGAAAGCTAGGCTTTGGCCAGAAATCTCTTTATTAGCTATACCCCATATATTCTAAGGGGAGTCCATACAGATACTTTAGGTCTCTCAGTACCAAGGTCAATGCAGACATAGTGTCTAATAGTCTTCAAAATGTCTAGGTCCTTCTTTTTCCCCTAGGCACAGTTACCTGAATAAAGTGGCCAAAGTCTCTTTAGGAAAGGAATGGAAAATCATTATTGTGTAAAATTCTCATGGTGTTGAAGAATTCTTCCTCCTGGGAACCCAATCACCTCTTCAGTCAATAGACTTGGGTTCAAAAACTGCCTGAGTTTTTTAAACGGATCAAGGGATCAAGACTTTTTATTGGAGCAATTACCTTCAGCCTTCCAGTCCTCCAACTTCATTTTATTCTTCTAGTACAAGTTTAGTTGTCCATCTGTTTTGCCTCTCAGGAGACCATGTTCTATTGTCATCCCCATAATGCTCTCTAGGTCAGGTCCTTTTAGTTGCCAATCAGTCTTGTTGGTTGTTGTGATAATTGCCTTCTGAAGTATAAGCACCACAATCTGGCTTCTATTATGTTAGGGTCCTAGCATCCCCATAAGGAGCTCTGGTGGTGCAGTGATAAGACATTCGACTGGTACTCAGAAAGTCAGCAGTTCAAACCCACCAGCTTCTCTGCAGAAGGAAGACAGGGAGATCTATAAAGATTTACAGCCATGGAAACCCAAATGGGGGTCACTATGAGTTTAAATGACTTGATAGCAGTGAGTTGATTTGTGTGTGTGTGTGTGTGTGTGTGTGGTTATCATCCCCATTGCTATTAGTGAGTCAAGTTTTTAACATCTATCACCAGCCATGGCCCACAGAGCATAACCACTACTGAACATTTTGGTGAGGTTTGTGGCCTCAGTTAAGAAGACCAAAAGGAATGTGGTGGAGTAGAATCATTTGGCTGGGATTCTGGATTTGTAAATAGATAAAATATATCCATTACAGTATGCTCTCTTCCTTGAGCCTTTTAATCTGTTTAGCCACCATTTACCAAGGCAATTCTGGCATTTCAACTTTACTCAGCATAAACCATTCCATTTTCTAGGCTTCTAGGAGCCATGCTAGTAGCAAGTGCTCATTTCCTCAGGGGTCCTTGCCAGGATGTTGAACTATGAATCTCAAGAGAGTACTCCCAAGTCAATGAAATCTTCCTTATTCAATTTGATGTTCTGGGCCCCTTGATCAGGCACTCTCAGGATCTAGTCTCAGTAAGTTGGCTTCATCTTTCATCCTTTTAAAAGTATAGTCTCTTTCTTTCCTTATCAGGTCTTATACGTCTGGTGGCATAGTGCCTAAGGCACTTGACTGCTAATCAGAATACTGGCAGTTCAAACCCACCAGCAACTCCTCGAAAGGAAGATTGGGCAATCTACTTCCGTAGTGATACCACCTCGGAAACCCAAGGAGGGGTCTCCATGAGGTGCATCCAACTCCATAGCAGTGAGTTTGTTTTTTGTTTTTTTTATGTCCTCGCTGGATTATGCTGACACTTAAGCCTGGTTACAGGCCTAGTGTCCAGGAGGGAAAGTCGAGATAGATCCTAAGAGGGTACCTCTTACCTTTTGAGGAAGAGGTTTCTGCATTGTCTACTAGCACAAGAAAAGTACTAGCTCTTACCAGAGAGCTGTGGGCCACTTTTACAGCCTCACAAGTTTCAGTGAAGTCTGTGGATTCAAAATCTTCAGAAGTATCTTCCCAAATGTCTCCATATCATGTGACAGAGTCCATGATCTCCCAACCAGGGCCCTGACATGGCATAACAGATCTGCCTTGGATGGACACTTAATTGTCCTTGATATTCAGTCACTAAACCTATTAAGTGTGGGAATTGATCCTTGACTTTTTCATGTCCTACAAGACATAGGAACATCTTTGTGTAGAGATGCTTTGGCTTTCATAGCTGACTTTCAATTGCCTAATATTTATTCATCACTGTTCATTATCTTTCATGGAGCATAATGGACGCTAGCAATACAGACCTAATTCTGTTGTCCTTAGGCCTCCTGTTTCCTCCATACCTCTCAAACAGCCTCAAACAGTACCAAGCCTGCTAGTACATTCCTTTCCACCAGTATAAATTCCAATTTACCACTTTTAAGTGTTTAAAAACTGGACCTCCACCTTATGCCAGGGGCTGTCTGTGATCACCTATGACTAGTGATGGGGCTTTCACTGTGTCTAGGCAGTGAATTCCAGCTCCAAAACCGCAGTTCATAGTATGCATTCTTTAGTCAGCCATGGTACCACCATTGCAGCTTGGGTTCTTTGGAAGCAGACGGGAAGACAGAGTTTGGAGTGCATGATGCTCCTTTGGGATCAATAGCTAAAAAAAAAGAAAAATTAGAAAACAGGATTAGCATATGATGCAGGCCTAATAAAGGATCGCCAACCCTGCTAGGTACTTTGGAGGAAAGACTTTCCAACAGAGGCTTTCCAGGTGTGACCTTGACTGTGCAGCTGGGGCCAGCACTGAAGGAGTTGACAGCTGAAAGTCACCTGTTGACCACACTCTTTGGTACAGCTGAGCAGCAAATCCTTCCTTGAATGGGAATCTGGATGGTGCATCTCCATACCCACCACACAAAGATTGCCAGTTACCAGATCTCAGTATCTTCTTTCCCTTTTTCCTATAGTAATAAAACTACAATTTTTACTTGAATACAATAGTTGCACAGAATAAACATTATATTCCCCAGCCTCCCTTGTATGTGGCCACATTCTGGTCAATGGAGCGTGGACAGAATTTTGATATTGCTATTTCTAGGTCCCTGAGTCTTCTATAACAGATGACTGGTACCTATCCTTTGCCCCTTTTCTTTATTCCTTCTGTTATGGGTCAAATCATGTCCTTCCAAAAAATATGTTGTGTGTCAACTTGGCTGGACCCCAGTTCTGTGTGATTGTTCCCATGATGGGATCAGATGACTGTGTTCTGAGTGGCCAGTCTGCCCAAGGGGAGTTTCCCTAGGGGTGTGGCCTGCTTCCAAGATATCCAGGGACATTCTGGGAAGAGCCACATTCTTTGAGGGATTGGAATCCTGGTGTGCGTACTACAGACTTCCGTGAGTGAGCAGCTCACCGCTCAGCCTGGAGATCTTGGATTCATCTTTTGTTGGAATCAACAACCAGTGTACTGCCTGCCAGCCTTGAATCTCTCAGCCTCCTGTGCTTGCAGAAGCCAAGGCGGCCACCAGCCCATCTCCTCCAGAGACTTGGACTTGTCGGCTTCTATACACTTGTGAGCCATTTTCCTAAAATAAATTCTCCTCTCTCTCTCTCTCTCTCTCTCTAAATATATATATACTTTGCTGGTTTTTGTGTTTCTCTAGAGAACCCAATCTAACACAAAGTCTTAACCTCTGGTATCTGTGAACATGACCTTTTATGGAAATAAGATATTTAAGGATGTTATCAGCAAAGTTAACACAAGGTCAAACTGGAGTAGGATAGGTCCTAATCCATCCTTAGTGATTTCTTATAAAAAAGAAGAGGCACCAAGAGAGGTAGGGGAAAGAACACCCTGTAACAACAGAGATGGAGTTATACTGCAACTGCCTGCAGCTACGAAAATTCAGGGAAGAATCTTCCCCTAGCAGCTTCAGAGAGAACATAGACCTGCCAACACCCTGAAATCAAACTACTAGCTGTTAGAACTATGACAATAAATTTCTGTTCCTACAAGCTACCCAGTTTGTAGCATTTTGCTACAAGACCAAGAAATGAATACACCTTCCTTCTTATTGCTGGCTGGAATGTAGACATGATGTCAGAACTTGTCGCAGATCTCTTGGGACATGAGGTGATTGTGGGAACTAAGACAATGCATGTAAGCAAAGGATAGAAATGTCCAAATCTCCAAGGACATTGTGAAGCAGAACTGCCTGATACCCCTGGATTACCTAACTCTGGGCTCTCAAGAGAAAGAAATAAATTCCGTCTTGTTGAGTCATTGTCATTTTGGATTTACTTTTCATAGCCAAGCCTAATTCTAATTGATGACAGATGAACCCTGGTTAAGAATTCACCAGGTGTAGGCTGTTCACAGTAATAGTTGTCCATTTTGGAGATGATTCCATCATATTCTACAAAGACTTTATTAAATCTTAGGCTCAGACAATACTGGCTTAGACTCAGATTTTCATTATAACACTTGGATTAGCCAGAGCTTTGATTGGAGGCTTAATTCAAACCCTGTCTGAATGCTCAGTGATGCTTGCCTGGGATGTAGGCCTGGGTGTCATTATCCCTGATCGCTCTAGGCCTGTGATGAGTTGCAAATACCAGGAAGCTTATCTCCATCTTATGGAACCTGCCTTTTCTTACTGTACCTGGCTATTCTAGTAACTGCCTCTTCTCCTAAATCACTAAGACTTCCTTCACCAGTGGTAGAAGTCCCAGCACGTCCTTCTTGGGCACACATGAGGAGAAGCAAAATATTCAGTCTTAAAACTTTTTTGTTTTTCTCCATGACCTACTTCTTTTTTTATCTAGTACAAATTCTTTTTTTTTTTTTTTT